>NW_026000196.1:3889728-3941123 GCF_001458135.2 Marmota marmota marmota
GGTTTTTTTTTTTTTTTTTTTTTTGAGACATATCCCTGCTAAGTTGCTGAGGCTGGCCTTGAACTTGTGATTCTCCTGCCTCAGTCTCCCAAGTTGCTGGGATTACAGGCATATGACACTGTGCCTGATGAGCTAGAACTCTATCTGAAAAAACATAAATCTGATGTTAATTGAAATAAAAGTGATACATCTGGGCGGGGGAGCAAAGGGAGGTCTTTTCCATTTCTTTATATATCTAGGCCAAAAGTAAATAAGCAAAGGGAAAATACTGTAAGAATTCTTGCTTTTGGGAAGGTCTTCTCTACTTTGACCTGAATATATACAGAAATAAGAAGACACAATTTGGCAAACTCAAGATATCCAGCTATATAAACCAATCTCCTCATTTGACTGGTGAGAGAACTGACGGTAAATGACTTTGTCAATAGAGACTGGAACCTAAGGGCTTTTAACTTTTAGTCTCTGGCCTGCTCCATTCTATCACATTGCCATTACTCAAGGAAAAATAGGGACAAACTCCTGAGGAGATAATTCTGCAGAAGCAAAAGGCTGTATGACCAACATTTTTCATTTCCCTGATGAAGTGGGAAATGGAAGTGTTAAGCAGGAAGTGGTTAAGTAAATTATGTTGATTTGGCATGATGAAATAATTGAAAATATTTCAAGGCTATGTAGAAACTCAGAAAATGTTCATGTCGTAACGTTAAGTGGAGAGAAGTATGTTTTGAAATTAGAGACAATAGAGTGTTAGTTATACTAACACTGAGTACGAAATCCCAGCTCTGTCCCTTGCTAACTTTGTAGCTCTAGAGAAATCATTCAGCCACTCTGAACCTCAATTGCACTGACTCCGAAATAATACTAGTAGTATCTATCACATAGGATTGTTATGAGGCTAAGTAAAAGAATGAATGTAAGCTGGGTGTGGTGGCACATGCCAATAATCTCAATGGCTTGGGAGGCTGAGGTAGGAGGACCACAAGCTCAAAGCTGGCCTCAGCAACTTAGTGAGACCCTGTCTCAAAATAAAAAGGACTAGGAATGTGGCTCAATGGTGAAGCGCCCCTGGGTTCAATCCCCAGAACCCTCCTCCCCACCCTACCCCCCAAAAAATGTAAGAATGTCTGCTACTGTTTGTATTAAAATAGATATATACATAGAAATGTTCAATATGAACCACTGTTGTTACAACGATTATGCCATAAATTAACCTAACAAATGTGTTGAGCAAGGACTGGAATGTGATATAACAAAAATGATACTGCAATGGTAAAAGGACGAGATTACAAATATGCATATTTTCTATCTTCTCCAATGTTACACTGTTTTCCAATAAGAAGGAGACATTTTTAGGGGCTGGGGATATGGCTCAAGCGGTCGCATGCTCGCCTAGCATGCGTGCGGCCCGGGTTCAATCCTCAGCACCACATACAAATAAAGATGTTGTGTCTACCAAAAACTAAAAAATAAAATATTAAAATTCTCTCTCTCTCTCTCTCTCAAAAAAAAAAAAAAAAAAGCTTTAAAAAAAAAAAAAGGAGACATTTTAAATAGAGACCTGGGGGAAAAAAATCCCATACTCCAGAGCAGAGCTCTAGGCTCTGCTCTTTCCTCCAGGGGCCCAGGTCATCCTGTGTCCACTTCCTAGGGCTGCTGTAGCATCTACAGAGAAGGTGAACAACAGCCTGAATTCCTTGGAAAACAAGAGGATAAAAGCAGGTCAGACCCTGAGAGAACTTTGTAGTTACCATTTGAATCAGATTTATTCATTCATGCACACATTCATTCACTCATCCATACACTTTTAGAAGCATTATTGTATGCAAAGAACTGTGCTAGAAGCTTTCAAAGAATTACGATAACCGATAACCCAGCCTGAGTTTGGAACAATCTCCAAACTACTGTGTAAGTGAAAAAAGCAAGCTTCAGAACACTGTGTATAGAATGCTACCATTTGTATTAAAAATAGATATATAAATATACATATTTATAAATTTTTAAATGCATAGAATTGCTCTGAAAGGATATACAAGATATCAATAACAGTGATTAACTTTGGAGAGGGGACTGGAGGCTGACCTCCTTTGGGAGTTTACTTTTTATTGTATACCCTTATATTGTTGAATGTCTTACCATGTATATGTATTAATTTTTCAAAACAAACAAAAAATAAAAGAAACAGCCTGGTACTGCATATACAGTGGTGAACAGGACAGAAGTTCCTTAGTCTTGGGGGAGGCAAAATGTGGAACTTGCTGGGCCACAACTAGTATGTTTTAAAATCCAGACTGTTTACATAAGTTGAAAGTTCTTTCTACAACAATTAGCTCATAGTAATTCAGCATATCATTTTACAGAGATAAAGCAGTTGGAGAATAAATACTAGTCATTTGTCAAGCTTCAGAGTGTATTAAATGATAGTTTGTACAGAGCAGGCATCTTATCTGTTTAACTTGATCAGCAGAGCATTCACTGCAGCAGTTAAGTGCCTGTTACAGCAAGCATTCTCTGATGATGACAAATGATAGCACAACCATTAAAAAAAATCATGAAAAAGAAGATCAGAAGATATTGGACTCTGAGGTAACCATGTGTACCCTATGAAGGTTAGGCAACATTTTTTAGACAATCCTTTAAAAAAATGATGGTATTCAAATGGCAAAGTGAATCCCCATGAGAATGAATGTTTGTAGACACTGCATGTACTTTAGGACCACACAAGCAGGTGCGATGCACAGGGTGACAAGGCATAGATGGACTCTGAAGAGAACCTGGCACTTGTGGGGCACCCCAACTCTATGGGAAGCAGAAAAGTGGACTTCAGGATGTCTGCAAACCACTGATGAGCAGGCAGCCAGCCTAAATAGCTTTGGTCACTAAAGCAGCACAGTGGTTTGACAGGTTTGACTTGCTTGTACTGTCACCACAAGTGACATGTCCATCATTCAATCTGAGTCTCAGTTTTCTTCTCTGTAAAATGGGGGATAACTGAGATCTTTGTGAGGGTTAATTTAGAGAGTCATCAAAAAGTGTCGAGCATGCTGGGCATGTGAGTGGGGCTTACAACTCTATCATCTCTACTACTAAATAATGGAGCTGTGCCAGGCCAATTCTGAACTAAAGTCAGCATCCAGCTGTGAATGGAAGGCATGTGCCACTCTCCAAGCCTTCAAGTATGGATTCCCCATGTTCATATAGCATTGTATAAACTAGAAGTATGGGCACATTCATGATCTCATAAAGCCTGTGAAGGGAGTTGAGTAAGAATTACTAGTTACATTTTGAAGGAGAGAGGCCCATGGTTGAGAGTTGGTTAAGGGCAGAATCCAGGTCATGACCCAGGATTCCCAGTGGGCAGCTCACATTCTTCCACACTAGGAGGAGAGACGGGTCTGGGTCTCTGCCTGTGCTCTAGCTACCATGTTTCTAAGCAGGAAGGAATTCAGCCATCCACTTCAAACACCTTTATCTGCCTCCTTCCTCCAGAACCTGTTTTTGCAAATGGACCTAGGGCACAGGGCTAGCTCCCTGCAATTGGAATTAGGAAAGGGACAATAGCTAAGCAGGGGCTTGCTCAGGCTTTACAGGCAGCCAGAAACAGACCCAACTTGCCCTCACTGCCAGCTTTGAAAGCAGGGACCATGGTGGACTTGCCAGAAAGAGCAGTCATTAAAATGGTACAGATGGCCAAAGTCTCTCTGAAACTGAGCAAGTGCTAACCTTTCCCACTGCCATTAGCATTTCCATCAAAAATTTGGCATTTGATAGAAGAAAAAAATGTGTTGTTTTTTCAATTGTGGAAAGACATATTTATCTGACTTAATTTATAATTGCCTCCCCTTAAAGATCACCTCTGAGTACCTAGCCAGTACTAGATCCTACTGGGCCTGGGCCCAGGCCACTTGGGTCAGATGACAGAGGACAGCCTACTCCTTGTGCTTGGGCAGGTTCTAAATCCATCATCAGTGAAAGGACAGACCTACCTCCCCAGTCTAATCCCTATTCTGCCACATCTGAGTTCTCTGTGGCAGAAGACAGACCAAGGTCTCGAATGCTGCCAGAGAATTACAGAATTCCTCCTGTTCATCCCTTTACCAGCAGAAGGTTACACTAGGTTGAAAATTACTATGTAAGAAAGATGGAGACGCTCAGAGAAGTTTGATAGGCCTTAAGGCATTAGCCCAGGGGAGACCTGGAAGGTGACTTTTGACTGGCATTGAGACCTCCCCCCGTTCCTTCAGAAGGTCTCTAGAGAACCAAGAAGTATGGGGTTCCCAGTTTCCTCACCACAAGTGCCAGAATCTAGAGGATCTTCCTCTGCCAATAGGAAGCATTATTTTCCCTCAGAGATGGAATAAACAACGGAAGTCTGGGGGAAAGACCCTCAGGTGGAGCAGGGAAGGGCCAGGCTCACTTGAAGAGGAATACAAGAGCCTACCTGTATGGTAAGAAGATTTTTTTATTTGAAATATAGTCTGAGCAACATGAGAATAGCCGAGAGGAGGAGGGCTGGTCTGCCTGGGGCAGCAGCCTCTCTAATGGCACAGGAGCAAGAATACAAATATTCCAATGTCTGTGTGCCCCGAACCCCACTTGTCAAGGAAGGCAGACAACAGCAGTGCAAAGACCCACCCACAGCTCCTACTGAAGGAGATCTGGCTCTCGGCACCTGCCTTTGCCATACCTCCTGCTGTCCCTGGTTTCAAACAGGGGTGTGCTGAAGTTTCTCCCACCCACAGAGACATGATGAGCCAGTATAACAATTAGTTCTCGAGACTATTTTTGAGGAAAAGAATCAAAGACAGGAAGGAAGGGCAAGGTGACCAAGGGCCCTGGCCAAGCCAGGCTGGGAAGAGCTCTCCTAGAGGGACTGTCAGCACCCCTCATTCTGCTCCTTCTCAGGCTCTGAAGGAAGGAAGGAGAGCTAGTATCTGCAGGCAAATAGAGCTCTGAGGAGTCTCCTGGCTAAAGGCAGCAAGCAGGAGCCTCCTGGAAGAGCAGACGCAGAGGGGTTTCGAGCTGAGTTGACAGCACTGGAATTAGGCCACACAGCAGCCTGGGGTTGGAAGGACACAGACAAGAGTTGGGGTACCAAGAAGCAGCACAAAGGCATAAATAACAGAAGCAAATTCAGAGCTGTGAGGGTCCTGGGTGACCCCATATTTCCTGGGGTTAGGGGACACCCAGGACCCACAGCTCAGAGCAGACACTGCTCTAGGGCACAATGGCCACGCACACACCAGGGCAGAGCCTTTTATTTCCCACAGTCTGCACGGCAGGTGAAGGATACCGTGGCCCACCCTGACCTCACACATTGCAAAGCTTCCAGTCACACCTGAGGGGATAGTGCATGGCTGTCCTGGTCCTGAGAGGCCTGGGGTTGACTCTGAGCATCTTGGGCACTGTCCTCCTCTGGGGCCAGACCTAATGATCTCCTTGCCCCTGGATCAGCTGACAAAGGCTCACCAGCGTATTCTTCTAGTCCATTTTCTCTAGTTTCCATGGCCACCTCCTCCCCAGAGCCCTCCTCCGGCTCTGCTGCCTCCACCTTCACTTCCACTATCTCCTCCTCCTCTTCCTCTTCCTCCTGGTCTCTCACTTTGTGGACAATGAAGAGATGGCGACTGAGAGAGCTGGCAGAGGTATAGCACAAGCCGCAGAGAAGACACTGGGCTGTGGAGCTGTCCACCTGGTGCTGAGGTATGTGGCTCTGAAACTCGAGCCCCGAGTCTGTGGCAAAGCTACATTTTGCACACTGAAAAAGAGACTTGTGCCTTTTGGTGGAAGAGACAGTCGTGCCATTGCTGGTGCCTGGAGCATCCCCTGCTGCGCTGACTGGTCTTTTCAGATGGTTCACCTGAAAGGAGAGAGAGCATGAGCAGAATCAAGGCCAAGCCCTTGACATGAGCCCCCAGACATGACCAGGTTAGCCAAAGGCCTCAAAGAAGACACTTCCTGGGCCAGGGTCACCCAGACCTAAACACTGGTTTGGTTCATTTCCAATCTTTGTGTATTTTTTAGTGTAACATACATGTGGCACAAACATTCCAAATATATGAACGTTTTAAGGCCCTCCTACCACATTCCCCAGGCCTGCTCTCCAAAGAACATGATAGTACCATTTTGTAGCCTCTCTAAGAGATTTTTTTTTTCCCTGTGATTCTGGGAATTGATCCTGGGGGTGCTTTACCACTGAGCTATACCCCCAGCCCTTTTTTATTTTTAGTTTTTGAGTCTAAGCTGCCAAGGCTGGCTTCAAACTTAGGATCCCCCTGCCTCAGCCTTCCCAGTAGCCGGGATTACAGGTGTGTGCCACTGTGCCTGGGAAAAGTTATCCTATGCACATACAAAAATAAAGCTATTGTATTTTACAAAATGAATCATGTGCCATGCACACTTCTCTTCACCCTGCAGTTTTTACTTAACAACATATACTGGAGCTTGTCTCCATGAAAGCACACACAGAGGCTTCATTCTTCTAATGGCAGCACACTGACCCATTGTGGGGATGACAGTCCCCACTGGCAAACATTGGTTAAGTTCTATCTTTGTTACTACACACAGCAGTGCAGTGAACATCCTTGAACACACTTCTTTATGCCCAAGGCCAAAGCTTTCTACAGATAAGCCCCATAAACAGAATTGCTGGATCAGAAAGTATGTGCATTTTGGGGGGAAGGAAGAATGCACATTTTCCTTATGGAAAGAAAATATCGATTGCACCCTACCTACTATGTGTGAAAGGGCCTTTGCCATCAAGCACCACTCTGAATAGACCAAGAAAGTTTTGAGAATGCCTTGGAACTCCAGGCAGCCCTCAGAGTTTCTCAGACATGGCAAGAGTCTGCAGTTAGGAGGGGATATAGGCTGCTCCAAAGCTTAGCAAAAATAGGAATAGGGCACAGAATAGAGATGAAGTCAGAAAAAGGGCCTAGAGAGCAGGTCTAGACCTGGCTTTTCCCATAACTAGTCAGACAAGGAGGTAACTAACACTGACGTCATGACTCTCACCTGACAGGGCAGCCCTGCCTCACAGGACTGCTATGAAACAGAAGCAAGATGGTGTCTGTGAAAATGCTCCAATGTCCACGGAGCACACACACACTGAAGAGGGGGTGGTTACAGTGACAGGGAAACAATAGCAACAGAAAGCTGACAGGCCATGTTGTCCTGTTCTCTACTTGTGTGCATTGCCCATGTAGGTCACAGACTAGAGTGACCCACACTAAGGGAAGTAATCACAGGTTGCTCCATGGCTGTGAGTACCAATGGACTCCCTGTGCTCCTCCTAATGACTCCCAAACCCCAGGCCTAACTGAGCAGGCAGCCCACACTCACCTGAGGGGAATGTGCACCTGGAGGTTTGACTTTGGATGTCTGGCTCAAGTCAGGGTTTCTGATGCCATGCATAAGGCTGATGTGGCTCTCTAGGAGTGAGGGCCGAGGAAAGCTGGGGCTGTCCTCAGAGCAGTACCTGCAAGAGCCAGTCAGAGAATTGGGGTAAGACTCCAGGCTGCAGGCTTCCTTGGTGCTCTTCAAATGAACACCAGGAAGAATGAAGCAGGCAGACAACTGTGTCCTTAGACGGCCTGGTACTGGGTGCTCCCAGTGAGATCCAGACAGCAAGCCAGTCAAGGTGGCAGACAATAGCAGGTCAGCCTGCCTGCACACTTGCCACCTGGCCCTCAGCCACCATCTTGCTCCCTGATATCACTGCCCAGAAGCCTCAGTGCTGGCTGGGCTAGTGGTCAGAGTGAATGGACCAGGGTACATGCTGAAGCATGGGCAGATGATCACAGGAGTGGGGCAAGAATGCATCACATTACCTCACTCTTTTTAAACCTCAGGGTCCCTCACAACTGGCTATGTTGGCTGGGGCTGAGGAGACAGAGAAAGCTCAGGAGCCACCAGGTCTTGGAAGCTGGTATCTCCCTGACTTCTGAATTAGTGACAGTGTTTTTCAAGTTAGAAACTCATTCATCTCCTGCCTCAGACTCCTGATCTCGCAGCAGAGAAATGCCCTAGAGGGGCCACAGGCAATCTTTTGAATTTTAGGCCTGTTCCCCTCCACCTCCAGGGACTCACCCACAAGTATAGACCTTCTTTACTGTGTCATGGTTGTTGCGGATGTGTTTGCGCAGGCTGTTAGGGGTGTGGAACGACTGTTCACACTGCCGACACGGGTACCGCTTCAATGTCTAAGGGAAGAGGTGACAAGTCACAAAGCATCAGAACCAGAAGATAGTTCTAGGTGCATCTTTATTCTCACATGATACGGACAGAAAGGAAGACCTCAAGGTCTGTGGCACCAACCTGCCCTAAGGTCTGTGGCACCAACCTGCCCTAAGTACCAGGAACCCTATGGGGTCAGCCACATAAGGGGGCCTTAACTTCACAGGACAAAAGTCCAGTGACTCTTGCACTGTACTGTGACCTTGTGGCTGCACTTACCCGACCATGACTCTTTTTCATGTGGGACACATAGCTTTCTCGATCGGGAACCCATTCCTGGCACTCCTGGCAGGTCCAGCCAGTGTTCCTCAGCCGAGGCCTAGCTTCAACCCTGCGATGGGCTTCGGGCCTACCCCAGCGGCCAGAGGGCAGGGAACTGCCCCGTCCAGCCACACTGGTAGCTGGGGACTCAGTGGGAACTCGGGAGCCAGGGCGGCTGGAGGACGTGTCCGCTGAAGACTGGAGGCTTGATAGCTCGTCCACGTTTCGGGGAACACCGTGGGTGCTCTGGGGATGGGGAGAGCGATTACTGACTGGGCAGGGGGAAAGATGCACAGAGTCAGACCCCCGGCCTGAGGTACCCTCCTCCCCAGCCTCCACCCCCAAGGCAGCCCACCTTGACGTGCTGCATCAACTCTGGCTTCTGTAGGAATAGGAGTGGGCACTCAGGGCACTTGAAGACGCCTGCCTGTGCCTTGCTGACATTCTGGTAAAAATGCTGCTGAATGTGCCTCTTCTTGTTGAAGACCATTTCACAGGAGCACTTATAAATGAGCCTGATGAGACAAGCCCCAGGGTATGAGGCAGCCAAGGCTCTGCTGCAGAACCACACAGCCCCTCACCCCTTCTCTGCTCTCTCTGAACCACAGTTAGGTTTGGGAAAGCACTACCCTGAGCCACTGTAGATACTCCCCTGCCTAAGGATGTCTTCAACAGTCTCCAGGTATCTCTGCCTCTAGCCTCAGCTTCCCAGTCCATCCCTAAACCACCCCTTACAGCACCCAGGCCACTCCTCTCTGCCCCACAGAACCCACTGGCCTTGGAGCTGCACTCACTGGGAGGGTCTGTGGGGCTGTGTGGGGTGCTGGGTGGCACTGTGGTCCGCGGTACTGCTGGCAGTCTTGAAGGCCATGGGGCAGAATGCACATTTGTGGAAAACCTGACAGTGTCGCTCCTGGATGTGGCTTTTCAGCAAGGCCAAGGTCAGGTGGACAACACCACAGTGGATACACCTGGATGACAGAGGGGAGGGAATGTTAGACCCAGGGGTGGGGCTGGAAGAGGAGGGTTAGAGGACAGGAAAAGAGCCACCTCAGAAATTTTCTCTACCTCACTGAGGCACTCAGGCTTCCATCTTCCATACAAACATCCTGAGAGCATGCTTGCTGCAATTAGGCACAGCACAGATACCCATGGCTCCTCAAGCCCAATATCATGCCTGGTAGAGAAGGAGGGAGAAACCCCACCTCTCCCTCTAATGGCCAGAGAATATGCTTCTGCAGACCATTAACCTGAGCCCACCAAAGAGAAGGTGGGAGTGGCAAGGGAGGAGAATGATTTAGTAGTCACATAAACAGTATTGATTTAAAGTGTGACCCAACTGTAGAAGTCCAGAAGGAGGCTGCAGAAAGCCTTTGCCTTTCCCTGGGCTGGTATTGAGTTAGCAGGGATGCCACCTAATGAAATGTGCAGTCAGGAAATGCTTTGCTCACCTAATAATCAATAGAGTAAAACAAACAACTCTTAGAGATCAGCAGGAGGTACTCCAAAGCAGCATTCTCCAGTGGCATTTACTGTGATAAAGGAAATGTTCTGTGCTGTACTGTCCACATGGTTGTTTAAATTTAAATCAATGAAATCAAATTAAAAGTCCCACTTCTTAGCTACACTGGCCACATTGCAAGCATTCAATAGCCACGCATGACTGGCACCATTCTGGACAGTGCAGCTCTAAAGTGTCATGACAACTCCTTGGTAAGACTGCAGTTAACTTTTTATTTATTTTTCTCCCTACCAATTTGTATTTTCTAAGTTTTGTTTGGTATATATACATTTTTATTATGTATGAAAAAATAAAATAAGGAATCATCTTAAGTCATTTTTCTAAAATCAAGGCCATGTAAAACACTTCTTCAACCTCAAAACATCTCTCTAGAAATACTGTCTTTCTTTTTTCAGTATTAGAGAAAAGGAGTGTTTCCTCCTATCTGTAAACACACATAGGGGTTTCCCTTCATGAGAGAATACCTTCTCTGCTCCCTGCTGTTTCTTTTTATCTTTCTTTTGTAGCAATGCTGCTTGCCACTCTGACTTTAACTTGCCAGGAGGCATTAGAAGAGAGATTCTTGCTTTACTCAAAGGACCTGCTTTCACTTAAGTAAATTCTTTTACTCCTATGTCTAGCGTGGTGGTGCACACCTGTAATCTCAATCTCAGGAGCTCAGGCAGGAAGATGGCAAGTTCAAGGTCAGTTTCAACAATTTAATGAGACTGCCTCAAAATTAAAAAAGGGTGGTGGGGGGTGCATGCCTATAATCCCAGTGACTCAAGAGGCTGAGGCAGGAGAATGACAAGTTTGAGGCCAGCCTCAGCAACTTAGCAAGACCCTGCCTCAAAATAAAAATAAAAAGAGCTGGGAATGTAGTTTGGCAGTGCAGTGCTCCTGGGTTCAACCCCCAGTACCAGTACCAGAAAAGAAGAAGAATTCTTTGACTCCTGAATGTCAACCTTTATTATATTAGTCCTTTTCCACAATCCACATAATCATCCCAGAATTCTGATAAATTCTTTTTTTTTTCCTTGTATGGGCAGGGTTTGAGGGGTAAAGGAGAATAGAATCACTTCTGCAAATCCCAGCAATGACGATCAACCTGTAGAACTAGAAAGTTATTTGCATTAAACTATGAAGCCCATTCAGTACTAAAATTATACATGCTTTAAATTACAAAGATTCTATACAAATTATTCATTTATTTCTTTTCTCTCCTGGGAAACAAAATAATGAAATTGAAGGACCTGGGTTCTATCTTCAGAACAAGAAAAAAGAAAGTGAAACCAACTTCTAGCACACAGAAGTATTTCCACACTGCAAGATATTATGAGGAAAAAAGTCACATGTTTCCAAATTCATCCAAAATGGACAAACCTGATGTGTGTTAAGTGCAGTTTTTGCTAAATTCCTACAGAAACAACTTAAATGTACTTTTCACAAATGCCACAGAGAATTCGTTCTATTTATCCAATAGATGTTCTTTGAGAAACCTCACTAAAGGCAGAACATAAAGGATAGAGCTGGGGCTGTACTAGCCTTCATCACAAGCAAAGTAGCCTCTGTGAAGGACTGAATCCAGCAGGGTTTACAAATTGATGAAAAAGCATCCATAAAAGAAATCCAACTTTGTGACACAAACTTTGACCGCATTTTAAAATAGACAACAGCATCATATTTGTGAAATATGAGAAGTTTCAGAAAAAAGAATGTAAAATATTTAACTTCACTAATGATCACAAATAAGAAAATAATATATTATTAAAACAGTCTGTGGGGCTGGGGTTGTGGCTCAGTGGTAGAGTGCTTGCCTAGCATGTGTAAGGCACTGGGTTCGATTCTCAGCACCACATAGAAATCAATAAAAAATAAAGGTCCATTGACAACTAAAAAAATATTAAAAGAAAAAAAAATTCAAAAAGTCTAATCTTGCTTCCTTATGATATTATTGGCTATTCTCCAAATTATTAACAAAGAGGCTGGGGATATAGCTTAGTTGGTAGAGTGCTTCCCTTGAATGCACAAGGCCCTGGATTCAATCCCCAGCATCACAGGAAAAAAAAAAAAAAAAAAGAATCAAATATCAACAAAGAACAGAAAAAGTTTTAAAATTTGAATATAATGTGTATATATACACACACACATATATAATAATATAAATTATGTATATACACATATAGACTTTTTTTACATTGTCTTTAAGAAAAAGCAAAAATTATAAAACATTAAAAAATGTAAAACTCTTTAATACAGCTCAATAAAATGGAACATAGGTATCTTTTTAAAGTCTACTTTTAAAAAGCATTAACACCAAGAGAGTGAAGAGAAATACTTGCTAATCATAGCTAACAAAGAATTATATCCAGAATATATAAAATAAGTCTTACAACTCAATAAGATGACAGGGGATAGGAATGTGGCTCGGTGGGAGAGTGCTTGCCTAGCCTGCAGAGAACCTGGGTTTAAAGCCCAGCACTTTTCTCTTAAAAAAAAAAAATCAATAAGATGACAAATAACCTAATTTTAAAAATGGGCAAAGGATCTGACTAGACATGTCTCAAAAGAAAATATAAAATGACCAAAAGGTACTTGAAAGGAAGCTCATGCCCAATATCATTATCTATTAGGAGAATTGTAAATTTTCATAAAGATAGTTAACAACCAAAAGTCAGACAATAATGAGCATTGGTAAGGATACAGAGGGGTAAGGATACAGAGAGGTCAAAAGCTTCATGAATTCCTGATAGGATGTAAAAATGATACAACCACTTTCAAAAACAATCTGGCATCTCCTCAAAAAGCTAAACATGGCTGGGTATAGTGGTGCACACCTATAATCCCAGTGACTCAGGAGGCTGAGGCAGGAGGATTGTGAGTTCAAAGTCAGTCTCAGCAATTTAGTGAGGCCCTAAGCAACTTAGTGACACCCTATCTCAAAATAAAAAATAAAAAGGGCTAGGGATGTAGCTCAGTGGTTAAGTGCCCTTGGGTTCAATCCCTGGGACTAAAAAAAAAAAAAATTAAACATGATTTGACCCAACTATTGCACTCCTAGGTACACACTCAAAAGAAAGGAAAACAGGGCTAGAGATGGAGCACTTGCCTAGTGTGTTCATGACCCTGGATTCAATCAGCATCACAAAAAGAAAAGAAACATGTTCACACAATATGTACATTTATGTTCATAGGCAGAAAATGGAAATAATCCAAGTATCTAACAACTGATGAATGGAAAAAAATGTGTATAACCATACAACGAAATATCATCCTGCCATGAAAAGGAATGAAATACTGATATATGTTACAACATGTGTGAATCTTATAACATTATGCTAAGACCATGTTTACATGAGTTCATTTATATGAAATGTCCAGAATAGGTAAACCTATGAAACAGAGACAGAAAGTAAATTTGTGAAGGGATGGAAATATTGGTGAACGTGGAGTTTCTTTTAGGGGGCTGAAAATGTTCTGAAATTATCTGTGGTAATTGTACAACTCTGTGAATATACTTAAGACCACTGTATTATATACAATACTTTAAATGGGTGAATAGTATGGCATGCAAATTATATAAAAATTACAAGAAAATGAATAGTTGACTTAGTTGTATGTCTTCTGAGTTCAACCACAGATCACTGAAGATTTTAGTGTCACTCTCTTCAGTAATTTCTCTAGCTGAATCACAACATTTTTTTATCTAACATTTTTTATCTACATGCCTTGCAAGCATGAGGCCCTGGGTTAAATTTCCAGCACTGCAAAAAAAAAAAAAAAAAAAAAATCAAAATACATTGGAGAAAGGATAACTTTTTCAACAAATAGTGCTGGAAAACTGGAAATCCATATGTAGCAAAATGAAATTAAACCGCTATTGCCCACCTTGCACAAAACTCAACTCAAAGCGGATCAAGGACCTAGGAATTAGACCAGAGACCCGGCATCTAATAGAAGAAAAAGTAGGCCCAAATCTTCATCATGTCAGATTAGGCCCTGACTTCCTTAATAAGACTCCTAAAGCACAAAAAATAAAATCAAGAATCAATAAATGGTATGGATTCAAACTAAAAAGCTTCTTCTCAGAAAAAGAAATAATCACTGAGGTGAAGAAAGAGCCTACAGTATGGGAGCAAAGTTTTACCACACACACATCAGACAGAGCACTAATCTCCAGGATGTATAAAGAACTCAAAAAACTTAATACCAAAACAACAACAACAACAACAACAACAACAAAACCCCAATCAATAAATGGTCTAAGGAACTGAACAGAAGACGACATACAAGCGGTCAACAAATATATGAAAAAGTGTTCAATATCTTCAGTAATTAGAGAAATGCAAATTAAAATTACTCTAAGATTTCATCTCACCCAAGAAAGAATGCCAGTTATCAAGAATACAAATAATAGTAAATGTTGGAGAGGATGTGGGGGAAAAGGTACTCACATACATTGCTGGTGGGACTGCAAATTGGTGCTACCACTTTGGAAAGCAGTGTGGAGATTCCAAAGAAAACTTAGAATGGAACCACCATTTGACCGAGCTATCCCACTCCTCGGTCTATACTCCAAGGACTTAAAATCAGCATACTATGGTGCATAACCACACCAATGTTTATAGCAGCTAAATTCACAATAGCTAAACTCTGGAACCAACCTAGATGCCCATGAATAAATGAATCGATAAAGAAACTGTGGTATATATACAAAATGGAATAATACTCAGCATTAAAAGAGAATAAAATTATGTCATTTGCAGGTAAATGGTTGGAGTTGGAGAATATTATGCTAATTGAAGTAAGCCAATCCCAAAAAAACTAAAAGTTGGAATGTTTTCTCTGATTAGTGGATGCTGATCTATAATTGGGGGTGGGGGCATGGGAAGAATGGAGGAACTTTGGATTGGGCAAAAGTGAGGGGTTGAGAGGGTAGGAAAGATGGTGGAATGAGATGGATATCATTACCCTAGGTACATGTATGATTGCATGAATGATACATCTCTACACGGTGGTACAACCAGATAATTGAAATGTTGCACTCCATTTGTACGATATATTGAAATGCATTCTGCTATCATGTACAACTAAGTAGAACAAGTAAAAAATTTTTTAAAAGATTCAAAGATAAATATTTCAGTATTGACTGCACGGTTACTTATTGATCCAAATAAGCAGTGTGTGTTCAAGTCATAGTTTGAAAGGTATTTTTAAATGTTACAGAATACTATAAAACACATGCTCTAACCTGGGCATGGTGGTACACACCTATAATCCTAGAAACTTGGAAGGCTGAAGCAGGAGGGCTGAAATAGAAGGATTGAAAGTTCAAGGCCAGCCTGAGCAATTTATCAAGACTCTGTCTCAAAATTTTAAAAAGTTAAAAAAAAAAAAAAAAGATGAGAACATGGCTCAGTGGTAAAGCCACCCTGGGTTCAATCCACCCAGTACCATAAAAAATGTATCCTGGGATGCTGCCAAGTAATGCTCTTACCAACCCTGGTGGTAAGGCCTCTGTATAACCCCATCTTCAGTTTGTTTTGTTTCTAACACACTTTAGATAATCCAAACTCCATAATCAAAAAAAAAAAAAAAATCAGCTTACATTTGCAATTGTTTACAAGTCAACAACCAGGGAGTCATCACTAACCCTTCCCGCACCACTCTCTCCCACATAAAAGCTACTATCAAGTCCTAATGCTTCTAATTCCTAAGCCCCTTTTCTATATCCCCATAGCTATGCCCCCCCCACACACACACCTTTTTTTGAGACAGAGCCTATTGTTGCCCAGGCTGGCCTTGAACTCACCATCCCCTTGCCTCTGTCTCCTGAGTAGTGAGGCTTACAGGATGGGATGTGCCACTGAGCCCAGCACAGCTATCTATGTCTTAGCTGAAGCCCTCAGCATCTCATTTGGACCATTACACTTACTTCTCAGGCAGTTTCCACTCTTTCCCTTGTGTAATTCCTGTGTCAAATTCCCAGAATGATCTCTCTAAAATAGATGAGCCAGTTTATACCTCTACTACAAATATCTGTAGCTCCTCACTGTTCACTGGATAAAATCCAAATGTCTGGTAAGGAGCACAGGTCTTGCATGTCCTGGTCTCTGCCAATTCCCCAGGATTGTCTCATCACTCCCAGGTCCATCCTGACATCTCTATGCAACTGTTTATCATTCCTGTAACACCTTTTTTTTTTTTTATGTCTGTTGGACTCCCTACCTGTACCCTTGCCAGATATGCTCTTCCCCTTTTTTTGCCTAGAAAACTCCCTAATATCTCCTTTAGAAAACTTTTCTGACCATTCCACTACTATGGGAGCACTGAATTACAATTACCAGATGAAAGCCTGCTTGAGGGCAAGAGCTGTTCATAATCATCTTTGTATCCTGAGTATCGAGAATAATGCCCAAAACATACGACATAAATATACACAACAAAAAGTCAAATGAACTAAATAAAAAAATCCTGAAATTCCAAAGAGTAGGAAACTTGACCAAATTTGATCAAAATTATTTTCAAAAGTGAAAATAAAGTAGGAGCTCCTAACTAGGAGACCTAATTGGGTCAATGAAAACATTAAAGATCAATAAATTTTCTCCCCCCATTTTGATCTATTTCCTAAAAATGACTTCTTGCCTATAAATGTTTAACATAATGGAAGACATTTCAGTCAAAATAAGAATTTTCTTGGTTTTACTATATGGCTGATCATTTTTTTCCATACTCAGGTTTTGTCTGTTTCTCACATATTGACAAAAACTAACTAAAATGAAGACATGAGAGCCCTTTGAGGTTGGTGTCATACAGCCCCATTTGTTAATAGAAACCAGAAACATTTCAAAGTACTATAATTAGTAAATTTTTTATTGAAACAGTGCTTAAAATTTAGTATGCCAAACACAGAAATTTGTGAACAAATTAAATGTAAACTTTTTTAAAAAATATTCTTTTAGTTGTCAATGTATCTTTTTTTTTCTTAATATGTGGTGCTGAGAATCAAACTCAGTGCCTCACACATGCTAGGCAAGTACTCTACTACTGAGCTACAACACCAGCCCTGTATATACCTTTTAAAACCAAGTTGACAACATGTTTAACCTCCCCCAAACCTTCCCCTTCAAAGCTTTTTTAAAAATATATTTAATATTTAAAAAAATCATTCTTTCCTCTTGTTAATCCTGCCTTCTATAAAATAAAAACATCTGTCCACATACCAACCAATGTTCTTATTTTATTAGGCTTTAAGTCCAAATCTCTCAGTCTCAGAAAAAGGAACAACCATTGGGCAATACCAGGACAGTAATCCAGGAAGCACCCACCTGTAGCCCACCTTACGGGCATAGTGCAGGCAATTCTCCTTTACATGGGTCTGGAAGTAGGCAGAGCGACAGAGGACCCCACATTCTGGACAGCAGTAGGGGGACTTGTGTGCATGAATCCGCTGGTGGGCACAGAAACTGCACTGGTTGGGCAGCAGCATCTGGCACACCTGGCAGGTCTAGGAAAGAACACCAAGAAAACAGATCATGCAGGTGCTGTAGACCTGTGACTTTCCTATCAGAGCTGTCTGGCTCTCCCAAGAGAGCAGTCAGAATAACCTCCTTCCCCAATCATTCTTATTTCCAACTCTTTTAGGACATTGTGACATCTCCAGACCTCCTTACAAGTGCTGCTACTGACACCCAAGCAAGTGTTGTCAGCCACCTTATTAGTCAGTGACAGATCTGGCCCTGTTTTCTCTACATACCTCTAAGATCATGTTTCTTTCCTCTAATAGGCAGAACCCAGACAGTCCAGAAGGGGACAGCAACAAACAGAGCTGGGACCTAAATCTTGGAGGGGACTTTTCTATTTTTTTAGTGATTAGGGGATACTTGTACTACTCACTAAGGGGACCACTGACCTGGAGGTAGAGATGCTCAGAGGGACAAATTAATAGGGAAGATGGGAAAAGATCTCTGCTTTAATCAGAAAATTCAGAATGAGGGACTTCTATAGGACTAACAACCCAGTGTTTTAAAAAATTGCAAGGGGAAAAAAAAAAGGACAGAGAGGAAAGGGGAATTTATAAATTAAACCAATTGCAACATTCAGCCTATATTTGAATCTTGATTCAAACAAGCAAGTATAAAAAGAAAGGAGACAATTAAAGATATTTAAAAATTAACATTTAAAATATTTAAATTAAAAAGATATTTAAAATTAAGGATGAGAATATTAGGATATTTCACACAATATTAAGATTTAATTTAATTATTATTATTTTATTGTTTTGTCTTTTGGGTGCTAGGTGTTACACCCAGGGCCTTGCACATGATGGACAACTGCTCTATCATTGAGCTACACCCCCATGTCTATGTAGTGTATTTTTCTTTCTTTCTTTTCTTTTTCTTTCTTTCTTTTCTTTTCTTTTCTTTTTCTTTCTTTCTTTTTTTTTTTTTTGTGGTGCTGGGGTTTGAACCCAGGACCTTATGCATGCAAGGCAAGCACTCTACCAACTGAGATATATCCCCAGCCCCCTATGTAGTGTATTTTGACACAGGGTCTTGCTAAGTTGCCTAGATTGGCCTTGAACTTGCAATATTCCTGACTCAGCCTCCTGAGTAGCTGGGATTATAGGTGTGTATTACTGCTCTTGCAGCCAATAATAATAATAATAATAACTATTATTATTATTATTATTATTATTATTATTGACCTGGGATTGAACTCAGGGGCACTTAACCACTGAGCCACATCCCAGCCCTTTTTGGTATTTTATTTGTTTCCCCCTTTTACATCCTGGCTGTGATGTGAATCATTTTATTCCACCACACACTTTGGCCATGATGTGTTACCACAGGACCAAAGCAATGGGGCCAATTGGTAATGGACTAAAATCTCCAAACCTATAGGCCAAAATATTTTTTATCCATAAAATGATCATCTCAGGTATTTTTTATCAAAACATAAATTTGAAGAACACATAGCTACATACTAGAATATTTACAGACACAATAATGCTAACATTTGTTTAAAAATAGCAGGCACATGGCACACACCTGTAATCCTAGCAACTTGGGAGTCTGAGGCATGAGTATTCCAAGTTCAAAGTCAACCTCAGCAACTTAAGGGAGGACCTAAGCAACTTAGCAAAATTCTAAAACACTAAAAAGGCTGAGGATATGGCTCAGTGGTTAAGCACCCCTGGATTCAAACCCTAGTTATCAAGAAAGGACATAGGAGCCAGCTTGAAGGGGATCCAACTGACCAAAGATGGGATGACCTGAGCATCCAAAAAGAATACTGAATGCTGCAGCTCTTTTAGAATTTGTCTAGCAGGATTTCTGGCTATGGCAGGAGGCTCACCCCATGCAATTTGTACTTATCAACAGAGTTGGTTTTCCTGCAAAAAATAATAATAGAATATATAAACATACTGAATATATACCAATGAGTTCATGATGACACTAAAAACAATAGAGACAATTATATCACACTCATTAGGTTAACTAATAAAATTTTTAAAAATAATGTGATGGGGCTGGGGCTGTAGCTCAGTGGCAGAGTACTTGCCTAGCATATATGAGGCACTGGGTTCCATCCTTAGCACCACATAAAAATGAAACAAATAAAATAAAGGCATGCTGTCCATATACAACTACAAAAAAAATTTTTAAATAATGTGAGAATGTAGAAAAACTGGGCCCCTTGTGCACTGTTGATGGGAATGTAAAATGGTATAGTTGCTGTGGAAAATAGTATGGTGGTTCCTTAAAAATTAAACACAATTACCATATGATCCAGTAATACCATTTCTAGGTATACAACTAAAAGAATTGAAAACAAAGTCCCAAAGAGATAATGCTACACCATATTCATCTTAGCAGTATTCAGACTAGTTAATTCATGAAAGAGGGCTGGGAGTGTAGCTCAGTGGTAGAGCTCTCACCTCACACATGGGAGGCAATGGGTTTGATCCTCAGCACCACATAAAAATAAAATAAATGGATTGTGTCCAAATACAACTAATAATATATTTTAAAAATGAAATAAATCCAAGTACCCATAAATGGATTAATGGATAAACAAAATGCATATACACATGAACAAAATGGAATACTATTGAGACTTTTAAAAGAAAGAAATTCTAGGTAGGTTCAATGGTATACACCCTATAATCCTAGCTACCCAGCAGGTTGAGGTGGGAGGATTCCTTGAGTCCAGGAGTTTGGGGCCAGACTGGCCAACATAGTAAGATACCCAAACCCTCTCAACCCATAAATAAAGGAAATTCTGATACATGCTATATTGATCAAACTTGAGGTCATGGCAAGCAAGATAAGTGACTCACAAGAGTTTCTGAGGACAGTCAAATTCACAGACACAGAAAACAGAATGGTGATTGCCAGGGATTTCAGGTAGAGGGGAAAATGCAAGTTGTTGTCTAATGGGTACCAGCTTTCAGTTTTGCAAGACCAAAAGCATTCTCGAGATTGAGTGCACAACAATGTAAACGTACTTAGCTAAATTATATATTTTTTGTTAATTTTAACTAGGTACAACAACAAACAGTTAAATAAAAGCTTAAAAACATTAAAGAATAGTCCCTCTGTACTGAAATACTTCCCTAACAAGGTGACTTGTAACACAAGAGGAAGGATGAAAAGACCCCTTCAGTCACCACAGAGGGAGGCAGATTCAGTTCAGGGGTAGACTTCCAAGAAGAAGATGGAGAGCCCAAACATGTTGTCCATTCAGTCCCTGCTCTGGCGTGGAGCCCCACCCCACCCCATCTGTGCACACCCTGCACGGGACACGTGGCCTAAAGCCTGAGTACTGTCACAGGGAAACCCAAGTCCAGCAGCCTCCAAGGCTAGTTTTCGAACCCAGAGCTCCACCCCAAGACTCAGAAGCTCCATTTAGTGGTAGGAAATTTTATAAAAGATTGGAGCTAGGCTGAGAGAAGCCTGACAGCCTTCCTGGGCCTGCCCACCCTTCCTGTCTGGGGGGGTGTGCTTGTGGGGCTCCCACAAAGGGGAGAATAACAAAGAGAACTATAGGAAAAGAAGAGTGCCGGCCTGGGGTCCTACACTCTGATCCTTGTGTACGTAGATTGTAGAAGATGGATGAGAAGCAGTATGAAAAACCCACACGCCCCTAGGTCCACTGCCAGAGGTGCTCAATCACATGACTTGTAGAAAGGACCTGAGTAAACTCAAACATGCTGGACAGCAAGAACACTGAATCCCCTGGGGAAGCGGCCAGGTGACCACACTCCATTTGACTTATCAGAAGGAAAATGAGACAGAGAGAAGGCAATGATGAGAGGCCACAAAGTGACCCCCATATGGTACCCCCTAACTCCTTTAGGGCCAAGTTCTCTACAGAACCCCTGCAGACCTACCCCGCTTGCCCTCCTGCCTCTGCCCCCACACTGATCGTCAGTCTCATACCCAACAACTCCCTGCCCCTCAAACCCACTCTGCACTTGTTCCCCATACCCAGAGTACCCTATCTCTCCCTCCTCCAAACTCAACCTTGCAGGTCAGGAAGAGACCAAGGGCATGTCTGGAGACCACCTTCCTGAAGGGACCTGCTTCAGAAGGTGCCAAAGGGTATGTTTATGACATATACATGGGTATATGACAGCCTTTAAAAAAAAAAAAAAAAAGCCTCATCAAGTATAACCAAGAATGAGAACAAGCAGACAAGCTCAACTACTTCCCTGAAGAGATGAGAACATGGATCAAAGAAGGGGCCCCCAAAGTCTCTGCCATAGGCCCACATACCCATCTACCCTCCTTTCTTTCACCTCAGCCCTACTGATGGTCCTACTGAAGTATCCCCAAAAGGACTCTGCAAAACAGCTGTGTCCACTGCAGGGCAGAACAAAATGTAAAGGCAGGTCTTAGAGGAACAGAGTTAGGCAGGGGCAGTGACTCACCTACCTCTGTCCCTAGGCACATGTAAGACTGGGCTGATACCTTCCAGAAACCAGAAAAAGATCATCCAGCATTGAAAGGTCCCACAGTGGACCTGAGAGCCCAATGGAGTGGGAGTTGAGTAGGACATGGGGCACGTCCACAAACACATTTGCTAAATCTTTATGGTCTCCTTTAGTTATGGGTAGGACATCTTTCCCACTAAACACAAAGCATTATTTATTCAGGTGGGCCACTAACCATTAAGCCAGATGTCCTCTTCTAAGACATCTGCTCCTGCATCAATGAGCTTTCCTCTCCATGCTCAATCAGAACCCATGTAAGCCAGGGGCCTGACACACATCATAGTGCAGGTCTGTGCTTACCAGCCCCTCTGTTTCCTCTGATGTCCTCTGGAAATGTGCAGCCAGGACCATGTAGTCCCTCATCTGCTTGTGACATTCAGGACATTTGGTTCCATACCGGATGAGCCTCACAGGGTCTGGGTAAAGAGGAAAGGCTGGAGGTGGGGGGCTGGGGCTGGTACTGCCCAAAATGGGGCCATGTTTGGGGGAGGAGGAAGGGGCTGGGGTTGCTGGTGCCGTGGAGTTTGCAGGAGCCGACACGAACATCTGGTCCGCAGAGATGGGTTTCACAAGCAGCTGAGAACACTGCATGACGAGCCCCTTGCTCTTGTGGTCACGGGCATGACGGAGCAGGCTGCACTTGTTGAAGAAGAGCAGTGTCTTGGAGCACAGTGTGCACAGCACCTCGATGTGGACACTCCGCCGGCCATAGTGCTGGCTTAGACTCTTCTCTAAGGCAAATGCATCTCCACACTCCAGGCAGCAGTACCCACTGGCCGGCACGTGGATCCTGCTGTCTGCAGGTGGGCTGAGATTTGGCGCGTAGAGGGGCACAGGGTTGGAACTGTGGAGGACCTTATTGAAGACCTCCACAATCAGAGGGGCAGCCTTTTTCACCTGGTGGACCAGGGGCACCGACATTTGTGTAAGCTGAGGCTGGTTCCGTCTCTGGGCTGAGGATTTGGCCGTCACAGATGCAGCAACACTGTGGGGGACCAGGTTCAGGTTGGCCAGGTGCACGGCTTTGGGCAGAAGATTGGCAGGGGCCAGGGTTGATGCCTGCAGTGCTGTGCTCTGTTGCTTCCTGCCCACCTGTGAGCTGGAGGCAGCCGCCTTTGGGACCCGGGGCCCAGAGCTACAGCAGGGAGATGTAGAGTCAACAGCCTTTGTCATGCTTTCATCTTTCTTGTCACTCTGGGGACTCCCTGAATTTATGCCTACCTCAGGAAAGTGCTCCTCTACAGGCACAGCTGTGCCCTCATCCCCTGGCACCTCGCTTGGGGCCTCAGCAATGGCACTCCCTACAGGTGACCCGATAGGGGACTTACTTGGATCATCAGGGTCTGGCAAAATCCTGGTAACTGTCCGTTTGATCTCCCCTGATGATGTTTTAATGGTTTTGATTCTAACTTTGGGAATTGCTGGTGGGGAGCTGGCAGCCACTGAAGGGGAGCCTTTGCTACTGCTGTCACTGCAAATGCTCCGAGGGCTATCTGATGGCTTGATACTTTTTCTAGTGGCCTCCAGAGGGCTCCGGGGACTCTTTGGTGACTTGGGCATTTTGGGGCTGCCTTTAGAACCCTCTTTAGTGGGCCCAGAGGGATCCTTTGTGTGGCCAGACTGATCCTCCTTGGTAACACTAGCCACCCTTTTTGCTTGCAGGGCCACCAAGGCTGCAACACAAGAGGACAATTTGGAATGAGCGGGCTTAAGACGCTGCCTAGGAGGGACTGATGAGCGGGTACCAAGATCTGGGACAAGTTTCTTAGGCTCTCCGATACTGTTACTAGGGTGACTATTGAACCCCAGAGCTTCTCCAAAGAATCGACTGGAATCCAGCTCCTCGTGAGGCTCCACCTTCGGCCCAACTCGCTCTCGTTCCTCGTGGCTCTCTAGAGACAAGGGTTCTGGCTTCGGTTCTTTCTTACAAAATTGATCAAACATGTGCAGCTCTGGGACTGGAAACTTGGCCAAAGCTTCCAGGACTGGACCCCCCACAGCCCCGCACCCAGGAGTGGGTGGGAAATAACTGTCAGAATGTTTAGGCTTTATCCCAAACCCATTATCTTTGATGGGATCCTCAGGTTCTGGGCTGGAAATTGGACTGAACTGGTTGAAGGTGGGTAATGGCTCTGACTTGGGAGGCTCCAGCTTCCCAGGGAAACTCCGAGAACTGTCTCCATTCATGAAAGTAGCATCAAATTTTCCACAGTTGTGGGGGTCTGGAGGCAGGTCTGAGCCCCGGAATCCATTGTGGAGGAGGCTGGGAGCAATGTGGTCTTTCTCTGCTTCAAATGACTCCTGGCGGCTGGTGTTCTTGACAATGACACTCACGACTGGCACATCTGGAGCTGATCCTGAGTGAGACAAGGACACACTCTCATCTATACACATGCCTGATGGCTTGAGGGGACTCTCATTCTCCTCGCTGGGAGCCTGGATGGCCTCCTTGGCATCAAGGCTGGTAGGGTCTGGGATGTCAAAGGCAGCCAGAAGGTCATCAAAATCTGGGGTTTTCATATCCCCCATGGCTGGATGCTGGCAAGGGCTATGACAGAAACAGAGAACAGAGTCAGTGAACACCAGGGCCTCACTGGACTGTCCTGCATCATCTTCACTGGACACCTGTCACACTAACACACATAAACAGCTGGAATTCCAAAGCAGAACCCCATGTTCTGTGATAGAAAGTCACAAATCTGAGACGAAATTCTAGAAGGGAGCAGAGGGGTTAAAAGAGTTTATATGTAATGACAAGGCTATCTGGAAGACCTTAAACCTCAATACCTAGAAATTAACTGGCTAGCTGCATGGCCAAAAAAGAAGGTAGACTCCTACCACATTCCAAACACCATGGTCATGTGCACTAGCCAAAAGCCAAACGCTCAGCCCCTCCCCCCTTTTTAAAAGCATTGTTCAACACTTCCTTCCTTGAGAAAACTTCTGATTCATATATGAGATTTGACCTTGTACGCCTCCTTGGTAGTTTCTTCTCTATTCAGCAAATGTGCTTGATTCCTTATTTTGGTTTGTTTGGTTGGTTGATGGTTGTTTTGTTTTTGTGGTACTGAGGATTTTGCTCTTACTATTGAGCTACATCCCCTGTTCTTTCTATTATTTTTTATTTCAAGACAGGGTCTTGATAAGTTGCTGAGGCTGGCCTTGATCTTATGATCCTCCTGCATCGGCCTTCCAAATCACTGGGATTTCAGATGTGTGCCATCATACTTGGCTGATTCCTTGATTTTTTTTTTACCCTAAAATTGTTATTGGTTGAATGGAGCATTAAGCCTGAGAAACAGAGTGACTCAAGGTACCACATAGTTATCAAACTGAGCAGGTGACTGTTTTGGGGAAGACTAAATTCTATTTTAACTTAATATACAAAAAACAGAATAACAATTCCAGTTTGACTTAATACACCTGTTTCCTTCTTAGTCTAGGGAAATAGAACTACAGATACATTGTGACAAAAGAAACTAAGGCCCTAAGAAGAGGCCTTCCAGAAAGGCTGATGGTGCACGTCTATAATCCCAACAACTTGGGAGTCTGAGGTAGGAGGATCACAAATTCAAGGCCAGCCTCAGTAACTTAGTGAAATCTTGTCTCAAAATCAAAAATTAAAAAAGACTGAGGATGTAGCTCAGTGTTGGACAGTCCCTGAGTTCAGTTGCCAATACCAAAATAAACAAACAACAACAAAAACCCCACAAGAGTCCTTCCATATGAGAAGTTACTGTAACGGTCACACTTAGATGAAAGATGAAACTGGCTGGCTCAAACCTGCTGGAGAAAAGAAGAAAACCATCATCTCCCTTATTCAGCCCTTAAATCTTAATTTCTGTTTCAACATCCCAATGCCTTTCTGACTTGCATATTTCTTACATCGTGTTGATGCTAAAAACCATTGTGGAAGCAGATGGACACAACACTGTTACAAAGCAGCAAGGTCACTACACAGTACCAGGAAAGTGGCAAAGTCTTAAGTCCAGGAATCCCACTTTCAGAAATTTATCCTAAGAACAAAAATTCCCAAAGGCTATACACAAAATTATGCTGAAACAGCACAAAAAAGCCAGGTGTGGCAGCATGTACTTATAGTTACAGAACTCAGGAAGCTCAGGCAGGAGGATCAATTGGGTTCAGGAATTTGAGACCAGCCTGGGCAATAGTGAGACCCTGTCTTGCCCAGCACGCACAAGGCTATGGGTTCAATCCCCAGCACCAAAATAAATAAGTAAGAAATAAATAAATAAATAAATAATACGAAATATATATATGATAGATTATATATGTAGACAATGATAACAATGTAAACTAAATATGTATCTAAGCCATGATTAAAAGAAAAATGCAGGGTGGTAAGATTACTGCTAGGTTATTTTTTCAAAACTTTTTTTGGGGCTAATAGACTGCTTTATAATTCCCACCACCCCATTGGTGGCACTGAGGATTAAACCCAGGGGAATTCTACCACTGAGCTACATCCCCAGCCCTTTTGTTAAACAAATGTATTTTGAGAAGTCTGGCCTCAAACTTGTGATCCTCCTGCCCCAACCTCCCAAGTACCTGGGATTATAGGCGCATACCACCATATCCAACTACTTCTACAATTTCTAAAAGGGAAAATAAAGAACACTTAGACCACAAGAAGAGCAGGTGGCATGGCAGAATATATCTCTTACCTCCCCATGGGATGATCAGGTTTGCAGATTTGGTTTCTACCCCACCCCAAAAAAACACATTTGCCTGTAAATGCTCCCACAGAAAATGAAATATAGACCCCCTCCCCACTGGGAAGACACTTAATTAGGGTAGGTAATCATAAAGTGAAATACCAATTATCTAAACACGAGTTGGCAGGACATCTGACTAAAATGAATTTTTGTTGTTTTGCAGGGCTGAGAATGGAACCCAGGGCTTCCCATATGCTTGGCAAACACTTTCCATTGAGCCACACTCCCAGCCCTGAGATACATTTTATAATAGAACAAACAATTAGCTCCTAGAGTCCATAAACAAAGGGAAAATACTGAATATCACTGAAAGCACTGACATCCCAATACCAAGTGACTATTATACAGGGTAATCATAACTATGAAGAGACACCTCTTGGTATTTATGCTCTTATTCCTTTCTCCTCTCCACACCCTTCCTCATCTCTCTCTCTCTTGAAGGGCAGAATAGATTGGTCCTTCAAAGAGACGGTAAGAGCATGTGAGAGAGGATGGGGAATAGTTGATGGAGTGAGAAGGATTAGCTGGGAGCCAGTTGTCATCTAACAGAAAGTTTTAGGGGCTTGACGCAGAGAGATATTACATCAGAAGAACGTGATGTACTCCTCTCAGAGACGTTCAGGGATAGCTGAAAACAGTCAGAGGTTCAAGTATCTTTTACTAGAAAATCAGAGCTAGTAAATGGTATGGCAGCTCAATATCAGCAGCAGGAAAAACCTCCATAAGGATTTTAAATATCAAAGCTGATGTTTTTAAAAGCCAAAGACCACATCCTGTTTTCTATTTAGCTTTGGTAAGGAACACCATAACAGCAGAAATTAGTAACAGTGACTAAGAGACTCACCATACCTAAAAGTTCATATTTCTTTGAACCTTGCTCTAAAGTGAGCATCACATTGTTTATAAGTAGAAAATACAAATTAAAGAAAATGTATTCTGTTATAAAAGCAAAGAAGAGGGCTGGGGATATAGCTCAGTTGGTAGAGTGCTTGCCTTGCAAGCACTAGGCCCTGAGTTCGATCCCCAGCACAAAAAAAAAAAAAAGCAAAGAAGAAACTGTAAAGAAAAAGACAACCAATGCCAGGCATGGTAGCACACACATGTAATCCCAGCAATTTGGGAAGCTGAGGTAGGAGGATTGCAAATTTGAGGTCAGCCTGAGCAAATTAGCAAGACAAAATAAAAATACACACATCTGAGATGCAGCTCGGTGGTAGAACACCCCTCAGTTCCATCCTCAAATCTTCAGGTATCAGGGAAAAAATCAGGGAAAAAAAAGAAAGAAAGAAAAGAAAAGAAACAGGGGCTGGGGCTGGGGCTCAGTGGCAGGGTGCCTGCCGTGCACATGTGAGGCCCTGGGTTTGATCCTCAGCACCACACAAAAATAAATAAAGATATTGTGTCCATCTACAACTAAAAAAATGTTTTAAAAAAAGAAAAGAAACAGTCACAATCACTAATATCTTAATATGTTAAAAAAAAAAACTTACAAAGCAATAAGTACAAAATAAGCAACTCAGTTAAGGTGATGAGCAGGCTATTTTTAAATGAAACACAAGTGGACAAATAATATATATATTTTTTATAAAAGTTACAACCTCATAATAAATTGGAGAAACACAAACTAAAGTAATAAGAAACTACTTTTGGCTTATAAAATTGACCAATTTTTCTTTAATTGAACAGTATTTTAAAAAGTTGGCAGAGATTTGGCAAAATAAGAAGTATAGGGGCTAGGACTGTGGCTCGGCAGGAGAGCACGTGCGAGATGCTGGGTTCTATCCTCAGCACCACATAAAAATAAATAAAATAAAGGTATTGTGTCCAACTACAACTAAAAAAATATTTTTAAAAAATAAGAAGTATAAAATTTGTAAGTAGTATAAATTAATATAACTTGTCTAAAGGACAATTTAATAGTGGACACAGAAAGTCCAATAATTCTACTTCCAGAAATATATCCTAAGGAAATACAGATGCTTATGAAAAAGACAATTACAGAATTTATAACAAAAAATGACACACAGCCTAAAAATCCAATAATAAGAATATAAGAATACATTCAAGAAATTACAGTACTATTTATAATTATATGTAAATATATTAACATCAATACAATTAAATACTAGGCATCAGTATTGATAACATTACAGATAAATATTTAAGGCTATGGACTGCTCTTGGGCCAGACACAGAGACATACACCCTAAATCCCAGCAATCTAGGAGGCTGAAGCAGGAGGATCACAAGTTCAAAGCCAGCCCCAACAATTTAGCAAGGCCCTAAGCAGTTTAGCAAGACCCTGTCCCAAAAATAAAAAATAAAAAAGGGCTGAGGTTGTGGCTCAGTGGTTAAGCACCCTGAGTTCAATACCCAGTACAAATAATAATAATAATAATAATAATAATAACAACAACAATGCTCCTGATATAAAATGAGAAAAACGATACTGCAGCATATAACATTTACTTAAAACAAAAATTTTTAAAGTATACATTTTTGTAAAAAAGGCAATAATACTCCCAAAGGTATCTCCAGATGATGAAACTATTTTCTTTCATTTATCATCATTTTCAACTTATTCAAATTTATTTCAGATTCTATTACTTATAAAATTTTATTAGTTTATTTTTTAATATACAAAAAGAAGAGGAAAATAGGCAGGCCAAAACATTTGAAAAGGTCCTGTACAAGACTCTAAACTATATTTTTTAAAAATTCTTTTTCTTAATTTTATACTTTACTATATTTTTTTTTAATAAAAAATTCTTAAAACACATTTGTGGGGCTGGGGCTGTAGCTCAGTGTCAGAGTGCTTGCCTATCATGTGTGAGGCACTGGGTTTAATCCTTAGCACCACATAAAAATAAACAAATAAAATAAAGGCATTCTGTCCATTCACAACCACGAAAAAGAAAGTTTAAAAATATATATATTAGGCATGACTTGGTAGGGAAATGCTAGCTAGAAAATCAATGGAGTAATTTAAAATAAAAGACATGTCAAAATAAAAAGCTTCAGCATACACCAGTGTCTGCAAACTGTTGAAAGCAACAAGCAAAATTGGGAAGAGCAAGCATCTACCTACCTTGCTTGGGGACAGTCACCCAGGGCCCAAAGTCATGTGTGCAAATAACAGCCTAGGAACCATGGTCCACCATGCAGAGCATTTGGCAGAGGTTCACCCTGAAGCATCTGAACAAACTAGATCCAGGCCTAGTGAGCTCACTGATTTGGAGTGGCCTGGTCAACAGGCAAGGCAAGATCACTGGTTCTCTTTGGCCTAGGATGAGAGCAAATTTCACCCAAGCTCCCTTGATAGTGGAACTATCCAACAATATGTACAACCCCCTGGGAGATAGAGAACAACTCCAAGACTGACAGACTAACACTACACCCTCTTCTTAGGATAAGTTTCCAATCCAGGGAAGATCTATAAATTTTTTAATAGTGAATAACAAATTTCCATTGTTTGTTATAGGGTCTACTAACTTATCCAAGAAATTTGACACAATACTTAAGTAAACATATCAACTGGGTGGGAGGAAGGAGCATCTTAACTCTGGAAGGGCCTTGTCAGGTCTAATCAGCCTATTAGAATTCTTCAAGGAGATAAAAACAGTATGATTTTATATGATTCTGGCAGAACTAGTAGTGAGAATTTCTGTAGATTTTACTTGTCAAAATTCTACCAAAACCAGCTGGTCATGGTAGTGCACGCCTGTAATCCCAGCTGCTTGGGAGGCTGAGGTAGGAAGATCACGGTTCAAAGCCAGCCTCAGCAATTAGCAAGACTATAAGCAACCTATTGAGGCCCTATCTCAAAATTTTCTTTAAAATTAATAAATAAGTGGTAAGGATGTGTTACTCAGTGGTTAAGTGCCCTTTGATTCAATCCCTGGTACCAAAAACAAAAACTATTTAAAAAAATTGAATTCCATAGAATTTGAGTGAATGTATGTTGTTTGTGTGTGACTATGTGATTGTGTTTTATAGGGAATTATGAACAGGGGCATTTTCAACCCATTGACCAGTTCTCGACTAGAGCTTACCTAGAATGATAGATATCAACCCATAATGTGATCAACTACAGTTTGGGTCTTGAATGTTCCCCAAAGCCTCATATTGAAGATTTAGTTGTCATTTCATAGTTCTATTAAGAGGTAGTAAAACTTTTAGGAGGTAGGACTTAGAAGAAAATTAGGTCACAGAGGTGTGAACTTGAAGGGAATGTTTGGATCCCAGTCCCTCTTCTCTCTCTCTTTTTAATTCCCAGTTGTCATGAAGCAGGCAGGTTTCTCCACCATGTGTTCCCCACCATATGTTGTCATGCCACAGGCCCCAAACAGAAATAGGGCCCTGATTATGAACTGGACCCTCTGAAATCATGAGCCAAAATAAACCTTTCCTTTTTTTAAACTGATTCTCTCAAGTATTTTGTTACAAAAAAGTTGATTAACACAGGACCCAACTTTAACACACATGAGTTCTCAATGATTAGCCACTAGAAACACCACTACCACATGTGAAGTCAGGAATAACTTATTTTACAAAGGAAGTATCACACTCAAAACACTTTGGGAAACAAAAGTTAGGCTGTAAGCTTTATGAAGGAAGAGGCTTATCTGTCTCATTCATCACTAAATTTCTCTTTAGGTATTCAATAAATATTTGTCAAAGCAGTGAAGTAAAACTTTCAAGTTTGCACACTGCCTTAAAGTTGTTCCAAAGCAAAAATGCAAAATTAAAAGACAAGTTCTTAAGAGGTAGAATAAATAGAAGAAATTATGGCAAATGATCCATCAATGAAAGCAAATGTGAAAGAACACTTAGGGGAAAGCAATTCCAATTATACTTCTAGAATTATGGGCTCTAATCTAAACTGTTCAATAAAGAGGCCAGAGCATCAGTTTGTGACTATGTGATTGTGTTTTATAGGGAATGTTCTCCCTATGATACCACATTGCTTGTTTCATCACAAAAGGCACAGAAAGGACACTGGAAAAAAATTAAAACTTGTGATTCTGCCCTTATTCAAAACCTCCCTGTCCACAGCTACCCGTACTGGGCAGTTTTGGTTCCCCACACCTTAAGAAAGACACATCAGAGGCTGTGGTGTAGCTCAGTGGTAAAGCACTTGCCTAGCACATATGAGGCACTGGGTTTTATCCTCAGCACCACAGAAAAATAAATAAATAAAATAAAAGTATCATGTCCATCTACAACTTGAAAAAAAGTTTTAAAAATAAAATAAAGACATCAGAGTTGGAAGAGGTTCTTGAAGTCATACATACATGCAGATGGAAGAGCTTTCTAACAAGAGCCTAAAGATTACAACTATTTCAAATAGAGCAAATTATGTTTTATACATTCATGAACATGTTAAAATGATCTGCATTAGGGGCTGGGATTGTGGCTCAGCGGTAGAACACTCACCTAGCATGGGCGGGACCCGAGTTCGATCCTCAGCACCACATAAAAATAAAGGGATTGTGTTGTGTCCATCTACACCTAAAAAGTAAATGTTTAAAAAAATAAATAAAGTGTAACAATATGTTTTAATTTTAAAAAAATGAACTGCCCTAATAAAAAACTTAAAAAGAAAAAAAACTTAAAAAGTTTTTTAAAAATATTATAACTAGGGGCTGGGGGTGTGGCTCAGTGGTAGAGTGCTCACCTAGTGAGGCCCTGGGTTTAATCTTTAGCACCACAAAAAAATAAATAAATAAAATAAGTGTACCTGTCCAACTACAACTAAAAAAATAAATATAAAAAAATATAACTATTTCATTTTGAAGACATGAGGATTTAGGGGAAAGGGGAAATCATAACTTTTTATTCTGTTTTTTTTATTCTGTTTATTTGATGAATAGGTTTATTCATCAAATCTGAAAATATCAGAGAGGGAAGAGCAATATTTTAAAATTTTAAATTAAAAATGTAGACAAATAAAAAGTGAGTTTATCCATTAGTCAGAAAATACACTAAAGTTGTTACAGGGCAAAAAAAAATTATATATACATACACATACACACACACACACACATACATGCGCACGCTGGGGATGTAGTTCAGTGGTAAAGCTTTTACACAGCATGCTCAAATTCAATCCCCAGCAGTGCAAAATATATATATGTGGTTATAAAACATTATGTTATTATTTATATAAATATAAATGTAATAATAGATACATATTTAAATATTGAAGAAAAAAAGAAGAGAAAAAAGGCTCTAAAGAACTAAGAACGGGGGCTGGGGTTGTGGCTCAGCGGTAGAGCATTCACCTAGCACATGCGAGGCCCTGGGTTCAATCCTCAACATCACATAAAAAAAAATAAATAAAATAAAAGTATTGTGTCCAACTGCAACTAAAAAAATAAAATAAAAATAAAATATATTTAAAAAAAGAAAAAAAGAACTAAGAACAAAGACTTGGTACTAAACCTGTGAGCTTTCTTTCCCCCTAAGCAACAAAACCTTCAAATTTCAAATAATATTAAACTTGGTCATCTATTTTTCTTAGCAATGTTAAATTCAGTAACAGCAGATTAATAAAAGTTAAGTAACAGAACATCAAGGAGGTAGAAGCACTCCAAAAGCATTATGAAAAGTCTGATCTCTATTCAGTGCATTCGGTTTATTAAGGGAAACAACATGAAGCAGATTTACATAAGAAAAGTGAAGAGTCTGGTGCAATGGTGCACACCTGTAATCCTAGCAACTTGGGAGGCTGAGGCAAGAGGACTGCAAGTCTAAGATCAATCTCAGCAATTTTGTGAGATCCTGTCACAAAATAAAAAATATAAAGGTCTGGAAATGTAGCTCAGTGGTAGAGTACCTGCCTAGCATATGCAAAGCTCTGGGTTTAATCAGTAGTACTAAAGGAAAAAAAAAAAAAAAAGGAAAGTGAAAGGCAGCATGGTTTTAGGAACAATGAACTGGGGGACAACAAAACTAAGTTTCGTGTGAGTGTTAAACATGTTGCCATGTTTGTTGGATGAGGCGAGAAGAAGGTGGATGTTTTTCAACCTGTGGGTAAACTCTTAATTCTGCTCCCCCACATGATTACCTACAGCTTACATACTGACATCACCTGTGCTCGATTATTATAAGAGTCAAGGATTTTTTTTTTAAAGAAAGAGTGAGAGAGGGAGACATTTTTAATATTTATTTTTTAGTTTTTGGTGGACACAACATCTTTGCTTGTATGTGGTGCTGAGGATCGAACCCGGGCCGCTGGCATGCCAGGTGAGCGCGCTACCGCTTGAGCCACATCCCCAGCCCCAAGAGTCAAGGATTTTTAAATGGGTAAATGAAAGTTGCCCTCAGTTGTCTAGAAAAGAGCATCCCAGAGAACAGAGGAAAAATAAATAAATAACTCAAGTTATGGGATGCAAAGAGGGTCTAGGGGCCTGCAGGGCAGCGAATAAGGAAGTAGGGAGACAGAGGGAGAGGGAAAAAGAGATGGAAGAACAGAAATAGAAGGATGGGGAGGCGCACACACAGGACAGGAAGGGCAGAAGGAGGGGCAATTGTTCCTTAGCAGTAGCTGACCAGAAGGAAGCATTGTTGAGTTGGGTACCAGGCAGAGGCACTTCTTTTGTACCAGAAACGAAGGCTGGACAAGAGGAAAGACAGAATGAGCAAACAAGGTCCAGAGAATGCCTCTGCTCCCAAGACCTGAAGGAACTTGCTCCTGGACTCTGACAGAAACACTGATCAGAGGGAGGCATTGCTTCCACAGGTGGTGATGAAGGGAGCTCAGTGAAACTTTGACCAGATCAAATAAAACCGTAAAAAGTCTCATGTTCCTGGATTCAGAATGAAGTCCCAACCAGGAATGACAAAGCCAAAATAATAAGGAATTGTGAACCACAGGAACCAAATCTCTTCCCTCTGCTGTCACTAATTGACTACATGGAGACCTTGGGAAAGTCTTGAATTAATATGTAAAATTAAACTATCTTTAAGGACCTCTGAGTTCTTGAACCGGTTAAGCCGCAACAGCTGAGCAAATTAACCTAGTGCTAATGGATCCACACATATACTAACTCCTAATGTGGAAAAGCAGAAGTCCACCATGTACACATCACAGTTCCCCCACCCCAAGTACAGCCAGGCCTGCTCACAGGTCAGGTGGCCCCAAGTCACAGATGTTCCTAGTCAGTCAGTGTCCAGTGTTTCATTTCATGAGACACCTGGTGCTCAAAACCATTAGCAAAAAATGGCCCAAAATATTCCCAGCAGTGTACAGGAAATAGCTGTCCCAATGGGCCCAGGCAAAACAACATTTTTCAGTTGTCTTCTCCCCGCTCCAGTTTAATTCCTCCAATGTACTCTGCCAGAATGGTTGCTGTGAAACACACATTGGATTAAAAATGTCCCTGCTCAAAATCCCCATCATCAAGATAGAGGTCAACTGCTCAGTCTCACAGGGAGCTCCATTCTGATCTGGTCTCCACCCAACTCCAGCCATTTCCCAGGGTACCTCTTATCCTAATCATACTGGGGCCTCTCGCTTTCTCCTGCCTCTGTGTGTGAGCCCAAGCTGTTTCACCTGACTAAAGAATACCTGAGAGCCCAGCCCTACCAAGGCTCCAAACACTAATCTGCCATCCTTCTGTTTCCTTAGGCCAAAACCTTTCTTTCCTTCAAACCCTTCATCTAATCCGCAAGTAAATCTGTCAACTCTACTTTCAAAATATACCCGAATCTAACCACTTTTCACCATCTCCCACCATCATCATCTCTTCTGGATTCCCACCAATGCCTGCTAACTGGTAACCTTGCTTCTGCCCTTGCCTCAATCAGTCATTCTGAAGCAGCCAAAATGTTGCTTTGAAAATCTAAGTCAGGGAGCTGGGTGTGTGGCTCATGGTAGAGCATTTGCCTGGCATGCATGAGGCCCTGAATGCAATCCCATCACTGCAAAACAAAAACAAAAAAATACACCTATATCAAATCATGGACAACCGTGCCTTAAAATCCTCCAAAGCTGTCACATTTCCCCCAAGTAAAAGCCTTTTTTTTTCTGCCCGTCTCCCAAATGCCTCCCTCATATCCAGTGTTTCCCAGCACACAAAGACTCCTCACCATTTCTCAAGTATGTTGGCCACATCCTGCCTCAGGACCAATGAATTCACTATTTCCTTTGCTTGAAAGGTTCTTGCCTCAGATCTCTGTGGCTCACTCCCTCAGGTCCTTAAGGTCTTTAATCCTATGTCACTTTATCAGGCACTTTCCATGACCAGCCTACATGAGATACCAATCCCCACCCTCAATCTCTAGCTCTTTACTATGCTTTGTTTCTCTTCCTGGCATGAATCACCACTGGACATACATTATTGTTCATTGCTTTACTGTCTGTTTATAAGTTTCATTCTGTTTACTAGAAGATATCCACCATTAGAATTTGACAGGTTCATCTATTGAGAGCTAAGATTGTTCAAGGACACCCACAGATTCCCAAGCAGGTTAAACGGTTGGTAAATATGCAACATACTGTGTTTAGCTTTTAAAACTTGCGTGTGCATGCACTCGCGCAAATGCGCACTCAAGCATATATACTGGAGATTAACCCCAGGGCTTCACACATGCTAAACATATGCTTTTCCACTGAGCTACACCCCCAGCCCTTTAAAATTTTTTATAAATACTGAGACCTTGATGGGACCTCACCAGTGAGAAGGGACCTACACAAAAGTAGCCCTTTCTATGTACCCTGGGCCCCTTCAGGGGCTTATTAGATTTTTTTTTTTTTTTTTTTTTGGAGTGGGTACTAGGGAGTGAACCCAGGGGCTCTTAACCACTGAGACGCATCACAGCCATTTTTTATTTTTTATTTTGAGACAGGTTCTTGCTAAGTTGCTTAGAGCCTTGCTAAGTTGCTGAGGCTGGCTTTGAACTTGCAATCCTCCTGCCTCAGCCTCCTAAACTGCTGGCATTACAGGCTGGCACCATTGTACCTGGCTAGATTTAAATATTTTATCAGTGGAAAATGCCTCCTGGCCAAGGCCCCCACAATAAGGAGATCTGTGTTGATGAGTGTGACACCAGTGGAGTGGGAAAGCTAGCTCTAAGAACCATAGGGAAGAAGAAGGCAGAGTCTTGAATCTTAAGACATGGGGATACAATTCTGTGAACAGACTAAAAAGTGGGGAAATTGTGTGATATGTGAATTATATCTCAATAAAGCTGTTATATTAGAAGAAAAAAAGAGAACTAGAGGGGGTTGGGATTATACCCAACTACAAGGTTAACAGAGAAGTAGAAACTAGGTATAGGCAGCAAAGTTTACAGACCTGAGAATTTAGATAAATATGGGTACTTTATAATCTTCACTCCTTTCACCTTTCCTTACTTTAAAACTGATTAATCATTATTTTGGGCACTCCAATTTGTGAGAACAGGACCCAGAGTCTTGAAAGAGGTACAGGATTCTTCTTGCTCACATGCCATCCTGTGGGCATCATCTCTTGGGAGTAAGGACTCCCAGATTTAACCAAAAAGCCTAACAGCCTCAGACCTGCTGGAAATCAGACCTCAATTCCTGAGAAGATAAAATGGACATTCTGCCAGACTCTGAGCCACCACTAGTCTCATCTACCACAAGGAAATGACAGTCCCAAAGATTCGAAAAGTGAAAAGATTGTAGGGCAAAAAGGGAGCATGCCATTAGTCTTCAGGTATCTCAGGTTACTTTAGATTTCTACATGAGTTAGGAGCTGGTGAAGCAAGGGGCTAATGGAGAAATTCTCTCCCAGGTCTTCTGCTTTCTCATTCCCTTTCTTCTTCTTCTTCTTCTTCTCCTCTCTTTCTCTCCTCTCATATATGAATATATTCCTCAGCTTACGATGGGGTTATACCCCTAGAAACCCATTGTAAATTGAAAATATTGTAAGTCAAAATGCACTTAGGCTGCGCATGATGGCACATGCCTCCAGGAGCTCAGGAGGCTAAGGCAAGAGGACTGTGAGTTCAAATCCAGCCTCAGCGACTTATCGAGGCCCTAACTCAAAATAAATAAAAAAGTGCTGAGGATGTGGCTCAGTGGTTAAGTGCCCCTGGGTTTGATCACTAGTATTGCCTCCCCACAAGAAAGAAAGAAAGAAAGAAAGAAAGAAAGAAAGAAAGAAAGAAAGAAAGAAAGAAAGAAAAAGACAAAAAGAAAAGAAATCACATTGTAATGGCATTAAGGGGTGGGGCTTCTGAGAGTTCATTAGATCATGAGGGTTTCACCCTCAGGAATGGATTCATGATGGCAGGAGTGAGTTCCCTGATAAAAAGAATGAATTCGGCCAGATTCTGTATCTCACACATATGCGCACTAACCCTTTTATCAGTGTTATGACACAGCAAGAAGGCCTTCACCAAATGTAGCCCTTTGATCCTGGGACTTCCCAGCCTCTAGAACCATAAGCTAAATAAATTTCTATTGTCTATAAATTACCCAGTCTGTGGTATTTTGTTATATGAGCAGAAAACAAACTAAGACATCAAACCTCATAGTCTAACAACACAATACACTGAAGAATATCAGTGGTTCATTCTCATGATCTCATAGCTGACTACGAATTGTGACTGGGAACTGCCCAGCAACAAATCACATATCAACAGCCAGAGACACAAACAAAATTTCAAAACTGAAGTGTGCATATATGCACAGCACTTTCACACCATTGTAAAGTCAAACTAGAAATCTGGGAACCATCTGTACTCTTCTCTTTCTCATCCTTTCTCCCCCTATTCCTTTCTCCATGGTGTATTACTGACTTACTCCCATTCTCACTCTCTTCCTCATTCCCTTCTTCCTCCCTCTTCTCTTCACAGAGACCTGGGTGGCCTCTCCAAAAAGACTGTTTCAATCTAAGGGCAGTCAGTTTTCTGCAGGAAATCAGGGCCCCAGCCATGGCAGCCTTTCCCTGAACAACCCAGCATGGCAATAGATCTAATGTTCACATGTGTTCATGTGTGCCCTCTGCATATGTCCCTGTTGATTCAAGAGAATGATAGGGAATAATCTTCTCAAAGGTACAACTCTATATGCCTTTCTATCATCAGAAAAAAATTTATTAGTAGGAGCCCTTATCCTAACCAGGTACAATGGTATGTGACTATAGTTCTAACTAGTCAGGAGACTGAAACAGGCATTCTAGGCCAACCTGGAGACCACATCTCAACAAAACAAAACAAAGCCCCTTTTAAGATACATAGTGAAATGCTTACAGATACAATGATATGGTGTCTGGGATTTGCCTCAAAATAACACAGGGCAAGAAGAAAACAGGGAGGGAACATAAATCAAACAAGATTGGTCATAAATTGTTAACTGTTGAATTAGGGTGAGGAATACATGGAAGTCTCTGTCAAATTATTTTTTCTACTTTATACATTCTAGGACAACAGGGAACCAGCCTATTGGGTGGACTCCATGGGTCCAACTAGATAACCACCAAGGATATTTACGCCCATCAGGATGGCTATTTTTTTTTTTTTTTTTTTTTTAGGATGGCTATTTAAAAAAAAAAAAATCACCAGAAAATAGTAAACTGTTGATGAGAATGTGAGAAACTGGAACCCTTGTGCACTGTTTTCTTGGGAATATAAAATGGTATAGCCATGGGGCTGGAGTTGTGGCTCAGTGGTAGAGCACTTGCCTAGCATGTGTGAGGTATTGGGTTCCATTTGCAGCACCACATATAAATAAAATAAAGATCCATTGACAACTAACAAATATTTTTAAAAAATGGTATAGCCACTATGGAAAATGGTATGGCAGTTCCTCAAAAAATTAAACACAAAGCTGTGCATGGTGGTACACACCTATAATCTCAGCATGTCAAGAGACTGAGGCAGGTCAGTTTCAGTGATTTAGCAAGACCTGTCTCAAAATAAAAAATAAAAAGGGGCTGGGAATGTAGTTCAGTGGTAGAGCACCCCTGGGTTCAATGCCCAGTACTGAAAAAAAAAAAAGAAAAATTAAACATGGAATAACACATGATTCAGCAAATCTGTTCCTAGGTGTATACTCAAAAGAATTCAAAGTAAGGTCTCAAAATATCTGAACACCCATGTTCATAGAAGCTTTATTCACAAAAGGTAGAAGCAACCCACATATCCATCAATGGATGATATCAATGGATAAACAAAATGTGGAATAAGCATAAATATTATTTAGCTTTTAAGAGGAAGCAGGTTGAGGGTAAGGTTCAGTGGTAGAGCACTTGCCTAGCATGAGTGAGGCCCTGGATTCAATCACCAGCACCACTTTTTTAAAAAAAGGAAGGAAGTTGACACATATTACAACATGGGTGAACCTTGCAGACATTATGCTAAGTGATATAATAAGCAAATACTGAATGATTCCACTTATATGACATCCCTAGAGTAGGTAAACTAACAGAATAGAATGGTGGTTGCCAGGGGTGTAGGGTAGAGTTGTTTGATGTATACTGAGTTTCAATATGGGATGGAGATGGATGATGGTAATGGTTGCACAAATGTGAATATACTTAATGCCACTGAACTGTATACTTTAAAATGACAAATTTTGTTGTATTTTAACACCAAAACAAAACAAAACCCAAGGAACAGAAAAGCTCTCTTGTGTCCAAAACTCAGCTCTTCAAGGCCAGCTCAGGTCAGCCTAGACATCATACCTTAGTGAGGTTCTCAAAACAAGGGTGTGGTGAGCGTTGCTGGGGGAGTAGAGCTGCGGAGAAAGGAAAAACTACCTAGGCACATGGTCTAGTGTCCAAACACCACCTACGGAAAGAAGAAAAACAAAATGTTTTTTAAATGAGTTTGAAGGTAAATGTTAAAGTTAGGAAAGAGAGTTTAAAAACTAATAATAATCATTCCAGGGAAGACTCTGAGAAAAATCTCCAAACAAATTAAAAGCAGGCCCCAAAGGCAGTCAAAAAATAAACTCTTCCCAGCCCCAGATCTGCTCCCCTCCCGCTATCATCATGCAGAAATTCAGAGCAGACTCCACTAGATTCAAATCCCAGCTCAACCGCTTACTAGCCATTTAATATTGGGCAAGATGCTGCACCTGCATGTCAGCTTCCCCATATATAAAATGGGGCTATTAAAGAGATTCAGTAAGTTAATATTTGTAAAGCTCTTACCATACTGCCTTTCACACAGCAAATGCATGTGTTTGTGAAGTACTCTGCCACCAACCCCAGTAGCCAGCAGGCTTTCCTTTACATGTCGTCAGTGTGCCCTGGTAGCTCACTGATTGGAAGCATGCACAGAGGACAGAGAGGCAAGGCAAGTGAAACCAGTTTACCCCTCTACACAGCTTCTCCGCCAGTGCTCAGGATGCCTGATAAAGCTGAGGAAACAGAGTCAGGGGACAGGGACAGGTGGCAGGTAAGCTGAGAAAATCAAATAAGGTGGGGGAGAGGCAAAGGGGGTAAGCACTGAGCAGATGAGAATAAGAAAAGAAATGGAAAAGCTGCAGGGCACCATGGTGCATAATAATATAATCCCAGCAACTCAGGAGACTAAAGCAGGAGAATCACAAGTTTGAGGCCAGCCTCAGCAACTTAAGCTCTAAGCAACTTATTAAGACCCTGTCTCAAAATAAAAAATAAAAATGGCTGGGGATGTAGCTCAGTGGTTAAGCACCCTTGGGTTCAATCCCCATTACCAAAAAAAAATAAATAAAATGGGGAATGGCAGAAACCATTTTTCTGAAGTAGGTAGTTTTTAATTGTGACCAAATTGAGAATCACCTTGTGAATTTTGGAAACTACTAATGGTTGCCAACGATCTATCAAGATTCAGATTTAAGGGCTGGGGATGTGGCTAAAGCGGTAGCGCGCTCGCCTGGCATGCGTGCGGCCCGGGTTCGATCCTCAGCACCACGTACAAACAAAGATGATGTGTCCACCAAAAACTGAATAATAAATATTAAAAATTCTTTCTCTCTCTCCCTCCTCTCTCTCTCTCTCTTTAAAAAAAAAAAGATTCAGATTTAACTGGTCAATGTTCAGAAAAACATGCTAATGCTGTCAGGTGTATGTATTCACAAATAACAGAATCAAAATCTTACCCTTGAACTTTTAATTCTGCCCTTTTTTATTCTAATCCTGCATTCTTAACCTCATCTTTGTCTTAACCTTGCCAGACTAGCATTTAGTTTGGGTTCTAAATTGGAGATAGAGACTTTTTAATTCCACCCCCCTGGCAAGTGCTCTACCCCTGAGTTACATTCCCAGTGAGATATAGAAAATATTAACAGAAAAATTTGGAAGGTAAGAGAAGGAAGCCAGTTATCCCAATTCTACAGAAGGGAAATAGGGATAACTTTTCTGAAGTTTTCCTTTTCTTATTCACATCTTCACATTTCAAAACATAAACTAATGAGCAGACACTATAATGTCTAAATGAGAGGAGCCTGGATGTGTCTTGGGTCTATTGTTCAATAGCAAATAAATTCAGAGGTGCTCCAAAGAGAGTACCTGGCTATTTACTCCAGGATCACTTCAGTGCCTCCAGCAATAGGATTCTGTAAGGCTATGCAGATAGTAAATGCAGCTAGTCTGCAGAGAGGAGCTAACAATCCTGAGCATCAGGCTTCACTAACCCAGGAAGGCTTCTTCTCCCAGATTAATTACATACTCATGGGTAGATGTATGGGAGCTTTACAGTTTACAACTATTTCTATTTCACAAGGTCTTACCAGTGAGTGAGCTAGGACTAGCTCTCAAATGAGACCTCAGGGCTCCTGCCTGCCTCCAAGGACCAAGTTGCCCTGTATGCTCTAAACTGGGAGGTCAGTTTCACATTTCACATTTCCCAATACCTTCATCTTCCCATACTAGATAGGGCACAAATTTTCCTTCAATTTGGTATTGAGACATTTGCTCTAACCCTTGCCATAATTATGACATACCTTAGCATGTTGTAAGACTGGGATTAGAAAACATTGTTCTACAACAGTATTCTAGATTAGAGGTTTTTCCAAGATCAGAAACATCAAGGACTTTCAGAGCCAAGAAGACTTTAGGAAACTATTGAATTTAAGCCACTTACTCTACAAACAAGGAAACTGAGGCCCAGAGACATGAGGTAATCAAATTAGAAAAGGTACATAAACTGAAAAAAAAAATAGTTTTTATTACTGTGGAAGATTCCTGTTATTCCTAAGTAATAGGGCCCTAAATAACCTTCCCATCAGAAGGGTTGAAGTCTCCTATTCACAGTTACCCATTCAAATCTCTCCATCAAATATCCAGAAAAGGGTTGATTTAACCCTTCAACCCAGTGATCCTCAGCCCTGCAAGCACAATAGAAACACCTAGGGAGCAGACCATCTTCATGGTGGGCCTCTGCTCCTGTACCTCCTTTCCCTCACACTATTCCTAAGCACCTTAAGTACTCTGGCCTCCAGGGCTTTTGATTAGTCCTCCCTATTTGCATGGCTCTCTCTCTCTTACCTCCTTCTTACCTCAACTCAATATCTTTTCATCAGTGATATTTCTCTCTTTTTTTTTTTTAACTAGTGATTGAACCCAAGAGCACTTAACATCCCCAGTGCCCCCCACCCCTTTTTAAAGTACTGGTTTCAAGCCCTTTTTTATATTTTATTTAGAGACAGGGTCTCTCTCAGTTGCTTAGGGCCTTGCTAAATTGTGGAGGCTGGTTTTGAACTCAAGAGCCTCCTGCCTCAGCCTCCCAAACCACTGTAATTACAGGCATGTGCCACCAGATCCAGCTTTCTCTAACTTATTTATTGTATTTATTTATTTTAATTTTTCAGATGTGCTATCATTATATTGCCCAGGCTGGTCTTGAACTTGCAATCCTTCTGCCTCAGCCTCCTGAGTAGCCAGGATTATAGGTGTGCACCATCTTCTCCAGTTTGACTTTTCCAATAAAATAGGAAATCTGTCTACTAAACCCCCATCCACTATCCTTGCTTTATTTTTCTCCATATATTTTTCACCATCTCTCATCCTTAATATTTTTCTAGTTCATTGTCTATAAACCCACAATCACTAGAATGAGTTCCTTGAGAGGAAGATTTTAATTTTGTTCCCTACCCAGTACCTGGAACAGCACCTGGTACACGCAAACCCTCAAATATTTATTCAAGAAATTAATTAAGGGCTGGGGTTGTGGCTCAGTGGTAGAGGACTCGCCTAGGGCATGCAAGGCCCTGGGTTCAATCCTCAGCACCACATAAAAATAAATAAATAAAACAAAGGTATTGTCTAACTATAACTAAAAAAAAAGAAATTAATGAATACATCATAAACACCAATCTTAAGACATGATTTGTACCAAAAACAAAATTAAAAATAAAAAAAAAAATAAAGAGGCTCTTCTCCACTGATTCCATCTTGGGAAAAGCCTTTTTTTAAAACAGCCTAGAACTCTAACAAAAGAGAAAACATTCAGAAATAAGTATTTCCAGTCGATTAATCCAACCCAAACGGACCTATGAGTTGAAGACAATTTATCATGAGAAACAGAAAGACAAAAAATGAAGTTAAAAGATGATAGAGGGATTGAGGCTGTAGTTCAATGGTAGAGCCAATGCCTAATGAGGCCCTGTGTTCAATCCGCAGTACCATCAAAAAAAAAAAAAGGAAAGGAAAGAAAAGAAATTTACTCTTCTCTACATCTCATCCATCAATCAGGAAAAATTATGAGGGATCTGTTTTCTCCTTTAATGTTTCCTTTTTTTTTTTTTTTAACCCTGGGCATATGTTATTTTTTAAATAAGAAAAAAAATAACAAAAACAATCTTCCCAACCCTTGCAGGCTCCCCTCAAATTCTACCTCTGTTACAAAGCCCCTGTACTGGGGCTAGCCCACTCTATACCCCATTCTTCTGCCAACAGGACCATCAGATGGGCCCAGTATCAGCAAGGAGGTGTCTCAGCAGCGCTGCCTGCAGAAACTGATTTGCATGAAAAGTTTCTTTTGCTGCCTTCACTTCTCTCCTGTCATGAAAGAGTGTGTCCCTTCAGACACCCTTGCCCCGAGGTGTCTGCCTGGGTCCCAGTCTTTGTTTCAGTTGACTTTAATTAATTCCTGGTAATTAAAGCTACCGGTTGCTGATGAACTACTAAGAGTATGACCTCTCCCAAGGGGTGTAAATATTTTAAAAGAGATCTCTAAACTGGAAAGGCAAAAGTCTTAGACTTAGGAATAGAGTATAATGGTGGAATGGTAGGTCCTGGAGTTCATATTTTGGCGCCAGGGGATCCCTCCTACTACAGAGTGCAGGCACTATGGGAAACAGTGTCAAGCAGAGATAAGTGAAGTAATGAAAGATGAGATTACATCACTGCCACAACTCCTCCCAAACGGCTGTTCAATCCATCTTTATACTATAAAATGTTCCCCAAACGTAACCCCAGTCACCTCAAAGAGTGACCTGTGGTGAGTAGCCACCATCCTCAGAAAGAAAGCCCACTTAAGACACTTTTGTTCTAGAAGCAAATTGTTCTCTAATTGCTTTCAGTGGGAGAACCCCTGAGGGCAAAGTTCATCTCACTTGATTCTTTTATGCTCCACAGAGCATCAGCTCTGAGTTGGGCCCAGGGTAGGCCTTTCACATCCAACTGTAGATTACAGATCAATGATGGCCCAGTTGCAAAGAGGCCCTGCAGAATTTTAAATACAAGTAATTCTAATTAAGAAAACAGTAATATTAATCACACATGTAATATTTTTAAGGGCCTGAGATTTATAGCCTTAATGAAATATTAGACAATGAAGTTTTTACAATCTCAGCTAGTTCTATTTAGGCCTGGAGGTCTGTCTAACAAGGAAAAGACAGTAAGCAGTCCGTCCAAGCCCAGAAGAATTTGAACAGCTGCTCAGTGCCCACCCCTCTGAAAATGCCAAAGCTCTGCCTCAGATGTGTTTTCAGACCCTGGAACAGCCCGGAAATGGTTTGCAGTTACAATGGACAAATACCTTCAAAACCCCTCCCAATGGCCTCACTCTGCCCTTTGGCTTGCTAAAGGAACACATTCAACTTCAGAAACTAAATTAGCAGAAAGGAGTAGAATGCTGTAAACTGCAGCAAACCTGGGAAATAAAAGTAGAGCCACAGTCCATCCCACTGCCTCCCACTCAGCTCCAGCTTCCCAAGGACAGTGTGGGTAAAATGTTCCTGCATCCAAAGACTAGAAGAAGGAAGATGCAGACCCCACTTCACCCCAGGATGGGCTGAGACCCAAAAGGGAGGGAATCCCAGGAAGGTATGTGAGGCTTACATGGAACTGCCTCTCTTTACAGTCCCTTGGCCCTCAAGTAATAACACCAAAACCTCTAGCCACTCCATATGGGTTTGGGGGAGACTGAACCCAATGGTCCACAGAAGACCCATGGCTCCTCTAAAGAAAGTGTCCAGCCAGGTGCGCGACACATGCTTATAATCCAGCTACTTGTAAGGCTAAGACAAGAGGATCACAAAATCTAGGCCTGCCTGGACCTTGAACAACTTAGAAGACCCTGTCTCAGAATAAAATTTTTAAAAAGGGCTGGGGATATAGCTGCAAGGTAGAACACTCCTGGGTTCAAACCCCAGTACTGCAAAAAAACAAAACATAAAAACATCCCAACAAATGAACCTAGAAGCCAAGTCACACTCTGCTCATCTGAATTTAGGGACTATCCCAATCAGAGGTGCTAGCCTAATGCACCTGGCAGGTTGGGCTGCCACAAATGCATATCTAACAAAAGAATCCGCCCCCCCCCCCCCCCCCCCGCCAGAATGACCTAGGAGGTATAGGCAATTCCAACATCATACCTCTTCTAGAGGGGCACAGTTCTAGGCAATGAGTTTTTTATTTAGAGCCTTCAATGTTTGTCTCTGAAATGAAAACAGATTTACCAGGTGCTTTTTATAAACACCTTTGTTTTTGTAAAGACAAGATAGAAGCCTGTATAAAATTCAAATAATAGTGAAAATATACATAAATATTAATGTAATAGGGGCTTCAGTTGGGACTCAGTGGTTGAGTGCTTGCCTAGCATGTATGAAGCACTTGGTTTGATCCTTGGCACCACATAAAAATAAATGAATAAGATAAAGGCATTGTATCCATCTATAATTTTTAAAAAAAGGTTAACATAATAACCATCCTAATTCCATCCCTCAGAGGTAAGAAGATCTTATGGCAAACTCTGTCTTACAGAGTGGAATCAAGGCTATTCTGAGTTAGACTTGGGGTGCCACTCTTACATTCTCTGGATAAGCCTGTGAATTTGTTTTTGTGGAGGATTCTTAATGCCGCCACTGGAAGGAGGAGTTACAGTTAAAATAAAGATTTAAAAACATTTTAAAGTTTCAGAATCTTCAAAGGAGCCCCAATAATCCTGGAGCTCTTAAAAACAGATACAAGTTAAAGTCCCAAGACCCTCCCCCACCACCCAAACACATACTGATTTGAGAGCAGGAGTTAATCTGCTCCTGACCAGGATCAGACACACTCCTCTTCTTCACTCAACATTGTGGCAGTCCTCCCACAACCAACCATACATACAGATATCACACCCGTTTCATTCCCTGGTATAAGTTAATGAGAGAAAGGGGGAGGATTTATTTATTTATTTATTCATTCATTCATTCATTTATTTAAACTGGGGATTGAGACCAGAGATACTCTAACCTCTGAGTTACAGCCCCAGTTCTTCTGAGACAGGGTCTCCCTAAATTGCTGAGACTGGCCTAGAACTTGTGATCCTCCTGCCTCAGCTTCCTGAGTCCCTAGGAATACAGGTGTGTGCCACTGCACCTGGCTCACCATTATCTCTTGATAAACACATCTTCAGAATCTAAAATGGAGATGGTAAAGAACCTAACCAAAGTCACAGCAGAAGACAATCCAAACTTTGGTGACCTCAAACTTGAAAAGCATTCATTAACTTTTCTTGGGACTCATAAAATGGATCTATTGTTATTTCAACATACATTTATTTCCCTGCTGTTAAGTAAAAGCAAATGGTTGGGTGGAAAAATTCTCAAATGTAATTAGATAATTAATATTACATCCTGCATCCCTACAGCAAGCAAAGGGGAAGGTACCAGACCAGATGCCTACAAATGAAAACATTCAGATTCTGGGTACATGCAATTGCTCTACCGCATGGACATCAACTGTCAAAACTTTCTCCTATTCAGGATGTTGCTATTTTTGTAAGAAAAGAAGTTAAACATACATGTATAAATAGGGATGGAGATAAAGGCCTAATACAAATACCAAAATATTGAAATGTTAACAATGGCTCTAGATTGTAGAATTTATCAGTGAGCTTTATTTCCTTTGTATAGCCATCTATATTTCCTAAATCTCCCAAAGGAATATGTATTTCTATTTTTTTTTCTACTGGGAATTGAACCCAGGGGACTCTTGTTATTTTAAAACAGGGTCTCACTAAGTTGCTTAGAGCCTTGCTAAATTGCCTAGGCTGGGGATGTGGCTCAAGTGGTAACGTGCTCGCCTGGCATGCGTAGGGTGCTGGGTTCGATCCTCAGCACCACATAAAAATAAATAAAGATGGTGTGTCAACTGAAAAATAAATATAAAAAAAATTGCCTAGACTGGCTTTGAACTTATGATACTCTTGCCTCAGCCTTCCAAGTCACTGGGATTATAGGTATGTGCCACTGTGCCTGGCTTGAATATGTATTTCTTGCATAATTATTTTCAGAGTTTCAAAAGCAAAATAATTAACCCAAAATCTGTGTTAATCTATTTGGACTTATTTTTCACTAAAGAAAAATAAAGATTCTAAACCAGGCACAGTGATACATACCTGTAATCCCAGTAACTAGGGAGACTGAGTCAGGAGGATCACAAATTCATGACCAGCCTGGGCAATTTAGTGACTTGGTCTCAAAATAAAAAATAAAAAGGGCTGTGGATGTAACTCAGTAGCCGAGCACATCTCCTGTGGTTAATTTTTTTTTAAGATTCTAAACTCTAGGGGGTCTATATTACTCTTCCCACCATTGCAGAAGAAATATAACATAGAGTTCAACGTCATGAAAATTCCAGTCCAATAGGAAAGCTCACCCAGTGACTGAACAGGTTAAGGGTATGAATTATTACTTCATTATGTAGGAAAGACAATGATTCTAAAATAATCTCTCCAAGTGCAACCAAAAACTCCCTACCAGCTCCAAGAGTTCACAGACCTCTGCTCCCAGAACAGTTTTCAATACATGTGTCCCACACCACAAAATTACCCATACAACTTAGAATCTGCATACCTTCTCCATTAACCCAAATCTAGGAACCTCCTTTTTGGATATTTCTAAAAAGTTATTCCTACCAGGCATAGTGGTACGTGACTGTAAATCCCAGCTACTCATAAGACTAAGGCAAGAGGATCACAAGTTTGAGGCCAGCCTCAACAACTTAGAGAGACCTTGTCTCAAAATAAAATAAAAAGGGCTGTGGAGGTAGTTCAGTGGTGTGGCATTTGTCTAGAATGTATGAGGCCCTGGGTTCAGAGACAGGGGTGGGGGAGGTTATTCCTCCTCTTAAGTTTCACAATCACCCAATTATACACAATCACTCATTCTATCCATTAATAATGACTGCTGACTACATCGAATAGTACGAATAGTACGTAAGGAATGATTATGTTCGGAGAAAGGGTTCGTTTTTAAGCAATCTGAGAGAAACAAACAAATTGAAGAGTGAGAGTTTGTTAGTGTCCCAGCCCTGGCCAGAAAAGGGGGGAGGGGTGGAATGGCCAAAGGACAGAAACATCTGTCACTCAGCAGTTTCATTTCTCATGGTCAGTTAATATCCTAAGTTTATTCATCAGTCTCTTCCAAGTTTGGTGAGTGAGTCAGTCTCCCTGGACCCAATCAACTGAGTACCCTAAATTAAACTAAATTTGTAGTCTACAAAGTTGAGAACCAGATCTCAAAGCACAGTGATCCCACAGATAAAAATTTGCCTTTAGGATGACACCTATAACGACTCTGTAACTGCAACACCCCTCACAGAATGAATTTGATGTACCTAATACTTTCCAGTACTCCCCATGGTCCAAAATCCTTGATCTGCTTTTCACAATCCCTAGTCAGCCTTCCAGCCTCATTCCCAAACAGGACCTCTCATTGCTCTGCATTTTCATATTTATGCCTCTCTCTGCCTAGAATGTCCTTTGCTCAATCTTATTTGCCTGCAAAACTCCTATCTTCCTCCAAAGCCCATTTCAAAAGTCACCTTCTCCCTGAAAGCCTTCCTGACTTCACCAGGTATTTTATTCTTACTTTTCCCAACAGCTCTTTAACCACAACTGTAATAGAGAATTTAAATATATACTGTAGCTCTTTCTTTATTTGACTTCTCCTGGATACTCAGCTCCTGGAAAGAAAGAACTCACTTTGTATCCACAACTTCTAGTACAGTGTCAAAGCATGAAATAAGAGATCAATGTTGAATGATTGATCACATTGGAACACAGCATTAAGTTATCAAGAAAAGTGGAGAGAAAAAGATAGCTACACAAAATTCAGGAACTGAATTATCTATATATTTAATCTTATCCAAAATGACCACAACATGACTGGGAAGCAGCATGGATATTTTATTTATTTTTAGCCTGGACATTTTAAAAATTTAAATAATAGCAACTGACATTTAAACTAAGAGCTAAACTATCTACATGGCTTCATTTGATCTGCACAACGATCTTATAAGGTAGGGACTTTTATTTGCATTTAAGATGAGGAAACTGAGGGACAGATAGATTAAATAACTGAAGATCTTTTGATTGGTAAGTAGCAGAAATAAAATACAAACTTCAATGGTCAGGGTCCAGAGCCACCAGTGGGTTCTGGAATCAGAGATACATGGGTTTGAATTCAAGACTGTAACAAATGTGACTTTGGATAAATCATCTATCCCCTCTGGGCTTGTTTCCTTGTAAAATAGGTATGATAACCTTTCTCCTAGAGAACAGAGAGGATTAAATTAAATATGATTACATATACAAAAATCATTAAAATCGGTTCTCCAACCTAGCAGGCACTCCGTAACACCAATTCAGTTTTCCCTTCCCTTTCTAAAAGCTGGGTAAAGCCCACTCACAAAGGAAAAGGATCTCCCAGGGACTCCTTAAGACTTTTTCAAACAGATCAGGTAGTTAGGACACTCAGCATAGAAACCACCCTGGCGTTACTGGCTTATCTCAAAGTACATTCCCTGCATGGGGCCAGAGACCTTTTAAAATGTAAATGTTCCTAATTACACTAGAGACACAATCCAAACTAAAGAGGGAAAGCATTTCCCTCAGGCCTGGTTGCTCTGACCCGCCATACCTCTCTGCAGACATTTATCTCCCCTCTCCCCTCACCCCACTCCCTTTCCTCCTCCAGACCCACAGGCCTCTTTCACTTCCTCCAACTTGCCAACCTCTACTGTTCCACACATGGTTAACTCTTAACCCTCTCAGGTTCTGGCCTAAATGTCACTTCCTCAGGGAAACCTTCCCCAAAGCCCCCCCACTCAAATCAATCTCTTTTACTTCCTTCTCCCCAGTTTGAAATTATTAGTTTACCACTTTCTTCAAAGTTTTATTCCAAAGACACCTTCTGGGGCTGGGATGTAATTCAACAGTGAAGCAGGAGGCCCTGGCTTGATAACAACAACCAAAAAAAAAAAAAAAAAAAACC
>NW_026000196.1:3941627-4000755 GCF_001458135.2 Marmota marmota marmota
TCAGTGGGGTGATAGCCGCCCACTAGAGGGACCAAACCTGCCCACGCGACTGTTTAGCCTTGGAGGACCGCGAGCGCCTCAGGAGCCGTGACGGCGTCCTCCCGGACGGCGTCCTCTTCATTTAGATCTGACGTGTACTGGGGCCTAGTAAAAGCTGTTAAGTGAAAGGAAGCAGGGGTGGCGTGGGCCTGGCACTCAGGTGCTCACTAAACATCTGGCCATTGCTGGATATAAAGACATGCACGTAGGCTTGGAGGCGCTGGGCGCTCTGACAACGTTGTCTCTGGGGTGACCGAGGAACGCGCGGTCAGCCGAGCTGGGGCACTGGCATCGGGTGCCTCTCACTGTAGACTGGGAGGCTCTCAAGGGTTTTACCAGGGAAGCTATGATTGCCCAAGTGAAAACTCGGAGAGGCGGGCAGGACCTTCCAAGAACCCGACATACCTGGAAATGGGTCTGCACCATTAAAGCAGCAAGAAAGTTAGGGTGTGGGAATGCACGTACGAGGCTCTGGAGACGCGGTGAGAACCAACTAACCACGGAGAAATTCCTTTTGAAGAACCCGGAAAGACAGGACACCGCAAGAGACTGGAAATGACACTCAACCGGGCCTGCTGTGCACCAGGCCCTGAGCCCAGTTGAGCCTTGGGTAAGGAGTAAGAAGAATGTTGGTAATGAAGGCAGTAAAGGGTGAGGAGTCTTTCCAGAAGTTTGGCAGGGAGAGATAATAAAAGTAGGCTTATGGACGGGCGCTGTGATGCACTCCTGTAATCCCAGTGGCTCAGGAGGCTGAGGCAGGAGGATCGCAAATCCTAAACCAGCTTTGGCAAAAGCGAGACACAAAGCAACTCAGTGAGACCCTGTCTCTAAATAAAATACAAATAATAGGGCTGGGGATGTGGCTCAGTGCCCCTGAGTTCAATCTCTGGTACCCCACCCCCGCAAAAAAAAAAAAAAACAAAAACAAAACAAGGCTTAGTAAGAATAAAAAAGAGATTTTTTTGTGTGTGTGTATTTGCTGTCCTTTAAAACTTAAGAACAATTGATTCAAATCCCTATACCACTTATCATGGGAAACTCCACATACTTGCCAGTATCTCCAGAGATTCCTGGTAAACTTGTATTTCTTTATTTATTTATTTATTTAGTTAGTTAGTTAGTTAGTTGTTGTCAATGGACCTTTATTTATTTATATGTGGTGCTGAGAATCACACCCAGTGCCTCACACTTGCTAAGCAAGTGCTCCACCACTGAACCACAACCCCAGCCCCTGTATTTCTTGTAATTATCTCTGGTCCCATTTTTTTTTTCTTTTTTCCAGTACTGGGAAATGAATCCAGGAACACTTTGCCACTACCCTTTTAATTTTTCACTTTGAAACAAGGGCTCCCTAAGCTGCTGAGGATGGCCTCAAACGGTTGACCCTCCTGCATCAACCTTCTAAATAGTTAAAATTACAGGTTTTTGCCACCACTTTGAGCTGAGATTTGGCTTGAGCCCAAGTTTCTTGTTTATAAATTTTGTATTGTGCTCTTTAAGGAAATTTGGCACCATACACTGGATATCACCCATATATTCTCTCCCAACATTGTGTACATTCATGTAAACAAAATGGCAATGTTATGACTGTTAAATTAGTTTATGTGTAGCCATTAAAAATCATGTTGAAGAAAAAGACTTAGTGACATAAGAAATACTTGTAATTAAAAAACACTGTAAGGAAATATAATATGTATCATGAATAGATTAAAAATGGGACTTTTATATTTTCTCTGACTTCTGTATTTTCTTACTTTTACAGTGCATTTATATTTCTCTTAGACATAGAGAAAATAATTTTTAAAATATTTTTTAGTTATAGATGAATGCAATATCTTTATTTTGCTTATTAATTTTTTTATGTGGTGCTGAGGATCGAACCCAGTGTCTCACATGTGCGAGGAAGGCACTCTGCCACTGAGCCCCAGCCCCAGCCCTAGAAGATAATTTTTTAAACTATGCTTTTAAAGTATTTTAGGAGGAATTTTTAAAAGATATTCATTAAGTTGGAAAGGAAAACATATTAGGATTCAAGAAAAGGAAATTGAAAGTGGAATCTGTGATGTGTGGGTGGGACTTTAGCAAGCAGAGATAGATGAGGTCAGGAGACTCTCCCAGGCAGAAGGAACAATGCAATCAAAAACCCAGAGTAGAGGTTAGGGCTGTGATTCAGCAGTGGCACACTTGCCTGGCATGCGTAAGGCACTGACTTGGATTCTCAGCACCGCATATAAATAAATAAAATAAAGGGGGGAAAAAGTAGGAAATTGATGGGGTGCTTAGGGAACACCAAGAGATCTGTTTGGCTGGAATACAGGATTAGTGTGAGGGAGATCAGTCTGGAAAGTTCAAATAGGGTCCTGAATGCCAAGGTGAATCCTTTGGACTTTGTGGGTCAAGAGGACCAATGGGACTAGGCAGATAAGTTTTTTTTTTTTTTTTTCCAGTTACGGGGATCAAACCCAAGGCCTTGCACATGCAAAGCAAGCTCTCTAGTGCTGATCTACATCCCTAGCCCACATATGATAAATCTTGAGGTAGATTTTTCTATAATCTCTTACTTAGTGAGGTGGTAGGTCTTCGCCCTTCAGTCCTAATATTTGAACATGTGATTGACTCTGAACAATGAGGTAGGGACAACAGTCATTGCATTCCAGCTATTTATAGAGTGAGATTGAGTCTTACATCTCTGGTTATTACTATTTTTTATTCACTAGATGATGGCAGAGTTTTGGAGAGAGAGTTAATTAGCAAAGCAAGTAAAGAGAGAAGAAACCAGGGGTTTAAAAACTTTTTAATTGTGATCCTCCATAAGAAATGCACATCTACATCTCAACCCAGGATATACACATGTGTACACACATAAAAACACTTCTAAAGCAAAAGTTTCATGAAGTATCACCCTTATTTTATACAATATATGATGATATTTTAAGTTTTATTTCCTTTTAAATGTTGATCAGTACTGATCCCATTGACTCTATTACCCTCTACCACATTACAACATGACTTAAAGAAATTGAAAAGAAGCTAGACTATCCCCTGCTATTTTCCAGTTCTAACTGTGAATAATCTTGTAGCATATGACCTTAAGCTTGCCATGTTTACATGTCCCAGAAATCAACAGGGCAGACAAGATCCGAACAAGAAGATGTGGGGGAGGTGATAGAAGGGTTGGCAAGAACCATGTTTAGGTTCCTTCCTCTTCATTTCTCAGTAAATATTTCCTATTATCAGTATTTCTTAGAGGCTGTAAATATTTTGTCCAACTTAAGATACAGATTGAAACCTCAAACAAGGCAACTATTGCATGCAGACTAGAGACAATTTTTCATTTAAATGAAAAAAAAATCATGGACTTCAAAGAAAAATGTATCCCAATTGTGACTGTTATTTGTGACAATACATGGAATCTGTTTTATTCAACACTTTTGGAGAATTATAGGAACAGTAAGTATCATCCCCTCCTCATAAATTTGGATCTAATGAACAGGGCACAGTTGTGCATGCCTAGAGTGCATTCTTGGCAAAATCTGTCTCAAAAAGGGGCTGGGGTTATGGCTCAATGGTAGCCATTTGCCTGGCATGTGTGAGGCACTGGGTTGGATTCTCAGCACCTNCTACCACTGAGTTATACCCTGAATCCCAAAATGGCTCTAATTTTATTTATTCAGTACTGGAAATTGAACCTAGGGGTGATTTACCACTGAGCTACATCCCCGGTCCTTTTTATTTTTCATTGAGACAGGGTCTCACTAAGTTACTGAAGCAGTCCTTGAACTTGTGATCCTCCTGTCTCAGCTTCCTAAGTCACTGGAATTGCAGGCCTGCACCACTGGGCCTGGCCCATTTAACACTCTTTAGATGTGGGCTATCCCTTTTCTGATTATGGTTCCTGAACCATATTTCTTTACTTTTGTGGGGGTGGGGGTGGGGAGAGGTTGGGTTTTGTTTTTTTGTTTGTTTTTAAATTTTTTATTATTTTTAGTTATACATGACAGTAGGAAGTATTTTGACATCATACATACATGGGATATAACTTCCCATTTTTGTGGTTGTACATGGTGTGGAGTTACACTGGTCATGTATTCATATAAGAACATAGGAAAGTTACATCCAATTCATTCTACTGTCTTTCTAATTCCCATCTCTGCCTCCCTTCCCTTCATTTCCATTTGTCTAGTCCAGTGAACTTCTATTCTTCCCTCCTTCCCACTTACTGTGAGTTAGTATCCACATATCAGAGAGAACATTTGGCCTTTGGTTTTTTGGGACTGGCTTATTTCACTTGGCATGATAGTCTCCAGTTCCATCCATTTACCGGCAAATGCCATAATTTCATTCTTGTTTATGGCTGAGTAATAATTCATTGTCTGTACATACCACATTTTCTTTATCCATTCTTGAACCATCTATAAATTGTATTAATGATGCATTTTCTATGATTTCCAATTTGTTTCTTTAAAATTGAAGAGCTGGGTGCCATGTCAGGAGGTTAAGGCAGGAGGAGCACAAGTTCAAAGCCATCCTCAGCAATATAGTGAGGCCCTAAGCAACTTAGCGAGACCTGACTCAAAATAACAAAAAATGAAAAGGGGAAGCTAAGGATGTGGCTCAGAGGTTGAGTGCCCCTGGGTTCAATCCTTGGTACCAATAAAATAAAATATATGAAGAGTTAAAACCTCTTACAAAGCAATATAAACAGTAGTTCCCTCTTTTTAGAAAAAAAAAAATCCTGTTTTGTTGAGGGCTGTGGTGGTGGCCAGGATGGTGCCATACTGGTCTTTAAGAAGCATAGTTCAAAGAAGAAGGGGAAACTGATATGTAAACAAGGTAAGGAAGCTAATGAGAAAGAGGAATGTTGGAGAGCAAATCACTTACTTTTTCTCTATCCCATTCCCTCAAAAAATCACTGTCCCTCCAGTCACTTAGCTAAAAGTAGCTTTAATATGTTTGTTTGTTTTCAAGGTGTCAGGGAACAAACCCATGGCTTTCCTCTTATTGCCTCAGGTAAGTACTCTACCACTGAGTTATACCCTGAATCCCAAAATGGCTCTAATTTTATTTATTCAGTACTGGAAATTGAACCTAGGGGTGATTTACCACTGAGCTACATCCCCGGTCCTTTTTATTTTTTATTTTTATTTTGATACAGGGTCTCATGAAGTTGCTGAGGGTCTTGTTAAATTGCTGAGGCTGCCCTCCAATTTAGTGTACTCCTGCCTCAGCCTCCCAAGTATCTGGAATTATAGACACGTGCCATCACACCCAACTACATAATGGTTTAAATGATTTAGGGTTTGTATGACTATCAAAGAAGTTCAAATCATAAGATTACCTAATAAATTAGCAAAATATACTGTGAATAAGTATTTTCCAATGCTAATGAGATGTCGCAACTGGTATATTCAGAGCAAGCTGTGGCTGGGTAAATTAGTGTAATCCTTTAGAAAAGCCATTTGACAGTACTCTGAAGAGCCTAAATAGAGAAGTGACTCTCTTTTGACTCATCAGTACCACTCCTAGAAACTTTTTTCTTGAGAAGTAATCCTCCCCCAAAGAGAGTAGCCCCACCACAACAGTATTTGTTATAATCTTATTTGTGATAGTAAAAATTTGGAAACATAATAAATGATTAAGTAACTAATACTATGCAACATTGTTTAACTTGACATTTAACTTGACACAGAGAAGGAGGTAACTTGGAAAACATTTGATTACATATTAAATGAAAAATATGATACAGTTCACTAAAGTGTACTAAGAACCATGGAACTATACTTTTTTGGGGGGGGGTGGGGTACCAGGGATTGAACCCAGGGGAGTGCTTATTGAGCCACATCCTCAGCTACTGGGGGCCATCTATGAGCTGAGTATGAACTGGGCAATGTTGGAACTATTAGGCAGAGAAGCTGCTCTTTTGGGAACAACTGGGCAGAACCCCCCAGTTGGACAATGTCCAAATCATGCTGGCACCCTGACCTAGCTCATAGCTTCAATTCAAACACAGCCTCAGAGATGAGAGTAATCCACCAAGAACCAAATAACCTGTTTACTGAAGGACCCCTGCCACATCAAGAAGCAAGCACCGAAAAAAGACTCCTCCTACACTGAAACCTTGTACCTACCAGTTCCCTTTGATCTGCATCGCTATAAATAAAGCAAGTGCCGGCTGCTTCTTTATTAGAAGCCAGACCCCTTGGGTCGGCTCAACTGGTCATGCCCCTGCTTTCAAAATATCCTTCCCTTTTGCCTTTATTTCTGATATATTACTTTATTTCTGATATATTACTTTCATAGCTTTTATTTCACAGCAAGCCCATTCCTCTGACTGGTACCCCTTCCCTCACCCACATGGGACATGAGCAAGACTAAGCCCTTTTTATATTTTGTTTAGAAACAAGGTCTCACTAAGTTGATGAGGCTGGCTTTGAACTCACCACCCTCCCGCCGCAGCCTCCCAAGCTGCTGGGATTACAGGCATGCACCACCACACCCAGCAAGAACCATGGAACTACAGACTTTTGAAGGATAAATTTTGTGGCTCATAGCTCAATTTTTCTTAAAAAGATACAATTGTGGGGCTGTGGTTGTGGCTCAGTAGTAGAGTGTTTGTCTTGCACACATGAGGCACTAGATTCGATCCTCAGCACCACATAAAGTAAACAAATAAGAAAAATAAAGATATTCTGCCCATGTTCAATTCCAGAGCCACTGGGATTACAGGCATTTTTAATGTGTAACTTAACATTTAAAAAGCAACAATGTACAAAGATGTGGGCAGGGTTGAGGAAAAACAGAATGGAAAGTGAAGGACACACAACACTACCTCTTAATTTTTCTCTCAGCTCTCCTGCAGTACCTACCACTGGTAGGGCCCAAACAGGAAGCCTAAAGGCAAGTAAGCCCAAATGACACTGCTCTTTAAGACCAGCCTGTGGAGTTAAAGAGCAGAGTCTAGGGAGGTGGAGAGTAGGATCAGAAGAGGCAAAGGCAGAATAGCTGGCAGGTTTGGGGGATTTTTCCATTTTCCCCCTCCTTTCTGTAGTACTGGAGATTGAACCCAGGACCTAACACACACTAGGCAAATAGTCTACCATTGAGCTATATCTTCAGCCCAGAACATGCAGCAGGTGGGCTTGGGGATGTAGCTCAAAGGTAGAGTACTTGCCCAGTATATGTGAGGCTCTGGGTTCAATCCCTGTTTAAAAGGAGAGAAGAGGCTGGGGTATAACTCAGTGGTAAAGTGCCTGCCTAGCATGTATGAGGCCCTGGGTTTGATCCCCAATGCTGGAAAAAAAAATAGAAGAAAAAAAAAAAAAAAAACAAGAAGAAAGGAAAGAATATTCGGCAGGTATATGATCAACTAATAATGTGAAAACTGGGGCCAGCAAGACCCTGTGTGAAAATTAAAAATTAAAAACGCAGGGAGAGGGCTGGGATATGGCTCAATGGTTAAGCCACAAGAGGCTGGACACAAGAAGTGTCCCTGTCTAAGTGGCCAAGGACTTCCAGGAAGCCTGGAAAAAAGCTCTGGTAGCCATAAGGTGGGTAGGAGAGGTAGAAAGGGAAGTAAATTATTTACTCATGCTGAAACAAGGATAAGAACCAGAAGTTGGACCATTTTATTGTTTCACTATAATAGTGAGCTGGAGCCAGGCAGGGTGGCATATGCCTGTAATCCCAGTGACTCTTAAGGCTGATGCAGGAGGATCACAAGTTCAAAACCAGTATCAACAACTTGGTGAGATCCTATCTCAAAATTTAAAAAAGGACAGGGATGTAGCTCAGTGACAAAGCACCCCTGTAATCAATCCTAAGCACTCCTCACCCCCCCCCCCAAAAAAGAAAGAAAGAATAATAGTAATACTGAATTGGAGTCTGAGCTGGGGAGGAGTTAATCAGAGACATGTGTGAGTTAAATTGGATTGGAGCATTAAAAATTCTTCCCCTATAGGACATTAGCTTATATATTTCTTTTAACCTTTGTTTATTTGTTTATTTATTTTTATGTGGTGCTAAGGATAGAACCCAGGGCCTCACATGCATTAGGCAAGCTCTCCACCGCTGAGCCACAACCCCAGCCTCTATATATTTCTTTTTCCTAGCAACACTTTATGCATTCAACAAATAATTATTTGCTACCTATACTGTGCCAGGAACTACTAGGCCCTAGGGAATTAGGAGGAAACAAAGTTAACCTTGCTGTATGGAGTTTCATCCTGGTGGGGGTGTGCAAACAATAGATAAGTAAATATGTTAAATCAATAGGCATAAATAACCCTGAACTCATGCACTCTTCAAGAACTCCTGGATTCGTGGGCTATTTTGAAGAGTGAAATGAAGAAGCTGCAGCATGTGCTTACTGATTCAGGCATACTTATTGAGCTCCTACAGGCAAGGAGCTGTACTGAGTGACACCATCCAGTATGAGGCATGAGGTGAAGGGTTGTGTAGGGTTGCAGGGTAGTCAAAGGCAAACTCTGAGCCCAACTCTCTGGCTTCAAAACCCTGCCAGGTGACCTTGGCTAATTTACTCAAGCCATCTGTACATCACAGGTGCTTTATAGGGGCAGTACTCTCACCACCTTCATGGGCTGTTGTGAGGATTAAATGAATCATCTATAAAGCACTTAGAATTCAGGGCATGCAGTGGAACCCTGGCAGAGCCTTCGGGCAGAAACCAGAGTGGAATGCAAGAAGAGAAAGTGTAGAGAGTCTGGGCTTGATTTCCAGAACTCTGACTGAAATAAAGGAGAGAGGCAACTAGTGGGGAAAGTAAGAACAGGAAGAATTTAAAATACTGACAAGGGGGATGTAGCAGAGCAGAAGTCACTGAAGACACATCACTGATGATCTGCCCAAATGGCAGGAGGGGAGAGATCTGAGTAAAAGGTGGAGGCCCAGCTTGAAGACACTTCCCTTGTGAGATGGAGGGGAGGAGTCCAGAGTGGGTGCAGGTGCTGACTCTCATGTAACCACAGGCAAGTGAGAAGGAATGTTACCAGTGGGGGAGGGGAAAGTTTGTGAAACACCATTTCCAAGAGGGGAGAGGGAAAGATGAGAGCACCAGAGATTGATTTCAGAACAGTGAACTGATAGGGACACTGATCTGCCTAGTTGGGTAAGTTCTGGTGGTTATGGGAGATATAAGTGGAGAAAAATCATTCCCCAAAGGGGCAGTGAGTGTCCAATGTCATCATAATGAAGCTAGGAAGAATAGAGCTGAATAAGGGATTGCTGGATTTGCCAACTGTGTGGCAATAGACTGAAGTAGAATCTTTTTTTTTTTTTTTTCTTTAAAATCAGTCCTGGGGATTGAACACAGGGCCTCACAAGTGCTTTACCACTGAGCCACATCTCCAGCCCCTGACGTAGAATCTTGAGGATCACTATAATATTAAAGCAAATGATACATGGCAGAGAAGAATGGAGAGAAAGAAAGGTGAGGCTATAAGCCACATGCCATCCAAGAACACAAGAACTGTCTAAGTGGCCAAGTACTTCCTAACTAACTCTGAAAAGGAAAAATAAGACATTAACTAGAGAGAATTCCAGAGTCAAGTGAGGAATATTTTCCTTTCTAAAGGTCAAGAAAGCTACACTTATTTTTTCTTCTTCCCTTAAGACAAAACTAGGAATTGTAGATACTGGCAAGAAAGGGAATTAAATGGGGGCTGACGTTGTGGCTCAGCAGTAGAGCACTCGCCTAGCACATGCGAGGCCCTGGGTTCGATCCTCAGCACCACATACAAACAAAGATGTTGTCCGCTGAAAACTAAAAAAAAATAAATAAATATTAAGATTCTCTCTCTCTCTCTCTCTCTCTCTCTCACTCACTCTCTCTTTTAAAAAAAAGAACTGAGGAAGGAAGAATTAGAAGAGGCTCATATACTTATGATTTATGCTTATTTTTTGCTTGGAATTATTTTCCTTCCCTCTTGCATATATAAACATGTGGACCTTTAAAACTGGCATGATTGAGAAAGTCTCATTTTATGTAGAAGTAAATTCAGGCCAAAGAATCTGGCTTAGTTTTTCTGTAGTCAGAGAATGAATTAGACATGGCCAAGAAAGTTCCTGCTGAAGACTCAGGACAATTGTGTGGCCCATTCATTCACCCAACCCTCTATCCAAATGAATGCCTTATGGGAGAATTAATTCTCTTTTAATTCAAAAGAATGTAGGGGAAAACAGTTTGTACATATCTGCAAGTTGTTTGTGGCAATTATAAGGATTTTGAGATGTATTTGTCATCTATCAGTATTTTCTGGTGGAAGTCTTCAAAATATCTGCCTAGGAGCTGGGGATATAGCTTAGCAGTAGAGCATATGCTTGACATGTGTGAGGCCCTGGATTTGTTTCCCCCAGCACCAAAAAATTTATATATATATACACACACACACACACATACATACATATATACACACACATATGTATATATATTCACACACACATACATATATAATGTATACATATAAAATGTATAATGCATGCATACATGTGTATGCATATTAATATATATACATTACATGTGATACATTTTCTATACATATATGAATATGCACATATATGTGTGTTCATACATTATATATACACATATATAATATACATATATGTGTATATTATATGGGTGAGGCCTGGGTTTGATTGCCTGGCACCAAAAATGTTACATATATACATATGTATAATATACATACATGTGTATATATAATGTACACATGTATATACAATGTATATATGTAATGTATGATATTTACACATATAATATATGCATATATAGATATATGTATGTGTATATATAATTTTTTGGTGCTTGGGAATCAAACCCAAGGCCTCACCCATGCCAAGCAAATGCTCTACTGCTGAGCTACATCCCCAGCCCCTAGGCATATTTTATATATATTTCTATATATGTATATTATATGTGTGTGTCTAAAGAACAAACCCATGTATTTTTGTCAAACTCCCACATGGAATGAATGCAGAAAATTCCAAAACAGGGGCCATGGATGTAGCTTAGTGGTAGATCAGTGCTAGAGTATTTGTCTAGTATGTTTGTGACTCTGGGTTCCATCCCCAGCATCATGCACGTGCACGTATACACACACACACACAAAAAAAATTCCACCAAACCAAACCATAAAGCAAAAGAACTGTGTAATGTCCATAGTCAGGTCATAGACACAGGCTAGAGACAGAGACATAAAAACTGGGAGCTCTGGTGAGCAAACTGTGCAAACAGGACCCAAGGTCCAGGACATGATGAGCAGATCCTGTCCCCACACATATGACTCAGCCCCAGAGGTCACACCAAAGGTAGATGAGAAAATGCCAGGATTCAAGGGCTTTTAGTAGATCAATAAATGATTGAAAAAGCCAATCTAAGTGGGTTGGGGATGTGGCTCAAGCGCCTGGCATGCGTGCGGCCTGGGTTGGATCCTCAGCACCACATACAAAGATGTTGTGTCCGCCGAAAACTAAAAAATAAATATTAAAATTCTCTCTCTCTCCCCGCCCCAAAAAAAGCCAATCTAAGTGAAAAAGAAATAACCATCTGATCCAGCTTGTAAATTAGCCCCATGTGCCCAGTTCACCCACTTCTCAGAAGAATCCTATTCCTTATATAGAAATATAATACTACATGTGAATGTGGTATTGAATATTTTGTGTATAATTATAAGGCACAAATTATAAATAAATAAATAAATAAGAGATGAGTAGAGTAGATGAAAAGGATGGTGAGGGAGGTTCAGAGAAAGGAGAATCCCTAGGGATTTAAATGAAACAGATTTTGTTATGTGCACATATGACTAACTCACAATGAACCCCATTATTATGTATAATTATGATGCACTAGTAAAAACACAAAAACAAAAACAAAAAAGAAATACAAACAAGCCAGGTGCTGTGGGGTACACAGCTATAATCCCAGGGACTTGGGGGGCTGAGGCAGGAAGATCACAAGTTTGAGACCAGTCTGGAAAAGCCCTATACAATTTCTTTTCTTGTTTTTGTTTGCTTGTTTGTTTGTTCTCCCCCTCCTCCTCCTTATTCTCCTGGCCCTACACAATTGAACAAGAGTCTGTCTCAAATTTAAATATATGTATATATATGAACTAGGATGTATTTCAGAAGCAAAGCACACACCTGGGTTCAATCCTTGGTACCAAAACAAAAAAGAAAGAAAGAATTTTTTAAAAAAAAGGAAGAAAGAAAGAAAAAGAAATATGATGGGAGCCACATATACAATTTTAAAATGTAAAAAGAAACAAGTGAAATTAATTTTAATAACATACTTTAGCTCAACGTATTAAAATAATTGTCATCCTACTTGTAATCAATATAATGATTGGTTTCCATTTCTTCATGCTGTCTTCAAGATCTTGATATATTTATCACACACAGCATATCTCAGTGTGAACTAGCCTCATTTCAAGTGCTCCCAGGTCACATGTGACTAGAGGCTTTTGTGTCGGACAGTATGCAGAAAACCATACTTGACCTTAGAGTATTTTGCTGTTGTTTTTCCATATTTCTTCTTTCCTCTTTTCTACCTTTTTAAAAATTTTATGATTTTAAAAAAATTGGGGTGAACATGGGGCATGGCTTAATGATAAAGTGCTTATCTCTCAATTGTGGGGCCCTGCCTGGGTTTGAATCCCAGCACCAAAAAAAAAAAAAAAAATGGTCCCACGGATCTGTCCCTAGCTTCAACAATGTTTGGACTGCACAGACCCAGAGACTCCCTTTCTTCTAGCTTCCAATTGCCTTCCAATCTGATCTCCATTTGCAACCTCCAGGACCATCTTTTCGCCCATCACCTGCTTTCAAGACCAGCAACTCCGTTTTTTTGTGGTTAGCTCCTTATTGCCCACCAACCATGATCTCCCAGATTCAGAATTATTCCACTGATGTGGAGGCTGTTATCAACCGCCTGGTCAATTTGCGTCTGTGCAGCTGGGCATGGGGACACATGCCTGTAATCCCAGTGGCTAGGGAGACTAAGGCAGGAGGATCACGAGTTCAAAGCCAACCTCAGCAATTTAGCGTGGCACTAAGCAATTCAATGAGATCCTATCTATAATAAAATATTAAAAAGGGCTGGAGATGTGGCTCGGTGGGTACCCCCAGGTTCAATTCACAGTACCAAAAACAAACAAACAAACAAAAAAAGGAATCTGTACACCTCCTACACTCACCCCTCCCTCTGGGCTACTATTTCGACCATGGTGATATGGACCACTTCCTCAAGTTGGCAGAGGAGAAGGGCAAAGTCTCCTGAAGATGTTAAAACAAAGCAGGGGCCTTTTCCAGGACTCGCAGAAACCTCAAGATGAGTGAGGCAACACCTAGGCAGATTTTTAATCACTGTGGAGCCCTTCCCAAGCCTTGGACCAAATGAAAATAAAGCTTTTTCCAGGAAAAACAAATTAGTTTTTTNTTTTTTTTTTTTTTTTTTTTTTTTTTTTTTTTTTTTTTTTTTTTTTTTTTTTTTTTTTTTTTTTTTTTTTTTTTTATAGTGTCTTGCTATATTGCCCAAACTAGCCCTGAATTCCTGGGCTCAAGTGATCCTCCTGCCACAGCAACCCTAGTAGCTGGGGATCAAAAGCAGGGCCTTGAACATTCAAGGCAACTGCTTTAGCACTCAGCTACACTCACTGCCATCTTCCTTTCAACAGGTTGAATTGGGTAGGACTGATTTTGGTATGACTGATTTTTTTAAGAAAGTGGGAAAACATTCTCATACTAAGAATCTCTAGTTTGAATTTTTACTTATTCATTTATTTTAATTTTCAAGCCACTGGGGATTGACTCCAAGGTGCTTTACCACTGAGCCCTTTTAGCTTTTGTTTTCAGATAGGATCTTGCTGAGGCTGATCTTGAATTTACAATCTTTCCTGCCTCAGCCTCCTGGGTCACTTGGATTATAGGTGTACACCCAGCTCAGCTTTAGTTTGAAACTTTAAATGTTACAGAAAGCCCTCTTGGTCAATTTTCTTTCTATCCCTGAGAGATGGCTTNTCTCTCTCTCTCTCTCTCTCTCTCTCTCTCTCTCTCTCTCTTTCTTTCTTTCACCAGAGATTGAACTCAGGGGCACTCAACCATTGACCCACATCATGAGCCATATTTAGTATTTTATTTACAGAAAAGTTCTCACTGAATTGCTTAGTGCCTCACCACTGTTGAAGCTGGCTTTAAACTTGAAATCCTCCTGTCACAGCCTCCTGAGCCACTGGGATTACAGGCCTGAGCCACCATTCCCAGCCCCATATTTTCTCTTAATAGTTAATAAACATCAACTATGGGTCAGAGATTCTGCCTAGAGATAGCTGTACAGACATACTGCCTGGTTTACAAGTCTACTATTTAGCAGAAAAAAACACAAATACTTTCAATAAAATGGGATAAATATTGATAGAGGGAAGATGAGGAGCGAAGTGGCTACCTAGAAGAATAATTTAATCCATTTTGGTAGATGAGAGATGGCTTGGGGGTGGGTGGAGGGAATGATGTCTAAATTGGAACCTGAAGATTGAATAAAAGATGCCTAAGAAAAGGGAGAAGGGAGGGCTGGAGAATGCCAGAAATAGCGGCTTTAAGAAAGACTGAACTTACCATTATGTACAACTATAATGCACCAATAAAAAAACATGGAAAAAGAAAAAATATAATATATATATATACACACACAGAGATATATATATTTTTAAAAGAAATCTAAAGTTGATCTGCTCAAGACTGTGTAGCCAGAATTGGAACTCAAATTTAAGTTGCTTAAAATCTATATTTTCTACTGTTTCTGAATATTCTATTTGTGAAATTTAATTTTAAAAAGAAAGAAAGGCCCAGAAGCCGAGCATGGTGGTACATGCCTATAATCCCAGCAACTTTGGAGGCTAAAGCAGGAGGATGGCCAGTTCTAGTCCAGCCTCAGCAATTTATCAAGACCCTGTCTCAAAATTAAAAAATAAAATAAAAAGATCTAGGAATGTAGCTCAGTGGTAGAGTCCCCCTGGATGGATTCAATCCCCAGTATGTGTGTGTGTGTGTGTGTATGTATATATATGTATGTATATTATGTATCTATATGTGTGTGTGTGTGTATATATATATATATATATATATATATATATATATATATATGGAAAGGAGAAAGGAAAGACCAAGATGGCTTAGGGGGAACTGAAAAGAGTTCAATGTGGTTGGGACCTACAGGGTGAATGGTGAGGTTGGTATTGTACATTATTCTCTGGGCAGTCTAGTTAATGGTGGGAGTTGGGAGGCAGGATGTTGACAAATCTGGAATAGACAGGCCCAATACATGAAGTACTCCATCCCAAAAATATTCCTTCACCAGTTCAGTTCAAGTTCACCAGTTGCAGAGTTAAATGTATTAACAAATTTTTCTTTAGAAAAGCATGAATCTCTGATATAGCAATTATTCTCTTTTCAGATTATATCAGGCCTTAAACCTTTATTTTGGATTCAGAAAATTGAACATGATTAAAGTTTCATATCATAAAATACATACAAAAATGCATATAAAATATAAGAATGGAGCTGAGCATGCCTATAATTCCAGATTGCTTCAGAGGCTGAGGCAGGAGGATCCCAAGTTTGAGGCCAGCCTGGGCAACTTAGTGAGACTGTATCAAAATAAAGTAATATTTTAAAAGAACTGGGGATGTAGCTCAATGGTAGAGTTCCTGCCTAGCACATGCAAGGCCCTTAGTTTAATCCCCAGTATTGCAAAGACCAAAGAGGAGAAAGAGGAGGAGGAACCTAGACATTATAATCACTGCTTACAGATGAAGACACTGAGATACAGGTATATAAAATAACTTGTATAGAATCACACATTTGTAAGATTTAGAGCAGCTTGACTCCAGAGTTCACTTCATTAACACCTATGCTTTTCCAGGGCCTGTAGATGATTGGATACGTCTGGAGTATAGGGTAAAGAGTTGGCAAGAAACATTAGAGATAACGCCAATGAAGGATAAAGGAGGCAGGGGTCAAATGCCAAAGTTTCAGCATGAACACAATTATTAGGTAAATAATTTTTATTACTAAATCCATATATAAGTGATTACTAATCTTTGAATGTGGTTGCATTAAAAGAACATTACAGCCGGATGCAGTAGCACACACATGTAATGCCAGCAGCTCAAGAGGCTGAGACAGGAGGATTACAAATTCAAAGCTAGCCTCAGCTACTTAGCAAGGCCCCAAGCAACTTAGCAAGGCCCCAGCCACTTAGTGAAAACCTGTCTCTAAATAAAATATTTTTGCAAAGGAGCTGGGGATATGGCTCAGTGGTTAAGCCCCCTGGGTTCAATCCCTGGAAAAGAGAAAACAACAACAGAACATTACAGCTATGCAAGGTGGCACATGCCTGTTATCCAAGTGACTCCAGAAGCTGAGGCATGAGGAGTACAAGTTCGAGGCCAGCCCGTGCAACTTAGCAAGACCTAGTCTCAAAGCAAGAAAAAATAAAAGAACTGGGGATGTAGTCCTATGGTAATTCCTCCCTGGGTTAAATCCCCAGTACCAAAAAATAAGTTAGTTAATTAATCCCCAGTTGGAGAAGAGAGGCTGAAGTGATGGGTGATGTGGTTCCCACTCTTGGCCCTCTACCTGCGGGCATTCCACATTCACAAGACTCTCTTCTAAGACCTTATAAAACCAAAGCCCCTTTCTTCTTTTAGCCAAAGCAGTATTACCAAGCAGGAAACTGTGGTGTCAATGTGTCCCCCTCACTTTCTCTCTCCATCATCACATATATACACATATCAATCCAGAAGCCTGGTGCTTCCTTCTCTCAGCTGCTCTTGCAGCTGTTTGGGACTTCTTTTTAAAGAGAGCTTTCCAGGGAGACTTGAGTGACTTTAGTAATCTCTCTTCACAGAAGGTTCCTTTGATTTGGGAGACTAAACTTTTTCTCCAACACCCCATACTGTACAGAGGTGCTGCATCTTTTTATATCATAGTATCTGATTCCATTAACCTGAGTCAGTAGGCAGAAAGATGCATCTTGGCAGCCCCTGGCCTGACCTCCAGGAGATGAAATGGATGGACCCTCCCAGTAAACTCAGATTGTTTCAGGAAGAGCCACGTCTCCCGTGTGGTCTATGTACCAGCTTACTGTGATATGCCTGGGCCACTTCCTTTCTTGGGATGGTTATAGGGAAACTTTCCCCTTTTACCCACCACTTCCTTCATTTAAAAGGTCAAGCAGCAGCCAGTGATATAATATTTTCTTTCTTTCTTTGCTTCCTTCCTTTCTGTGCTCAGAATTGAACCCAGGGCCTTACATGTGTTTGGCAAGAGGTCTACCATTGAGCTACATCCCAGCTTATTTATTCTTGTATTGGCAATTGAACCCAGGGCCTCAGGCACACTGAACACATGATCTTAAATCCCAACTCCTAGGATTACAGTTATTTGGGGCGGGGGGCGGGGTGGATACCAGAGATTGAACTCAACCACCAAATCACATCCCCAGCCCTATTTTGTATGTTATTAGAGACAGGGTCTCACTGAGTTGCTTAGAGCCTCCCTTTTGCTGAAGCTGGCTTTGAACTCATGATCCTCCTGCCTCAGCCTCCTGAGCTACTGGAATTACAGGCATATGTCACCAAGCCTAGCTACAGTTATTGTAAATTAGAGTTTTTTTGTCGAGTCTATTTTCTTTTGCTATTAGACATACTTACATGTACTATTTTGTTTCATCCACAAATTATGTGAATTCTTTGTTATTCCCAATTTACACACCAGAAAACTGAGGATAAAATAGAGTTAACTGATTGGCCCAAGATGATCTGTAGTTCAAAGTCAAGTGAGTCAGACTTAATCTTTAGACAGGCAGCAGGCTATCTTTGAAAGAAAATACCAGACATGCCATTGTGATTGATGAGGTCCAAAAGACTTATGTGTTAGGAAGATTGGCATCTCAGTCAGCAGAGAAGATAGCATGTCAGAGTCCGACATTTGGAAAATTTAATTCCTTAGGCTTTACATCTTTTTCTAGTCGGGATCACCTGTCCTAAATATCTGAATTATTTTCATAAGACACACTTGTATCTGTTGTACAACTGCAGGAAATCTCATTAAGCCTTTCCAGATCCCTCTTACTTTCTCCTAGTTCTGCTCCTTACTAATGCTTTCTTACAATCCCAATTATTTCTTTTTCAGTCTGTCTTCACAAAACTATTAACCTTGCTGGGTGTGGTGGCACATGCCTATAATCCCAACTCAGGAGGCCAAGGCAGGAGGAGTACAAGTTTGAGGCCAGCCTGGGTAACTTAGCAAAACCCTGTCTTAAAACAGAAATTAAAAAGTGTCCCCAGGTTTGATCCCCAGCACTATTTAAAAAAAAAAAAAAAAGGCCTGGAAATATAGCTCAGTGGTAAAGTGTTCCTGGGTTCAACCCTAGTACCACCACCACAACAAAACTCTTAACGGCAACCTGGATATCAACCATCTCCTATAACCAGCACTCTTTCTAACAAAATGCTTTTTTTTTTTTTTTTTTTTAACAGTGCTGGGATCAAACCTGGGGACACTCTACCATGGACCTACCTCCCCAACCCTTTATATTTTTAATTTTGAGACAGGGCTTCACTAAGTTGCCCAGGCTGGCCTTGAACTTGTGATTGTCTTGCCTCAGGCTCCTGAGTTGCTGGAGTAGCAAGCTCCACCATGGGGGGCCTCATCAATGTCTTTGAGTGTTTATTCAAGCAAAAATGCTGATGGTAAAAAGATAAGTAACAAGGCGCATGCCCCCAGGAAATTCAGGGTCTGGTGAATTTGCTGGGAGGAAAAGTGCATTGAAGGCATTCCAGAGGAAGTGATGCATGAGCTGGACTCAAAGGAAGGAGCAATAGTAAATGTTGTGGTGGGATGGGGCTGGAGAGGGCTTCAGGCAGGGGAAGCAGTTTACACAAGAGTGAGAGCATGCATCATTCAGGAAATTCCATACTCTGAAGCGGGAGAGGAGACCTGGTCAGAGAGGTAGGCAGGGACCACTGAGCCACAACCTCAGCTCCATAGTTGATTTTTTAAAAAAATATTTTAGGTTGTAGGTGGACACGGTACCTTTATTTTATTTATTTGTTTTTATGTGGTGCTGAGGATTGAACCCAGGCCATACCTGGGGAACATTCTACCATTGAGCAACAACCCAGCCCATGATTTTTTTTTTTTTGTACGAAGAATTGAATCTAGGGGTGATTAACCACTGAGCTACATCCCAGCACTATTTATTTTTTTATTTTTGGTACTGGGGATTGAACCCAGTGGTGCTTAATCACTGAGCCACATTTCCAGACTTTTTTATGTTTTATTTTGATGCAGGGTTTCCCTAAATTGCTTAGAACCTTTCTAAGTTGCTGAGTTTGGTCTCAAACTTGCAATCCTTCTGCCTCAGTCTCCCAAATCATTGGGAATACAGGCATGCACCACTGTTCCTGGCCCTAGCCCTTTTAAATTTTTTATTTTGAGATACAATCTCACTAAATTGCCCATTCTAGCTTTGGAGCTTGCAATTTCCCTGCCTCAGGCTCCTGAGTCAATGAGATTACAGGTGTGTGTCACTGTGCCCAAGTAGGGGCATAGGTATTTGAGAGTTGATTACAGAGGAAGTAGTTGAAGCCATGAGAACAGATAAGATCACCTAGAGACAGTGGGTTAGGTGAGAAGATACTGCAAGATTCCTTCATTTAAGGAGCAAGCTGAAAAGTCCATGATGGAGGCTGAGCATGATCAGCCAGAGAAGTAGGAGGCCGAATTCAGCAGTAGAATGGGGACAAAAGCCAAATTTCAGTAAATTAAAGAAGAATGCATGAGATGGGAGGATCACTTGAGCCCATAAATTAGAGTCCTACCTAGGCAACATAACAAGACCCCATGTTAAAAACAGAGGATGTAGATTATGGTTAAATGTTGAGATTCATTGGGTCATATATTTATCACTTGTGCATTTTATTGTTTGTAAATTATGCCTCCATAATTTATCCAGAATAAATCTTTGTAAGAAATATTTGAATATGGGCTGGGGTCATAGCTCAGTGGTAGAGCGCTTGCCTAGCATGCATAAGGCACTGGGTTTGATCCTCAGCACCACATAAAAAAATAAATAAATAAAATAAAGGTATTATGTCCATCTACAACATATATACATATATATATATATATTATAAAAAAATATTTGAATATGATCATGTATTAGAAAAAGAGAAGTTAAGGAAGACAAAGTGAGAGAGAAAAGACATTTTTAATGGAAACAGGTTCCAAGGAAGTAGAACGGATAAGCTTAGGTAGGTGACTTGGTTTAGACAGGAGGAAAGATGTCTCTTTCACTGATCTAGGAATAAAAGGAGACAAGGAGGTATTTTGTTTTGTTTCAAGACCAGGGATTGAATCCAGAACTTCACACATATTAGGCAAGGGCACTACCACTGAGCTACATCTCTAGTCCTTTTTTATTTAGAGTTAATGTCTGGCTAAATTATCCAGGGTGACCTCCAACTTGCCATCTTTCTGCCTTGGTCTCCCAAGTATCTGAAACTACAGGTGTGTGCCATCCTGTCTGACTGACAGGGAGTTTACTGAAGCAGATAAAGTGAGTAGGAAGTAAGGTAGGAAATCGAAACAGTTTGTATTTAATTATTTCTTTTCCCCTGGGGGAAAAGCTGGGCCCCAGATGTGGTATTTAAAAAATGTCTACAAATTCTTTAATATTCATCCCTTCAAAAGATGGAATGTAATTGGACACAGTAGCACAGGTCTATAATCCCAGCAGTTCAGAAGGCTGAGGCAGGAGGATCGAAAGTTCAATGCCAGCCTCAAAAACTTAGTGAGACCCTAAGCAAAGACCCTGTCTCAAAATTTAAAAAAAAAATAGAAAGCGCTGGGATGTGGCTGAATGGATAAGTATCCCTGGGTTCAATCCCTGATTTAAAAAGAAGAAAGTAGGGAAGGAGGAGGAGGAGGAGGAACTTAGTCCTTCCTCTTTTTTTGAATCTGTCCTGGACGATTCTAGTGAAAAGAATATGAAAGAAATAATGATATGTTACCTCCACAATTAGGTTTTTTTTTTTCTTACCCAGATAGGAGTGTCACTATGTTGCCCAGGCTGGCCTTGAACTCTTGGGCTCAATCAATCAATCTTCCTGCTTCAGCGTCCCAAGTAGCTGTGATTAGGGCAGGTGCCACTATTCCCAGCTCACAATTAAAGGCTGTAACTTTTGTCTTTTTTTTTTTAATTGAAAATTTGTTATTTATTTGACAGATAACTTCTGAATTAAAAAAGAAATGACAATAAGTTGTATATAAATAAATTCAAACATTTTCACTAAGCACCAAGTTTCCAATCTTTTCACCAAAAACAACTTTATCATTGAAAGACTGCCTCAAACTTAGTTTATTTAGGTTTTAAATCAAGACACCTAAAGCTGGGGCTGGGGTTGTGGCTCAGTGGGGAGCACTTGAAAAATAACCTATACAGTCCAACAGAGGGGATCTGCTGGTCTCAGGCTGGTCATAACAGGTCATTGCTCCACAGGCCAAATATCATCCTCACAGCACACAAACAAAAAGAGTAATAAGTATATACACAGTGAGTACAAAGTATCTTATCAATATATGTTCATAGGTATACACTGCAGCAAGAGGTATAGAAACAGATACCATTCACTAGCCGACAAGGGAGAACCTAGCCCTGACAGTAGAAGGAATAAAAATTCCTGTGCCCTGGAATGGAGTGGAGGCTTTGTGGGCCAGGAGGCATCCAGGTCAGACAAGGAACATGAGTGGATATCAAGGCACATGGGGAGGAATCTTCAGGGCTGGAGAGGATAAAACACACCAAGACACAGCCACAGACCTACTGACTATTCAGAAGACAGTGGAGTATGTGTGCTGGCTGAAGGGATATAATCGAAGAGATACATAAAACAGAAAAGAAAACCTCCACCAACAACAGGACAAAATACCTTCCCCACAGAGGATCCACATACTCTCCAAGAAGGTGAAGTAGTTGAAGATCACTCTGAAGGTCACCCTAGTCCCTGGGAATCAAATCCATAAGCAAGAATCTTCCTTCATGTAAACTGCCTTTTCTCTAAAAAGTAAAGCAAAAACACAAGCAAACAAAACAAAACTCAAAAGAAAAATAATCAGGCCAAGTTTGACCCCCTTATACTTCATTTATGTCCCAGCTGTCACACTAGGGAGGCAGGGTCAAGTTATCGAAGAGAGAGCAAGTTATCAAAGAGGACGTCGGGGAACTAAGGAATGAATTGCAGCAGAAACATACCTGGTGCTGAAGCACTTGAAAGGCATTGCCGGCACGTGCTGGAGGACATCGAAGAGCAACACAAAAAGCCAGCCAAGTCCCTAGGGCTCCTTGGCCTACCTGGAGCAGGCGTCTGCCAATAACCCTGTGCCTCTGAAGTAGACCTGAGAGGAGTCTGGCCTACAAGGTAGCCAGCCCCCTGTAGACAGTGTTGACAAAACTCTTTCTGTGTGTAGGGGTATTTTAGAAGACCTATTTGGCAGATAAAGACGAGTTGGTGTTAATTTTGTTTCCACCTAACAATTTCTCCCAATTTTTATAAGCTGTTAATTACTTGAGTACTTTATGAAATTCGAATAGCTTGGCAAATGAAGTGAGGTTTTTGTTTTGTTTTTGTTTGTAGCAAGGTTTAGACTATGAGTTTGATGACACAGATTCTTTCTTGTATGACTTTATATAGTTTTTTTCTATTTTCTTTTTTCCAGTTGTTAGTGTGTTATGATCTGAGCAGGGAAATTAATACTCTGAGAATGGGGGTGGGTAAATAGTTTGGTTTTAGGTCTTTTATGATAACTACGCTGAGATTGTGGCTCAGCGGTAGAGTGCTCGCCTAGCACAGGAGGGACCCGGGTTCGATCCTCAGCACCACATAAAATAAATAAATAAATAAATGCACTGTGTTGTGTCCATCTACACCTAAAAAAAAAAATTAAAGAAAAAAAAAACATTTTGTCTGTCTTGCAATATCCAGAAACTTCTGGATACACTGATCAACATCAGTTTAAATTTCTTCCTGATTGGTGCCACTGACATAATCCTGACTCACACTAGAAGCAAGCTAACCACAAATGACGACTCCAACTCGCCCATCAAGGTGCTGCTGCAAGTTCTCGGTGCACCAGGCACTGCCTGAAGAAACAAGGTCTGGCCAGGAAGTCCCGGCAGGGGTGATGGCAACCCCAGGGCTGCTGGGAGAACATACTGCCCAGCAGAGCTATCATGTTTGGGATGGCAGGCCGAGGCCCACAGATTTTTGTCTTGATAGGGTCACCAAAAGTCCTGTTTTACCTGGAAGTGATAAGTTTCCTGGGATGTGAAACTTTCAGTGCAAAAACTAGGACAGTTCAGGGCAAATCAGGACAAGTTGGTCACCCTAGTCCCTTCTCATATCATTTTCTCTAGTGGAAGCCAAAGGTTATATTGTGAGCTGTCCTATAGAGAGGCCCACATGTCCCGAAACTCAGGTCAAAACTCAACCATGAAATAAGGCTTCAATCCAACAGCACAAAGAAGTGAGACCTTATACTAACCACATGAATAGAGCCTTGAAGATCCTCTCCCATGCAAACCTTCAAATGAGACTGTAGCCCCTTTATGAAAGATCATCTAGCTATGCTAGCTCCAAATTTCTGACTGACTAAAATTGTTAGATAATATTGTTTTAAGTTGTTAAGTTTTAAGTTGTTACTTTGTAGAAACAGATAACAAATTCAGAAGATCAATGAAAATGAGCGAAGTGGTGGGATGAGTTTCTCAGGCCTTGCAAAGTTGGATAACTTCTCCAGCAGTTTTAGACAACTCAGACTCTGTGCTCATCTACTTTCTATGCCACTGGTATGCCAACAGTATCTTTTTTTTTAACAGTATCTTTTTGGCAAAGGAATTTTGCCAGATTATTTTGCTTTCCTATGAAGTGTGTGTTTGTGTGTGTGTGTGTGCGCGCGTGCTTATTTTCCCCACTCCCCTGCTCTAAGTACTGGGGATTGAACCCAGGGCACTTTACCACTAAGCTATGTCCCCAGTCCTTTTTATTTTTTGTTTTGATACATATTTTTGCTAAGTTGTTAAAAGTTTAAGTTGCTGAGTTTGGCCTTGAACTTGCAATCCTCCTGCCTCATGCTCCCAAGTCACTGGGATCACAGGCAGCTTTAGGAAGCATATTGATCATTAACATTGTCACTGACTTTAGAAATTTCTTGGCAAGAATATGACTAGTCACTGTTTTGGCTATGAAAAGTACAATTTTGGTGGGCATGGTGGTGCACAGCTATAATCTCAATGGCTCAGGAGGCTGAGGCGGGAGGATCTCAAGTTTAAAGCCTGTCTCAGCAAGTTAGTTAGGCCCTAAGAAACCTAGTAAGACCCTTACTTAAAATAAAAAATAAAAAGGGCTAGAGATGTGGCTTAATGGTTAAGTGTCCCTGGGTTCAAACCCCAGTACTGAAGAAAGAAAGAAAGGAACAAAGGAAGAAAGAAGGGAGGGAGGGAGGGAGGAAAAGAGGGAGGGAGGGAGGAAAGAAAATTTCAATATTTATTTATTTAGTTGTAGTTGGACACATACCTTTATTTTATTTATTTTTATGTGGTGCTGAGGATCGAACCCAGGGCCTTGCACATGCTAGGCAAATGCTCTACCGCTGAGCCACAACCCCAGCCCACTTCTCTAATATTTAGGGAAAAAAATCTCACTATTGTATGTTAGAAAGCATTATTTTGTGTTTTTCCCCTTGAAAAACCTGTTTTAATTATCACATTGGCTACTTAATTGTTTTCTAATAACACTAAAGCTTCAGTGGCCTTTTTGCCATTATTATACTATTATTTTTCTCTTTTCTTTGTTCTAGAGACAACATTTACTGTGCTCTCAGGCTGGCCTCAAATTCTGGCCTCAACGTCCCAAGTAGCTAGAACCACAGGTGTGTGTCACTATACCCAATTTAGACCACTGTTTGACCAAAGTTCATAATATAATGTACTGGGAACCATGGGCAAATAGATCACCAGTTTTAAAAAACTTGATTCTTAGAGGTTTAGTATGTTTCCTATTAGCACTTCTTTTTCAGCTGCTCATCAGGAAACAACACTTATGGATAACCCAGACCCAACACAGTCAGATTCACCCTGTGTATTTATTTGCACTGGATTTCCGGTAATATAACATTTTTTTTTCCCTGAGTTTAAAAGTACAATCTTCTGTCTTCCTTTTTTTTTTTTTGTCTTAAGTTTGCATAATCTAATTGATCCTTTCTAAATGATTAAACCATTGAACAAAACTGTCTTTAAATAATCTAAAAACTTTAGCAAAAACCTGTGACTTTAAAAAATTGACTTTTGGGGGCTGGGATTGTGGCTCAGGGGGCTGGGATTGTGACTCAGCGGTAGAGTGCTCACCTAGCACAGGCGGGACCCGGGTTCGATCCTCAGCACCACATACAAATAAAGGCATTGTGTTGTGTCCATCTACAATTAAAAAAATATTTATAAAAAAATTGACTTTATTGAAGTATAATCCCCAACATTCTACTTGTGATTCTTTTGCCTGAGCCTCCATAAGGAGCTGAGGTTGGTTATAGGCATGTGCTAACTCACCAGTTATTTCACAAAATTTAAATGACAGATTATTTTAAACTTTCTCAGAAAACATGTTACACTCTCAATAACCATTTTGCTTTGAAATTTTAGGTTGTATTGATTCACAGCATTTCTCAGCTAATAGTTAATAGGATGTAGCTAATCTAAATCACCATATTATTTTATATGTGTGTTATTGTTTATGGACCAATTTTGAAATTTCATTGTGTTATACTTTTTTTTGTTTTGTTTTGTTTTGTTGGAACTAGGGATTGAACTTAGCGGTACTTAACCACTGAGCCACATCCCCAGCCTTTTCTATGATTTATTATGAGACAGGGTCTTGCTAAATTGCTTAGGGCCTCACTAAGATGCTGAGGCTGGCTTCTAACTTGTGATTCTCCTTCCTCAGCTTCCGGAGTTGCTGGGATTACAGATGGTGCCACCCCAGCCTATCAGCATCTTTCCAACACATGGTCCCTAGACCAGAAATAGCAGTACTGAGAATTGAATATAAGGTCTAGCACATGCTAAGCAAGCACTCTATCATTGAGCTACATCTTCAGCCCCCTTTTTTAAAATTTTGAGGCAAGTTCTAACACCCAGGCTGGTCTCAAATTTGTTTGTTTGTTTCTTTCTTTCCTTCCCCTTCGCCCCCCCCTTCTCCCTCCCTCCCTCCCTCCTTTCTTTCTTTCTTTCATACCAAGGATTGAACCCAGGGTGCTTAACCACTGAGCCACAACCCCAGCTATTTTATTTTTATTTTAAGACAGGGTTTCACTAAGTTGCCTAGGGCCTCACTAAACTGCTGAGGCTGGCCTCAAACTTGTGATCCTCTTACCTCAGCCTCCAGAATTGCTGGGATTACAGGCATGTGCCACTTTATTTTCAATTCACAAAACATTTATTAATTATAAACACTGGGATTTAACCTAGGGCCACTGAGCTACATCCCAATCCTTTTATTCTATTTGAGACAAAATCTCATTAAATTGCCCAGGCTAACCTTGAATTTATGACATATTCTCCTGCCTTAGCCTCCCAAGTAGCTGAGACTATATATGTATAGCACCACACCTCACCTGCTTATCTTGTTTTAACCTTTTACAATGAAAATATAGTCATGTCTTTGTATAATTTAAAATATATAGAGGGAAAAAAGTAATTATCAGAAGGTGGGTTATGAGAGCATAATGTTTTAGCTTTAGAGCAGTACTTAGATGTGGCTGTGAGCAGGAATTGTATAACTCTAACAAGTGACATTTTAAGCTTGCTCAAGCCTCCTCAGTAACTAGAGAACACCTGCAGGCCAGACTAATCTGGTTCTTTATGGGATGGGTAAGGTTGGAAAATAAAACTGAATTATTATTATTATTATTATTATTATTATTAGGCACTGGGGATTGAACTCAGGGGCATTCGACAACTGAGCCAGATCCTCAGCCCTATTTTGTATTTTATTTATAGACAGGGTCTCACTGAGTTGCTTAATGCTCCTTTTGCTGAGGCTGGCTTTGAACTCTCAATCTTCTTGCCTCAGCTTCTAGAGTTGCTAGATTACAGGCATGTGCCACTGCACCCGGCTCAAACTGAATTCTTAAAATATATTTTCCAGTTTCCTGCCTCTGGACCTCTATTCCTGCAATTCCCCTCATTCAGTGTATTCTTTCATCTGCCAACCTTACCCATGTGTTAAGCGAATTTTATGCATGCCTCAAATGTTTTCTCCAAGATCTTTCTTCAGCTCCCAAACTAAACTGACCTTTTCTACAGGAATTTGTGCCTCTCTTAGAGCTCTTCACAGTACATGAAGTGGAGCCAGGTACTGTACATCCCTGTAATCTCGGTTATTTGTTAGGCTGAAGCAGGTAGACTGCAAATTCAATGCCAGCATGAGCAATCTCTCTCTCTCTCTCTTTTGTAACAGAGATTGAACCCATGGATGCCTAACCACTGAGAAATACTCCCAGCCCTTTTTATTTTGAGACAGAATTTCATTAAGTTGCTTAGAGCTTAAGTTGCTGATGCAGGCCTCAAACTTGGAGGTCCTCCTGCCTCAGCCTCCCAAGCCCCTGGAATTACAGATGTGTACCACCACATCCAAAGATCACCTTTAGATTGAATTCAACATTAGCAAGCATAGAACAAAGGTTCTACTAGCCAGAATTTAGATTATAATCTATATTCAACAATTATTAACAAATGTTTAGTTTGTGCTACAAGACTGGCACTGTTACGGAAGCTGGAGTACAGAGGTGAACAAGATAAGGGTCCTGCCCTCAGAGTCTACATGTATTTTCTTCCACAGGCCTTCCTAATTTGGAGAAATCAAGAACTCATGTTTTGGAGCTGAGATGTAGCTCAGTGGTAGAGCACTTGCCTAGCATATTAAAAAATAATTTATTTTTCAAGTTAGTACATACAGGTATGGTAGCATCATGACTAGTGGTAGCAGTTGGAGATTATATACACACACAATTTTAAATTTGACAAATATTCATTGGTACCTGGTATGTGCCAGGCTATGTGTATACATACCATTGGGAATTTAGTAGTGAACCAGTGTTTTGTTTTTCTTTCTTTCTCACAGTAGCTTCATTGTGATATAATTCCCATGCTGTACAATTCACCAATTTAAAATGTGCAGTTTGGGCCAGGGATGTAGCCAGTGGTAGAACACTTACCTGGAATGTACAAAGACTTGAGTTCACTACCCAGGTCTGCAAAATAAGTAAATGTGCAATTCAATGGTTTTCAGTATATTCACAGAGTTGTACCACTATTACCCTCCAAAGAAACCCCATAATGGGCTGGGGTTGTGGCTCAGCGGTAAAGCGCTTGCCTCGCACGTGCGAGACCCTGGGTTCAATCCTCAGTACCACATAAAAATAAACAAGTGAAATAAAGGTATTGTGTCCAACCACAACTAAAAAATAAATATTTATATATATAAAAAGAAACTCCATAACCATTAACATTCACCCATTACCCTCAACTCTCTTAGCCCTGTGCAACCAGGTTTTTGTCCCTATAGATTTGCCTATTCTGGACACTTAACATAAATGGAATAATATGATACTTGGTCCTTTATGACCATGTATTATATGATTTTTACACTAAATATACTGTTTTTTTAAAAAAATTCTTTTTGTAGTTGTAGATAAACAGCATACCTTTATTTTATTTATTTTTATGTGGCTGAGGAACAAACTCAGTGCCTCACACGTGCTAGGCAAACACTCTGCCACTGAGCTACAGCCCCAGGCCGATATACTGTTTTTCTTTTTTTAAGGTTCATCCATTTTGTAGTATTTCTTTTTATTGTCAAATCATTCCATTGTACATATATTGTATATTCTTTTTAAAAAATATTTATTATTTTTTAGTTGTAGGTGTACACAGTTCTTTATTTTATTTTTATGTGGTGGTGAGGATCGAACTCAGGGCTTCACACATGCTAGGTGAGCGCTCTACCTCTGAGCCACAGTCCCAGCCCTTACATATTCTTTTTCTCTTCATCAGTTGATGAACATTTGGGTTATTTTTTATTTTGGGTACCAGGGATTGAACCTAGCTGTGCTTTACCACTGAACTACACCTCTGTCCTTTTTCTGTTTTCTTTCAAAACAGGTTCTTGCTAAATTGCTAAGGCTGGTCTCTAACTTGCAATCCTCCCGTCTCAGCCTTCTGAATTGCTAGGATTATAGACATGTGCCACCATATCCAGCTTATTTATTTTTGGCTATAATAGTGCTATAAACATTCATGTACAAGTTTTTTGTTTGTTTGGGCTCTAGGATTGAACCCAGGGAAGTTCTACCACTGAAAAAATTCTCAGCTGGCCTAAATTTGCAATCTTCCTGTCTCAACCTCCCAGTTGCTGGGATTACAGGCCTGTACCACCACCCCTGGTTCATGTACGAATTTTTAAAAATATTTTATTTTTTAGTTGTAGATGGGCACAACACCTTTATTTTATGTATTATTATTATTATTTATATCGTGCTGAGGATCAACCCTAGAGCCTCACATTTGCTCTACCACTGAGCCACAACCCCAGTCCCTTATGTACAAATTTTTTGTGGACAATTTTTTTCAATTCTCTTGAGTAAACACATAGGTGTGGAATTGCTGATTAATATGCTTAACTTTATATTCAACCTTTTGAGGAAGGGCAGCTATTTTACAAAATGCCTGCTACATTCCCATCAGATCTTTCTGAGGGTTACAATTTCCCTATGACCTCTCCCAAAGTTATTATCTGATTTTTTTTTTTAAATCAGAGCCGTGATCCAATATACTTTTGGGCTTTATTTATTTAAAAATAAATTTTCACTAGAGGCTGAACCCAGTGGCACTCTATCACTGAGCTACATTTACCACCTCTCACATTTTTATTTATTTATTTGTGGGTACAGGGTATTGAACTCAGGGGCACTCGACAACAGAGCCACATCCCCAGCCCTATTTTGTATTTTATTTAGAGAGAGGGTCTCCTTGAGTTGCTTGAGGCCTCGCTTTTGCTGAGGCTGGCTTAACTCTCGATCCATTTGCCCTCCTGAGCCGCTGGGATTACAGATGTGCGCCACCTCGCCCGGCCACATTTTTACTTTTTATTTGAAGATAGGGTCTTGCTAAGTTGTCCTCTTGCCTACATGGGGCATGCTCATGATCCCAGCGAGTTGGGAGGCTGAGGCAGGAAGATGGCAAGTTCAAGGCCAGCCTCACTAACTTAGTGAGAACTTCACCTAAAGAAGACCCTATCTAAAAATAACTAGTGGTTCAATGATAAAGCATTCCTGGGTTCTATCTCCAGTACCAAAAGAAAAAAAAAAAAAAGAGAGAGAAGTAATAGCATGAGATCAGTTGGGCACTAGGAGATTACAAAGGTCAAAACAAAGGATGTTTATATAGAAAGGAGACAGAAGGCAGATGTGAAAAACAGGTCGTATCAAAGTGCCAGAAGGTAGAATTCAAGGAAATAAAACCACAATTTGTTAGCAAGAGTCAAGATTGGGGAGGAATGGACTTCCTGACCAGGGTCATCAGCGGTGGTCTCATCATGCTGTTGCAGAGCTTGGTCATTTTCTAATTGCATCAGGCTGTTTTCTCTCCAACCTGACTGTAAATTCGATTTGGGGGTTGAGGGGCGCTGGGGTTGGAACCTAAGGTCCTGAACATGATACAAGTGTTCTATCACCGAATCACCGACAGCCTTCGGACTGTGAAATCAGACAGTGCTTTGAAAGTTTCAAGCCTGCTACCTCTACGCGAAAAGCACCTACTGACACCAGCTTAGTCGTCAGCTTCCAGGAGCACGGAACCGCAAGTGCTCGACCAGAGAACTGACTGCCTGCCAGGAGACACGTCCAGGGCCACGCCCAGCCAGCGCAAGCCCGCGCGGGAGCTCGGGTCGCTTCAGCCCGCCCGGCACTGAGATTCGGCTTCCGACTGGCCAGGAGCACACGAGGCCCGCCCTCCAAAGGTCGCAGGTTGGTCTAGCCATCACTTCCACGAGGAGCCGCCAAGCTGAACCGGACACCGCATGATCCCGTCGGTTCCCAGCCGTCAAGGGCCAAACCCGGAATGTTCTCCCACCGCAAATGCACCCCGGACTGCACTAGGAGGGTTGTGACTTTCTCGTCCCTCTGCACTGAGAGGGCTGGCCGCGTCGGCTCCCGCCCCGGAAGCGGAAGTGCAGGCGCCGCGGGGTCCCGTCCACTGTGAGCCCGGCCAGCGCGCCAGCGGTTTCGCCGGGTAGTCAATAGTGCTTCCTCGCTGCCGGTGTCCCGCTAGTCGGTCCCGCCATGCTGTCTCTAGACTTTTTGGACGATGTGCGGCGGATGAACAAGAGGCAGGTGAGGTTGACTCCCCTGTTTCCTCGGGTTCTTCTTGTCGTTTCGAAGCTGCTCTGCGGGCCCCGGAGGAGCTCTGAGCCGGGTGGAGGGCCTGCGCGGTTTGACGCTGGATCATCCCCTTTCTTTGGAGTTGGTGGCCAGACGCCCTTTGTCCACCAGTTGTGTTTAACCCCCTAACTGATTTTGGGTCTGTCTGGGACGCAGCGGGACGCAGTGTCTTCATGTGCCATTCTTCCCAGTGAGATAGAAATCGTGGAGCGCTTTATGGGAGTTGAGGTTTCTTATTGTTTTACACAGTGAAGGCAGTCAACTCGGTTTCTCCAGTAGAAGCCACTGCCGCTGGGGTCCGGAGAAGGTCCAGGGAGATAAGATTTAGCAGTTCGGAAAGGTGATTGTAGGCCCTACAAAAGCCGTTCCTATTTTCATTCCGTCGCTATCTTTCCAGTCCAGCTGGGCCCCAGCGGGCTGCACTGACTTTAACTTGGACGACTCTAAGCTTAGAGTTGAAATAGTTACTCTACTTGTCTTTGAGTCCACTTAGCAAGAAGTGGGCATTCTTGTGAATCTTTGGTTTTACCGTGCGATGTCAGTGACACAAGGATCTTGAAATTTAGATCTCCAGATTTTACCCCTAAAGCTTACTTTGTCTTGATCTTGTTAGTACCAAAAGGTACTGAGAGTACTTTTGCAGTTATTTGATTATTACAAAAAGGTTGCTCCTTTTTGTCTTCTACACCATGTATGTCTGTAGATCAGTTTTGCTTGAAGTCAATCTTTTTTTCGTTTTGCTGTTAAGAATTATCCCGATGTCACTATTAAAGCCCCCCCCCCATTTGTATTTCGCATGGTTTATAATTGCCATTTAGGGAAGTAGGTATACACCCTTCCCTTACTCTTCTTCAGACTTTAGCTAGCTCGGTATCATCACCTCTTAAATGTGTCTACAAAATTGAGAGGTTCCAGTCAGATATTAGGAACATCTTTAAAGAGGAACTGACATTTAAACTGTAATTTGAAAGTTTTTTTTTTTTTTGGTGTGTGTGTGTGTGTGTTTGTGTATGCTGGGGTTTGAATCCAGGGCCTTGTGCATGCAAGACAAGCACTGTACCAACTAACTGACTGTATCCCCAGCCCAAGATCTTTATTTTTGGTGCTGGGGATTGTACACAGTCTAAGCACTTTTCTGTCACTGAGCTACACACCTTGCCTTGAAAGACCTTAACGTTTTTGTGGGTTGTTTAGCATTTTGATAATTCAAGAGAAAAAGAATGGGAGAACATTCACTGAATACTTGTAGACATACTATGTGGCAGGCTCTTGAGTCCACAGACATGTACAGGGCATACTTCCTGCTCGTGGTTTACCAGTCTAAAAGAAAAACAAAGAAAAATGTCAATTATTGATAACTTCTATAATAAATTATAGACAGGAACATGGTGAGAGAATTAGTAGGCTACCCTTTTTATATCCCTACTATGGAATGACTGGTTCAGAATCCATTACGTCCAGGACATTCAGGATTAGTGGAAGAGTATATGGTAAAATTGTCCTCCCTAACTTCTCAGGTTGTTAGGAATGGATGGGAAGGATTAGATAGCATAGGATGATGTGAGGGAGAGTTGAAATGAGGTTTTACCTGTATATATTATTTGGAAAAAAGAATTGACAGCGATTATAGAGACTGAGTTAATCAAATGAAGGAAAATAGGATTTTGATCTGTCTTCTTCCTCCTAGAATTGCTGTCACTTGCATAACTTTTCTATTTATGCCTATTTATATATGGCACACATAACAAATGTCTGATTGTTTAGTCTTGTTTTAATTTTTTCTTATTAGGTTATGGATAAATATTTTATTAAATAAAGTCTGTACATTGAGTACAAAGCATGCCATTTAATGAGTTTGTAGTTAGGTGCACAATCAAGATACAGAATGTTTCTGTTACCCCCAGGATCCTTTTTTCCTCTTTGTAGTTCATCTCACCCAGCCCTAAGCAACTGCTGCTTTGCTTTTTGTCGGTGTGGAGAGGTTTACACTTTATATATAGAATCACAGATTATGTACAGTTTTAATTAATTTTTTTCTCTAATCTCCTTAACCTCCTCTGTGGTCATGAAAAATCAAATTCAGGGAAGTACTCCCACTGAACCACATCCCCAGCCCTTTTAAAATTTTGTTTTGAGACCGGATCTCTCTTAAATTGCCCAGGCTGGCCTGAAACTTGTTATCCTCCTGCTTCAGCTTCTTGAATAGCTCAGATTACAGGCAGGCATCACTGTGCCAGGCCTCTATTTAATTTTTAAAGAGGGTTTTAGGTTCATGGCAAAGTTGAGAGGAAGGTACAGAATTTCCCTTATACTTTGTCCTCTGACACGTGTCTACCCTCTGGGCATACCAACATCCCCTATCATACTGGTACATTTGTACATTTGATAAACTACATTGATACATCATAATCACATAAAGTCCATAGTTTAAGGTTCACTCTTGATATTGTACAGTCTATGGGTTTGGACAAATGTGTAATGACATGTATCCACTATAGTATATAAGAATAATTTCATTGCCCTAAAAGTCCTCTGTGCATCACCTGTTCATCCTCCCAAACCCTGACAACACTGATCTGTTTATGTCTTCATAGTTTTGCCTTTTCTAGAATGTCATGTGCTTGGAATCATAAGAGTATATAACCTTTTCAGATAGGTTTCTTTCACTTAATAGTTTGCACTTAAGGTCCCCCACTAATTTTTTTAGAACTGAATAGTATTCCATTTTCTGGATGTACCAAAGTGTATCCATTCACCTACTTAAAGACATCTTAGTCACTTACCAGTTTTGGGAGTTAGGAATAGCACTGCTATAAACATCTGTGTTCTGTTTTTTTTTTTTTTTTTTGGTGGGGGAGGTTACTGAGAATTGAACCCAGGGCGCTTTACCACTGAGCTAAGTCCTCAGCCCTTTTTAAATTTTTGCCAAGTTGTTTGGTGCCTGGCAAAGGAGCTGAGGCTGGCCTTGAACTTGGATCTTCCTGCTTCAGCCTCCCAAGTCACTGGGATTACAGGTGTGCACAACCACACCGATTTTATATTTATTATTGACAGCAGTGTATTCTGCAGTTGGCTTGAGAATTGTTAAAAATATTATCGTTTTTACTCCATCATACCATTGGTTAATAGCATTTCTGATGCACATTGAGATGGCTTTTTTTTCCTCAATAGTTAGAAAAGCCTATTCAGTGTTATCTTTAGTTTTAAAAAATTAATACTTATAAAAGTTAAATTTTATTTATTCATTTATTGCAGTGCTGAGGATTGAACTCGGGGCTTCCCCAGTGCTAGGCCAGTGCTTTACCACCGAGCTATATCCCCAGCTTATAAAAGCTAAAATTTTGAAACTAAGTTTTGGAATATGGGGTTTAAAAACAACAACACTGGGAGGCTGAGGCAAGAGGATCAAAAGTTTGAGGCGAGCCTTGACAACCTAGGAGACCTTGTCTCAAAATAAAATAAAAAGGACTGGGGATGTAGCTCAGTGGTAAAATGCCCAGTTGGTTTAATTCAGTACCAAAAAATAAAAATATTTTAAAAATTTAAAAAATTAACAAAAAACAGCAACAATTTAGTTTTGAAGCTTTTCAAATCAATACACAAATGTTATCCTATATAAAGTGTAGCAAATTTTTTTTTTACTAGTTGTTGGTGGACCTTTATTTATTTATTTAAATATTTATTTTTTAGTTGTAGTTGGACACAATCCTTTATTTTAATGTGGTGCTGATAATCGAACCCAGGGCCTTGCACATGCTAGGTGAGAGCTCTGCTGCTGAGCTACAACCCCAGCCTCAACCTTTATTTATTTTTATGTGGTGCTGAGAATCAAACCCAGTGTCTCACACATGCTAGGCAAATGCTGTACCACTGAGTCACAACTCCAGCCCAAGTGTAGCAAATTTTAACAATTTTGTTTTTCTAGCAGTACCAGGGATTGAACCCAGGGCTTCATGCATGCTAGTCAAGTGTGTGATTTACCACTGAGCTACATCCCCAGCCCCCACCCTGACTTTTTTGTTTGTTTGTTTTAATTTTGATACAGTCTGACTGATTTGCCTAGACTGGCTTTGAACTGCAGTCCTCTTACTTTAGCCTCTAAAGTAACTGAGATTATAGGTGTGTATCATCACACCATGCTAAAAATTTCATTTTCAATTACAAATCACCTGAAATTAAAAGATGTTTATTCACTAAGTAAATAAATATGTCATGCTGGATTATTTTTATGTTTACTTTCATTTTATGGTTACTTTCATTACAGGGGATTGAACCCCCAAGGGCACTGCTACATCCCCAGCCCTTTTTTAAATTTTGGGACAGGGTCTCACTAAGTTGCTGAGGCTGGTCTTCAATTTTCTATCCTCTTATCTTAGCCTCCTAAGTATCTGGAATTAGAGGTGTGAGTCCTTTCACTTTTTCACATATAATTTTTGGAATTTTCTTCTCTGTGCTGAAATTTTTTAATGGCTAGGGGATATTGGCAAGAATGTGATTGGATCTGTGTCTGAGTCCTGATGTGACTAATCTCTAATAGAAGTTTGCTTAGCTACCCCCAGGTTGATTATTTAATTGAATTTTCTATTACTTTACTTGCTTGATTGAATTTTCTTTGGGTTTTCTGTGTTTTTCTGCTTAAATGTAAAGTCCTTAAAACTTGATAGACTCCATCATTCTTTTAATATCTTTCTCTTAAGATTGCCAAACTCATTTGGGAAGAGGGGAGGTACTGGGGATTGAACTCAGGGGCACTGAACCACTGAGCCACATCCTCAGCCCTTTTTTGTATTTTCTTCAGAGATAGGGTCTCATTGAGTTGCTTAGCACCTTCTTTTTGCTGAGGTTGGCTTTGAACTGTTGTTGATCCTCCTGCCTCACAGCTGTGTGCCACCACGCCCATCATTGACTACCCAACTCTTAATGGCTATTGCAGTATCTGATTGAATTTAAGGTATGTTTGATAATTTTGTTGTTGTAATGAATTGACCCTCTTAAGACGTGCACATATTTTTTTTTTTCTTTGAAACAGGGGCTCACTAAATTATTAAGGCTGGCCTGGAACTTTCTGTCCTCCTGCCTCACGTCCCCTCCCCCGCCGCCAATAGCTGGGAATACCAGTGTGTTGCACTACTGTAATGGCTACACCCAGATTTTTCTTAGGTTGGACCTAATATGAGTAAATGTGCAGCAAATCGGAGGTGTATGCAACACAGAAAATCCATTACTGTTCTTTGCCTTTTTTTCTTTTTTGATGATTGGAAACTAATCTGATCTTGTTTAGGAACAGGAAAGTTTTAGGGTGTCAGCATTTCTTAACAAATTGCCACATTTCATTGTAGAAATATTAACATCAATCTCCATTACATACACAAGGAAATTACACGGAAAAAAAAATTAAACTGCCTTTAGCCATCCACAGGTATGTTCTTCTTGACCATCTAGAAATCATTTTCTGCCCTGTGTAACTGAAAAATCCAGAATGTAGCACCTAGCAAGGATTACAGATGTTTCTTGCTACTGTCCCTTCATACTTCACATCCTCATAACATTCTGTCCATGGACATAAAAACAAGCATGGTTATTTATTCTCAACAGTAGACGGTACAAGACTAAAACAATAGAGATGAGCTCTACTTAAGCAGAAATTGTGATTACAGTATAACTCTTCTCCAAAAGGGTTGTCTTCTGATTTCAAGGAAGAAAGATAGAATTCAAGCTAAGATATTTCTGTCTAAGGTGCTGTAATTATCCTTTGTTTCTGTAATTGGTCACATGGTCATGGCTGTTTTCTTCCTGTACCCTCCACAAGAACCTAAATTGGTCATGGTTTCTTGCCTGATGCAGTGACTCAAATTCTCCTTACTGAAGAGTTACTGTCATGAGCAGTCCTACCTGAATTGCCTTTTTTTTTGTATGTGTGTGGTACTGGAGATTGAACCCAGGAGCATTCTACTCAGCTATATCTCTAACCCTTTTTATTTTTTATTTTGGGACAGGATCTCATTAAGTTGCTCTTGCTGGCATTGTACTTATGATCCTCTTGCCTTAGCCTCTTGAGTAACTTGTGCCATCACTCATGACCTACTTTTTTCTTCTTGAAATCAATTTTTATTTTCATCAAAATATTATATATACTTATATACAAGAGATATATAATAAAAAACAGCAATATTCTAGCTATAGCAGAATTTTCTTTATTTTTTATTTTTTTAATTGTAGATGGATACAATACCTTTATTTTATTTTTATGTGGTGCCGGGGATCAAACCCAGTGCCTCACGCATGCTAGGCAAGTGCTCTACCACTGAGCCACAACCCCAGCCCAACATTTTCATTTCTTACAATTGTTTTTTTCTGGTTTACCCCCATGTATCTAAAAACTAATTGTTTATCTTGTTTCATAACAGGTAGTTAATACATGAGGTTAAAAATTTTATGATGATGTATTTAGCTTTCTTATACTTGCCTGAACCTCCCCCAAACAAGCCACAGCACCTGACTTGTTTTTCTTAACTTTTATGTGGGAGCCTTAGATGGGCATCAGAGGATTGCTGTCACCAGGAATTGAGCAATGAATATTTAATATAAAACATTGTTAACTAAGGGCTGGGAATGTATCTCAGTGGTAGAGTGCTTGCCTAGCATGTGTGAAGCCCTGGGTTCAATCCCCAACATTGGGGGGGGGAGTTAAATAGTAAAAGATACTTCACTACAAGAAAGGTAAAAGAGAACTCTTAAGGGGTTTAGAGGTAGCATAGGCAGAAAATAGCATTACCCAGTAGGATAAGGAAAGAGCTAACAAAGTACTTTCCTACAACCACCCTTCCTAAACTGAGATTTAGACCTCTTTGAAGAAGATGTGTGAACTGCCACAGGAATTTGCAACCTGTTATTGCATGGCAGTGACATTTGACAGATTAGTAAACTGGATCTGGTTCAGATTAGTAAGCTGGATCTGGCCTAATGAGAAGCTGAGAAATTTGCCAGAGACTGGGTAGTATCTAGAGCCCAACTATGATGTTCCCTGAGGTGAGCACTACTAGGCTCCTAGACACAGATCCACTACTACTGTGTCGTATATAAACACCACTGGAACCAGGAGAATCCCCTTACTCCCTCTGTTGCCTAGCAGTGGCCCTTCAGCGCTCCCCCCCCCCCCCACTTTTTTTTTCTTTTTTGGCAGTAATAGGGATTGAACCCAGTGACACTCTACCACTAAGTTATGTTCCCAGCCTCTCTACCCTCTCCACTGCTTTTTTTTTGAGACAAGGTCTCACTAAGTTGCCCAGGCTGGCCTCGAACTTGGGCACCTCCTCTTCAGCCTCCCAAATTGGTGGGAATCCAGGTGTGCCCCACCTTTTATTAATAAAACCTGACATTGTTTAACCAGCTGGCAAAGGAGAATGTTATAAAATCACCTCAAGTAACACTTACAAGGGTGTATTTGAAGTTGAGAGAGAATAAGTTGATAACTGGCCTACCTCCACTGTTCTTTCACACAAGATTTTTGAAGGCTGTGGAGGACATAGTAAGACATTTTACAATCTTGTGCTTACTACTGTGGTTTAGTTGCCATAAAATACGTTTTGTGATCAAAAGCAGTTTGTTTGGGACACTGTGATGCAGAATAAGGCCTTCCATAACGTTATGAATGGTGATTTTGATAGGAACACTGAGGACAAGGAAGCGTGCCATCAGGCTTCATGATCAATTCTGAGGTTGTAATATCATAGCTGTCTACTTTGGGTTGGTGCTAGGTGATTTATGTAGAAACATAGAAACCAGGTCTAGAGTCTTCCATAGTCATCTGGGAACTCCCTGTGAGATAGTAAATGCAGGGTGAGGGAGGAAGCTCTCTCTGTAGTAAGGTTAGGAACCATGGGTAGAATGCATAGTGTTAACAAAAACAACCTAAAATGTAAACCCTTTCAACTCAGGGTCTTGTGCATGCCAGGGAAATGCTGTACCACTGAGTTATAACCTCTAAAGCTATAAAAATTCCCTCTATGTCCACTGTATTAGGCATATCCCACACTTTTTACAATGTTGTATTTTTATTCAGTTCAAATACTTTCTAATTTCCAATTTCTTCTTTTACCATTAGTTATCTAGAAATGTGTTATTTGATTTCTGAATATTTGGGATTGTTCAGATGTCTTTCTATTATTGATTTTCATTCCATTGTAAACAGAGAATACACTTTGTATAATTTACATTATATAATTGAGATTTGTTTTGTAGTCCTGATGGTCTGTCTTGGTAAATGTTCTGTATGTACTTAAAATGAATTTAATATGCGTTTGCTGGTGTTGGGTGTTGAGCTGAATGTTCTGTAAATATCAATTAAGTCAAGTTGATTGGAAGTGTTGTTCAAATCTTTTATATCCTTATTGATTTTCTGTTTTCTTGCTGTATCAGTTACTAACAGAGTGGTTTTGAAATTTCTGACTATAACTGGGCACGGTCGCACCCACCTGTAATCCCAGCAGCTCAGGAGGCTGAGACAGGAGGATTCAAAGCCAGCCTCAGCAACAGTGAGGTGCTAAGCAACTCAGTGAGACCCTATATCTAAATAAAAAATACAAAATAAAACTGGGGATGTGGTGCAGCGGTAGAGTATCCCTGAATTCAATCCTCAATATCCAAAAAAAACAGAAAAGAAATTTCTGACTATAAAAATTCCTATATTTGCTGTATTTTGAAGCTAAGTTGTTTGTTACATAAGCATTTAAGATTGTTATATCCTCATGGACAAACTTACTTTTTTATCATTATGAAATGACCACCATTGTCCCTGGTAATATTTTTTTGCAGAAAAATCTTTGTATGATATTAATGCAGCCACTGCTGCTTTCTTTTTCCTTACTTATTTATTTTTGCAGTACTGAGAATTAAACCCAGGGACAAACTTTCACTGAACTACACCCCTGGCTCAATTTATTTGTTTTTTTATTTTTGATTTATTTTTTAGTTATAGGTAGACACAATTTTTTTTTTTAAGAGAGAGAGAGAGAGAGAATTTTTTAATATTTATTTTTTAGTTCTCGGCAGACACAACATCTTTGTTTGTATGTGGTGCTGAGGATCGAACCCAGCCGCACACATGCCAGGCTAGCAAGCTGCTGCTTGAGCCACATCCCCAGCCCACACAATATTTTTATTTTATTTTTATGTGGTGCTGAGGATCGAACCCAGTGCCTCACACATGGTAGGCAAGTGCTGTACCTCTGAGCCACAACCCAGCCCTATTTTTTGTTTTGAGACAGGGTATTGCTATTGAGCCTGGCCTCAAACTTGTGGTCCTCCTGCCTCAGCCTCCCAAGTCATTGGATTATAGGCAAGACCACCACAATTGACTTCTTTCAGTACTTAAAGGTTTTGCTCTATGTCTTCTGGCTTTTGATGCTTTCAAAGAGAAGCTGATGTTTTTTATCATTGTTTCTTTTTACATATTTTTTTCTTGCTTTTTATTTATTTGTTTATTTTGATACTGAGCACTTTGTCACTGAGCTACATCCCCAGCTTTTTTTACTTTTTATTTTGAGACAGGGCCTGGCAGAATTGCTGAGGCTTGCTTTGAACTTGTAATCCTCCTTCCTCAGCCTCCCAAGTTGCTGGGATCAGAGGCATGCACCACCCGACCTAGCCAATGTTCTTTTTATCAATGATTTTAAGCAGTTTGATGATCATGTGTTTTGTTATAATTTTCCTCATGTTTCTTTTGCTTGTTGTTTGCTGTGCTTCTTGAATTGGTGGGTTTATGGTCTTAGTCAAATTTGGATAAATTTTGTTTATGATTTCTTCAATTTTTTTTTTCTGTCTTACCCCTCCTGGGGAATCCAATTACATTATGTTAGACTGCTTGAGATTATTTTTCAATTGCTTTGTTCCCTTTTTTCCGATCTTTTTTTTCCTTTCCTAATCACTTTTTTATTTGAGATTATTTCCATTGCTGTGACTTCAAATTGCTAAACTTTTCTGTGGTATCTAATCTGCTATTTTACTTGTGTAAGTTTTATTTCAGACATTGTGTTTTTTAATTTGCAGAAGTTTGATTTATGTCTTTTTTTTTTTTAATACCAGGGATTACCCAGCAGCACTTAACCACTGAGTCATATCCCCAGCCCTCTTTTATTTGATGATAATGATGATGATGATGATGATGATGATGATTTCTGAGACAGGGTCTCACTAAATTGCTGAGGCTGAACTTGAACTTGGGATCCTCCTGCCCCAGCCTTCTGAACCGCTGGAATTACAAGCATATGCCACTGTGCCCTGCTGTCTTGGATATTCATTTCTTTTTCTACTTAACATGCTCAATCTTTTTCTGAACATGCTATTTTAATGTCCTTGTTTACTAGTCCTACCACCTCAGTCATTTCTGGGTCTGTTTCCATTGATTTTTCTCATCTGGGTCATATTTGCTATTCTCTTTGCATGTCTGGTTTGTTTTTGTTTTGTTTTGCACTTCAGGGGTTGGAACCCTAGGGCCTCACACATGCTAGGCAAGTGCTTTACCACTCAGCTATTGCTCCAACCTTCATCTGGTAATTTTTTATTGGTTGCCCAACTTTGTGAATTTTACCTTTTTGGGTACTAGATATTTTCATGTTTGCATAAATATTCTTGAGCTTTATTCAGAGATGCAGGCAGGTTACTTGGAAACAGTTTAGTCCTTTCAAGGCTCTTTTGAACCTTAGGTAGATTCAGAGCAGCCTTTAGTCTAGGAGTACCATAAGTGACTAAAATCTTTCTGCATATTCTATTGAAAGCCCCATCTGTTAAGATTTCCACTCCAGCTGGTAGAAGCAAACTGTTCCTACCCCATGTGAGCTTTGAGAATTATTCTGTCTGTTCCTTTTAAATGGTTTAAATCCTCAGTTTCCTCACATGCATGCACTGATCATCACCTAGTCCAAGACTTGAGAAGAAACCCTCTGCAGATCTCTGTGTAGTTCTTATTTCTGCACTGTTTTGTAGTCTCTAGATGCCTTTACCTCCTTGAATTACCATTTCTTTTCCTTTTTTGATACCAAGGATTGAACCCAGGAGCACTCAACACTGAGCCACATCCTCAGTCCCTTTTTTGTATATTATTTAGAGACCGGGTCTCACCAAGTTGCTAAGGGCTCACTTAAGTTATGGAGGCTGGCTTTGAGTTCATGACTCTCATGCCTCATCCTCCCAAGCCACTGGAATTAAAGGTGTTTGCCACTGCTCCTCGCTATAAACTACCATTTCTTTATCCTTCAAGTAAACTACTGAGCTCTGTCCTGTGGTCTGGAAATTGTATTTGGTCTATAGGTTAGAGCAACTAGTCTCCCCCTGTTAGTTTCTGCTTTCTAAGTAATCACAGCCATATGCTACCTGGACACAGCCACATGTCCAATGCCTGAAACCCTTGTTTTATATGTTTTGCTCAGTGTTTTAGTTATTTTAGGCANGCTTAACCACTGAGCCACATCCCCAGCTCTTTTTTAATTTTGTTTTTTTAAATAATATTGATAAAGGGTCCCGCTAAGTTGCTGTGGTTGACTTTGAACTTATGATCTTCCTGCCTCGGCCTTTCAAGCGGCTGGGATAACAGGCATATGCCACTGCACCCACCTCATTGGTTTTAATAATATTGTTTTTAGTTTCACCTTGAACATTGAGGAACATACTGTTCTAGTCACTTCTTAGAAAACAATAATAGGGCTATTCAATTCTGTGGTTGTTATTCTACACACGCCACAATGTCTTATTAATAGTTAGCTTGATGTGGTCAAATGGTATGAGTTTAAGTAGCTGCCACTTTATTTCTGCCAATACCAGATAAAACCTTTTTCTGATAATATACATTCATAAGCATTCAGATGTAGTGGTAAAGAAAGCAGGTACTAGAGGGGCAGTAAGTTTCACTTTTTTTTTTTCCTACTTTTAAAAAATAAGTTTGACTTTTGAGTGAAGATCATTGGCAGGAAAAGAGGAGGAAAAAGAAAGGGAGTAGAGTATAATACTTTTCAAACTGTTTTTTAGATAGGGTATTTGTTTTAGCAAATAATATGCTTCTTTCTAAGTTTTTGCCCATAGATTGACTTAGCAGTGTTATACACAGGCACCTTTTAATGAACATACCAGTTAAACACAGTGAGGGACATTTAACTTTTGTATGAAAGGTGAAGAGGATGTGGTCTGGGGTTGTAGAACATATGCCTAGTGTGTGCAAGGCCCTGGCTTTCCATCCCTAGTACCATTTTTAAAAAGAAGCCAGGCATGGTGGCAGCGCCCATAATTTCAGTAGCCTAGTAGGCTTGGCAGGAGGAATGCTAGTTCAAAGCCAGCAATTTAGTGAGGTTCTATGCAACTTTGTGAGACCCTTTACCAAAATTTTAAAAAGGGGGGCTGGGGTTGTGGCTCATCAATAGAGCACTTGCCTTGCACATGCGGGGCGCTGGGTTCAATCCTCAGCACCACATAAAAAATAAAATAAAATTTTAAAAAGGGCTGGGGATGTGATTCAGTGGTTAAGCACCCCTGGGTTCAATCCCTGGTACCCCCCCTAAAAAAAAGAAGAGGAGGAGGATCTTGATAAATTTCACAATAATGATTCTATAGTAAATGTAGCATGACATGTCTAAGGAAAAGGTTAAATATGGATGGGATAATGAGTTCCTTGCCAGAGATATAGGAAATTATAAAATTTATGTCATTTATTTTTCACTTAAAAGATAAATCATTGGAATAGGGGTGTAGCTCTGTGGTAGAACGCTTGCCTAGCTCAAGCATGGCCCTGGATTCAATCCTCAGCACCGCAAAAAAATTAAATAAATGATTGCAGAGGGCACAATGGAGTGCTTCTGTGGTCCCAGCTACTCTGGAGACTGAAGCAGGACAACCTGGCCACCCTGGGCAACAAAGCCAGTCTCAAAATAAAAAAAAAAGTAATCTTTTTGGGTATCTTATTAAGTAACTCTTCTGACAGTTCTATGTCTCAATCTTTCTGAAGACAAAAAGTTTTCCTCAACACAATATACTTGACTTGATAGGGGTGTAACTATTTTGATTTCTTATTTGTTTTACTGTGTATTTTTATGTTCATTTTATGAGGAAATATTAATATGTTTGATTATGGGATGTTGCCATAGGCCCTGCTTAGAATAGCATATGTGGTCCATGCAGGTATTGTGTTTTAAAAATCTGGCTGATTCTGAATTCTAAAACATATCTGATCTCCCAAGGATTTTGAATAAGGGATTATGGAACTAAACTTCCTAGTTTTTGTAAAATCCCCCAACCCCTCCCTCAGAGGTTCTGGATTGGGGCCTACAACCTATCATTTACAAATTGGTATTATAAATGATATTTTTTGTATGGAAAGTTGAAAAATGAAGACTAAGCTGAATTCATGATTTTTTACCCCTGGTTGACCATGGTTACTTCTCAGAAGCTAGTTTTCTTCCTTTTATCATCTCTCCCTCCACTTCCTGAAATTAGTCATCTGAATAAAAAGATTGGTTTTATCTTTTTGAAAGCCTCCATCTTGAAGAGATGGTATTAGTTGCTGCTCTTTCTGCCAGTTGCTTTGCAGTCATCAGTACCTCATTTAGCCTCTCTGTGCCTCAATTTTCTCAACTAGAAGGGAAGGTGTCAGACTGATCAGATGACTTATATGTTCCTACTATTCCATTATTCAGGGAACAGCAAATATTTCCAAATGTATCTTAGAAAATGTCCATGTATTCTTTGTGGATGATGTTTGTTAATTATACTGATATAGTACGTTATTCATGTTAATTGGAATGCCAGAAAAATTGTATCCTGGCTATCAGTATGGACTTAAGAAAATAAACAGTTTATTTATCTATGTGTTTTTATTGCTGGGGATTGAACTTAGGGCTTTGTGCATGCTAAATATGTGCTCTGTCACAGATCCACACCTCTAGACCCTTAAGCAGTTATATTTGAGTAGGTAATACTTGCATAAAGTAGAAACTTTAAAAACATGAAACTATGTATTAGAAGGTATTTCCCTTCCACTCTGACTCCTAGTCTCTCTTCCCAGAGGCAGCCACTCTCCCCAGTTTGTTTATTTTTATGTGGTGCTGAGGATCAAACCTAGTGCCTCACATGTGCGAGCAAGCACTGGGCCATTGAGCTACAGCCCCAGCCCTCTAGAGATTCTTGTTTTTTTGTTTTTTTTTTAATTTATATATATATGTATATGTGTGTATATATATATATATATATATATACACACACACACACACACACACATATTAGTTGTAGATGGACACAATATTTTTATTTTATTTATTATTTTTATGTGGTGCTGAGGATTGAACCCATGCCTTGCACTTGCTAGGCAAGCTCTCTACCACTGAGCCACAACCTCAGCACCTCTAGAGATTCTTGATAAGAATAAGTAAAAATAATTTGTGTGTGTGTGTGTGTGTGTGTGGTACTGGGAATTGAACCCAGGAGTGCTCTTCATCTGAGCTATATCCCCAGACCTTTTTTTATTTTATTTTATTTTGATACACAGTGTCACTGAGTTGCCCAGGCTGACCTTAAATTTGTTATCCTTCTGCCTCAGCCTTGAAGTAGTTAGGATTACAGGCATGAGCCTATATTATATATATTTTTGAAACTTGTTTTTGAACTTTATATTGTGAATGCTTTTTCAGGCCCATATTTTAGTCCTACATTTAAGAATCTTTGTAATCTGACCTTAATATGCTTTGTCAGATTTCTCTAGTATTTTCCAGCACCATTCTTTCATTTCTTGAAATATTTGCCTTGGGATACATTTATCCTCTCTACGTTTACCAATTTTCTAATCTTGCCCCAACACACTTAGCTCACTTGAAATGCCTTTCTGTTCTATTTGCTTATTCAAGTCATAAAAACTTTAGGTTTGTAGAGTAGTGGAAATTTAGTAAGACAGAGACTGGTCTTCAAGGCTTAACTATGTGTCTGATAAGCTTAGAACTCTATGAAGTCTTTTCTCTCTGAGTTTTCTCAAGTATAAAATGAGGAAGTGGAGTTAAATGTTGTTGACTATCTTGTGGTTGTCAAGGAAGAAGTACTATAGAAAATTAAGTTCTAAAGTTCAGAAGCAAAGCTACATTACTGTCACTGTTAGTGCATGTGGATGCTGTTGAATTTAAGCTAAATTATTATGAAGCCCAAATGAAATAGTTTATGTGAAAAGTTCTGAAAATATTATGTTGTAATAAAGGTGTAATTAGTGTTTTAGTAAACAAAATGGAGCAGGGTACTTTAGGTGAGAGGAGGATTGTTCTGGGATGCTCAGGGTTTAATTATTATAGTATTTTAAAGAATGTCTCAGAACTTCAGCTGCCCTAAGGGTACTACTTGAAACTTTTAAATTAATGGATACTACTTTCACTTGCTTTCCTGGTTGGGGATAATAGTGGATCTGATTTGTTCTCTTTTGTTCCTACAGCTGTATTATCAAGTCCTAAATTTTGGAATGATTGTCTCCTCGGCACTAATGATCTGGAAGGGGTTAATGGTAATAACTGGAAGTGAAAGTCCAATTGTAGTGGTGCTCAGGTAACAATTTTTCTTTTCAAGGCATGAAATTGCATGGCATTACTTGGAAAAAATTTGAGATATTGAGTAACTTTTATTTCAGTCCCTTAGAAAAACTCTTTCCCAGAAGAAGGCCTAGAAAAAAATTAGTTACTATTTCTCAATTATGAGAAATTCTCACCTTCTCAGGCACTCCATCAGAACCTTAAAGGGCCCATGACCTTTCTATAGAAGGTTAATATGGGAGGGGTTGGGGCTATAGCTCAGTGGCAGAGCACTTGCCTACCATGTGGGAGGCACTGGATTCCATCCTTAGCACCACATAAAAATAAATAAATAAAATAAAACAATTTAAAAAAAGGATATTATGGTGAGCTTTATTTTTGGTACATCCCTTAATAAAATTTCACTGTACTTTATTTTCCTGAAATTCTGTCGTTCATTCCTTACTTTGATAATTTAGTTGTTGGTTCATTATATTTTATAGTATCTCTAGAAATTAAAAGAGTTTTTATGTAGTAAGAAGCATCACTAATTATTTTCTTATTTTCTGTTGACCTTTAAATATCAGTTCTAAACTAGACTGTACGAATTTTGAGGTATTAATTCCATCTTCTAAGGTGAAGATAATACTAAATTTCTTTTTCCACTCTCATCTTTGTATTTATACTCTTAGTGATTTTAAAATCTATTTTAGTATCTCATTTTTGGAGAATTATCAATTATTTAATTGAATTATTATATTCTATCTTATTTTAGGCTTAATTTTATAATCATTTCAAATCTTTTCTGGAAATAATAGAGTACAAATAGAAAATAAATAGAATCATTAACATTATCTATAATGTAGATAATAGTACGTTACACTTTTTTCTTAACCACTTTACTGAGGTACAGTTGATATTAAAAAAGCAGTTGTTGTTTTTTTCTTCCCCTTTTTCTTTTTTGCAGTACTAGGAATTTGGACCCAGGAACATGTACTGCTGAGCTACATCCCTAGCCCTTTTTTGTTTTTTATTTATTTTTTATTTTTTTATTTTTTGGGGATAGTGGGGATTGAACTCAGGGGCCCTCAACCACAGAGCCACATTCCAGCCCCATTTTATATTTTATTTAGAGACAGGGTCTCACTGAGTTGCTTAGTCCCTCACCGTTGCTGAGGCTGGCTTTGAACTCATGATCCTCCTGTCTCAGCCTCTGGAGCCACTGTGATTATAGGCATGCACCACCACACCCAGCTTGGTTTTTTATTTTGAGGCAGGGTCTTACTAAGTTGCTCAGGCTGTCCATGAACTCGGATCTTTCTGCCTCAGCCTCCCAAATTGCTGGGATTATAGGTGTACACCACCACTCTCAGTTTAACATTACCATTATCAAGATGAACCTGACTATTTTGTTTTCATTTTTTCATACTTCCAGGTTGAAGACATTAGGTCTCTGGTTTATTTTTTACTTTTCAGTACTAGGAATTGAACTCAGAGGTACTTTACTGAGGCGTATCCCCAGCCCCCGCACCCCACACTTTTTTTTTTTTTTTTTTTTTTTTTGAGATATAGTCTTGCTGAGTTGGTGAGGATGGTCTTGAATTTGTGATTCTCCTTTCTCAGCCCCCCGAGTCACTGGGATTATAGATGTACGCCACCATACTGGCTAGGTCTTTGATTTGGTTTTCAGCCTTTATTTTATTGCTTTATTTTTATGTGGTGTTGAGGGTTAAACCCAGTGCCTCACACATGCTAGGCAAGTTCTCTACCATTGAGCTACAACCCCAGCTCTAGGTCTCTGATTATTTATACTTGTACTTTAATTCTCTCCTTATTAATCAAATGCAACTATGATTTTAGAGATCCAAAGAAATGTATGAATCTTGTTAGCCAGGAAAGCATTTAATGTATTACTCTGTGAGTATAAATCTCTGGCTCTTTGATTGTCCAGCTACAACCTTGGGCAAGTCACTTACTTATTCACTAAACCACAATTTCCTCGTCTATAAAATGATCTCTGGCTCTTTGATTGTCCAGCTACAACCTTGGGCAAATCACTTACTTATTCACTAAACCACAGTTTCCTCATCTATAAAATGAAGGTTAAGTTTTTTGTTTTTTTTTTAAAGAAATAAAGGGGGCTGGGATGTGGCTCAAGTGGTAGCGCGCTCACCTGGCATTGAGTGAGGCACTGGGTTTGACCCTGAGCACCACATAAAAATAGAATAAAGATATTATGTCCACCTAAAACTAAAAAATATATTAAAAAAAAAGAAATGAAGGCTAAATTTTTTTTTTAAAAGAAATGAAGGTTAGACCTGGGGATGATGTCAGAAGACCTCTCTAGTTCTGAAATTATGTGCCCCTAAATTCCCAGCCTTGAATTCAGTAAGAGAGCTTCAATTTGCAAAGTATTTAAACAACCAACAGAAGGAGAATCCATACTAATTGGCACTCTGGGGAAAAGTTGTAGAGAAAGGGCCAATGAAGCCTTCTTTTGGAGATTCTTCTGGGACTCTTTCAGATTTAGTTCCCTTCAGTGGAGGTGTTTAAGGAAAATCAGCCTCTAAACTGAGGGTACTGGAGTAAACAGGGAATTAGACTAGAGGACCTGCTCAAAATATTGGTGATCCTGAAAGTAGCCTATTCTTCTGTAACTGAAAAATTTGTTTTATGAGTTGGTACTTAAAAGCCACATTTGGACAGTTAGGTAGCTAGGGTGTTTATATATTAATAAGCTTTTTTGTTTGTGAATCTAAGATCAAGAAAAGAAATTAAGAGAGACCAGGTTATATTAGAGAAGACTTTGGTCAAGACTAGAAGGAAAGTAGTCATTAGAGAACGGTAAAAAATTAAAAAAAATTTTTTTTTCTATGCTGGGAATTGAACCCAGGAACTTATATATGCTGGGTAAGAGCTTTAACACTGAGCTACACTCTAACTCTAGAGGAAGGTAATCTATATGATTACAGGGAGGCCAGGTAGGTTTTACCTGGTCAGGGTTTTGTGTAACTTCAAGGAATATAATTTTTACCTGAAACCAAATATGTCTCAGAGGACTCAGGGTGACTGCATATCCACTTTTAGGATTTTTATTTATTTATTTTTATGTAGTGTTGAGGATCAAACCCAGGGCCTCATGCATGCAAGGCAAGTGCTCTAACACTGAGCTCTACCCCAGCCCCACTTTTAGGATTTTTGTGACGCTTTGGCTATAAAGACACTTCCATATTATTTTATTAACTAAAATTTCAGGTAATATTCAGAACCTAATGTTTTCCTTTATGAAGCATAACTCTGTTTTTAAAAAAATTAACATTTTTTATATACCTTCTAAAAAATGGTTGCTCAGAAAATTAAAGTAGAACTTTTATATGATCCAGCAATCCCACTATTGGCTATATATCCAAAAGAAGTAAAATCATATGTTGAAGAGACATCTTCAACTCCAGTGTTTATTGCAGCACTGTTCATGGTAATGAAGAAATGGAAACAACTTCAGTGTGTCCATCAACTGAAGAATGGTAAAGAAAATGTGGTACATGTATACAGTGGAATTCTATTCTACCGTAAGGATGAAATCCTGCCATTTGCATGGATAGAGCTGAATGGTCATTGTGTTACATGAAATGACCAGGCACAGAAAGACAACTTCTCATTCAAGTTGAAAGTAGAATACTGGGTAGCAAAGGCTAGGCAGAGTAAGGGAGAGTGAAAGGTGGGGAAAGACTGATCTGTGGGTACTAAGTTATAGTTAGGAGAAATAAATTCTAGTGTCTCATTACATAATTAGGGTGACCATAGATAATGATAATGTACTCTGTATTTCAAAAGGGCAAAAAGAAAGAATTTTGAATGTTTTCACTGTAAGAAATTATGTTTGAAGTGATGTATTAACCCTAATTTGAACATTATACAACATATACCCAGTCAAAACGTGACACCCTGTAAATATGTACAATTGAATGTGTTAATTAAAAAATAAAATTTGGGCTGGGGTTGTGGCTCAAGCGGTAGCACGCTCGCCTGGCATGCGTGCGGCCGGGTTCGATCCTCAGCACCACATACAAACAAAGATGTTGTGCCCGCTGAAAAACTAAAAAATAAATAAATAAATAAAATTTATCATGATTGATATAATAAATTTAAAAGTATAGTTAAATCAGATAATAGTAAGGTTTGCTAATGATTTATTTAATGTTTAAGAAGTTTTCCCCAACTTGGCACCATGGCACACGCCTATAATCGCAATGCCTCTGGAGACTAAGGCAGGAGGATCTCAAGTTTGGGGCCAGCCTGAGCAAGTTAGTGAGACCCTGTCTCAAAAAATAAAAAGGACTGGAGATGTGGGCTCAGTAGTAGAGTACTCCTGGGTTCAATCCCAGTACTACAAGAATAAAAATAAAGCTTTCCCCTGTTAATTATTTAAGAAAATATTTTATTTGTTCTTTTTAGTTATACATGACAGTAGAATGTATTTTGACATATCATACATACATGAAGTATAATTTCCCATTCTAGTGGTTGTACATGATGTGAAGTTACACTGGTCATGTATTCATATATGGACATAAGAAAGTTATGTCCGTTTCCTTCTACTGTCTTTACTATTCCCATCCCCACTCTCTTCCCTTCGTTCCCCTTTGTCTAATCCAATGAACTTTTTTTTTCCTTCCCTCCTCCTCCCCCCCAGTTTAATTCTCTAATGGTCCTCGTGGACTGGGAATATAGCTCAGTAGTAGAGCAGTTGCCTAGAATGAACAAAGGACTGGATTCAATCCCCAGCACTACAAAAAATAATAATGAAAGTTTAAATGATCCTCTCACTTCATACTTTCATATATTTTAATTGCTGTATATATCTGAATTCCTAAGTCTGTTTCTCACCCAGCTTGCTTCACTGAAGTCTAGACTCTTGTTTTCACCCCATATTTGGACATCTCTATTTGGATGTTGACCAGGCATTTAAATCTCTACAAAATAAATTTGAAATACATCTCCTTTTCTCAAAACCACTCTCTCATTTCTGCGACTAACACTGCCATCTGTTCAGTTGCCAGTGTTAAAACCTAGGAGTCATTGTTGATTCTTCCTTCTGCCATATCTAATTGGCCACCAAATTTGTTATTTTCCCTCTATCATTTTATAGTTGTTCTCCCTGCTGTTTTTCTATTTTAGGTTGTTGTCATTTCCTGCCTGGGCTGTTGTACTGACCTTTAAAAAATGCTTTTATAATCAGGAAAAATGTTAATATATTTTTATTATAGGAAATGTTGAAAACATACAAAAAATTAGATGGAACTGTCACTCGTAATTCTGAGATATAATTAACTGTTAACTTTTTAGTCTTTTTATGTATATTTTTAATATAATTGAGGTAATTGTCTATGTGCATCCTTTGTCTAAAAATGTCTATTTTTTCTCATTATTTGCCTATATCCATTTTTACAAAGAAGTGGGTTTTTTTGTTTTTATTGTGTTGTTGGAAATTGAACCCAGGGTCTGGAACTTGAGTTCCTCCAGCCTCAGCCTTCCAAGTAGCTGGGGATACAGGCCTGTGCCATTATGCCCAGCTACAAAGAGGTTTTTTTTTTTTTTTTAATATTTATTTTTTAGGTGTAGGTGGACACAACACAATGCCTTTATTTTTATGTGGTGCTGAGGATCAAACCCGGGTCCTGCCTGTGCGAGGAGAGTGCTCTACTGAGCACTCTACTGCTGAGCCACAATCCCAGCCCACTACTAAGAGTTTTAAGTGATACTTTTAACAGTTACCAAGTGTTCCAATTACAGTAACAACTAAGCATTCATTTATAATAATAACCTAGAAAGTTGTTCTCCCAATCTGTCTTATCATTTTTCCAGTTTGCTTATTAATTTAAAAATATTTGTGTGTCTTCTATATACTCTATAACTTATGAGATGATTTTTCTTTAATGTAAATATAATTATGGTACTCCCTGCTTAAAATTCTAGAGTGTCTCAGAGGCAATTTAGCTTAGCAAGAGTTGATTATATGGGATTTCTTTAAATCAAATCTCACCCTTCTCATTTTATTGATGTATAACTTCTTGGACTTTTATAAGCATCAGCCTTCCCATCTGTAAGTTGGAATAATTATAGTACCTATATCATAAAGCTGTTTTAAAGAATTGCTTTAAAAAGACTTAGAATAGCACTTTGTATTTAAGGGCCCAATAAAGACAAGCTATTCAACCAGAGCAGCTCAAATTTTATCTGTTTTATTTATATACTTTTTCAGGTAAGGTTTTATTTGAAGAAAAAGTGTCACTAATTTTAAAAATTAATCAAAGTGAAAGTTTGAAGTTTTTGTGTCTAGAATATCTTCTCTAATGTTTTCACCAGACACGCATTCCTTCTGACTGGATATTTGCCGAAGAAGAGAACTCACTGCTCCTCAAGGAACCTGAACAAGAGCTTTAATAACAAACGTACAAAAACCCATGTTCTTAGTGGTTTCCAAATTTTGTTATGCATTGGAATCGGTGGGATCTGAAAAATGATACCTACCTCCCATTTCCAGGCATTCTGGTATAAATGGTTTGGTGTTTGACCTGGACATGTTTTTTTTTTTTTTTAAATTCTCTAGGTCATTCCAATGTGCAGTAAAGTTTGGGAATCACTTCCATTATTCCCTTGTTTAGAGGAACGGAATTCTTCAAACAAAAATGTTTGTACTTTGAAGTTATTTCTGCCCACTATCCCTGGTACTAATAGTTGAATTTAGGAGTGCTCTACTACTGAGCTACATATCTAGCCCTTTTTATTTTTTTATTTTTGACACAGAGTCTTGCTTAGTGGCCCAGGCTGGTCTCAAAATTGTGATCTTCCAGCCTCAGCTCTGAAGTCGCTGGAATTAAAAGCATGCATCATTATGTTCAATGATATTCCTATTTTGAATTTTATTTCTTACCTATTTTAGTCTTACTTCAGAACTATTGAAATTAAAAACTGAAGCTTGTGTCCTGAAATTATACTGATGTGCTATTTTTTCAGAGATGAGATTATTAATTAGTGAAATATTTAAGGACCTTATCAGAACATGGTGTAAGGTAAAACACGTGAGAGTTAAGACTATGTTCTGTAGAATTTTCTTACTTTTTACCATAGAATTGACTAAAAATCTCGGCCATAACCACCTTTTTTTTTTTCTTGTTTCTCTTTTAAAAATAAATAAATTGGTAACACAGTGTTATCTCTGTAGCTGACAGTTCTTTGACTTGATGAGCTGTTTTTCTCCATGATGGGTTGAGCCCATAAGGTCATCTTGGTCTCTATCTTTATAAAAGGCAAAAGAAGATGATCCAGTTCTTATTTGAATATTTGAATATGTTTAGTGTTTTCAGATGAGGTGGGTATAAGGGCAGTATTTTAAAGTTCATTCTTTTATATTCTGTTTGTCATTTGAAATTTTAAAAGGTTAAGGAATTAGCAACACTGCCCTTTTCAAGACTTAAGCTCCTTTGAATAGAAATGCTTGAAATGGAACTAGTTAGTAAAGACCAATAATTTAAAAATTCTTTATTAGTTCAAGCCATGCCAAAGTCATATGCCTAGGTCATATGCCAAAATCAGAAAGTCTGGGAATGGGAAGCAGGCATCTTTCTTTCTTTTTTTTTTTTTTTTAAAGATCCCTGTGATTTCAATGTACAGCAAAGTTTTTAATGTTTCTAAAAATGTATTTTAAGAAAAATATGCATTTTGGTGAGATAGTTCTTTTTTTAATATTTATTTTTTAGTTTTAGGTGGTCACAATATCTTTATTATTTTTTTTTTACATGGTGCTGAGAATCGAATCCAGTGCCTCACGCATGCTAGGCGAGCACGCTACCACTTGAGCCACATCCCCAGCCCCAAGAGATAGTTCTTAAAGTGTTGTGTATAGTAAAAGGTTGATACTTTTGACTTAGTGTTGAATATCTAATTTAAAAAGTAAATTTAACCTCATGCTTTTTCTTTCTCTCCCAGCGGCAGCATGGAACCTGCATTTCATAGAGGAGATCTTCTCTTTCTAACAAATAGAGTTGAAGATCCCATACGAGTGGGAGAAATTGTTGTTTTTAGAATAGAAGGAAGAGAAATTCCTATAGTTCACCGAGTCTTAAAGATTCATGAAAAGTAGGTACACATTATGTCTTTCTCAGTTTTTGTTGTTGTTTGTTTATTTGTTTGGGAGACTGAGGATTGAATGGGGAGGGTACTTGATCCCTGAACTACATCCCCAGACCTTTTTATTTTTTATTTTGAGATAAGGTCTCAATAAATTGCTTAGGGCTATGCTAAGTTGTTGAGACTGGCCTTGAACATGCAATCCTTCTGTCTCAGCCTCCTGAATTGCCAGGATTATAGGCATGTGCCACCATGCTCTGCTCTTTCCTGTTTTTAAACATTTATTAGTGTTTAATTATTATTATTATTATTTTTAGTCTTTAGTTTTGATAGCATAACAATTATTATAGAACAAGAAACCACTGGGCCCAGTCCATTTTTATGAACATCTGAGGATTTGAACATTTGGAAAACTTGAAGTAGTTATTTATTAATTTATTTATTTCCTTGATTTTTCCAGAGGTTTTTCTTGGTTTTCTCTACTTCCCTGTCAATTAGTAAGCATGGATATAACTCCCATAATCATGATAAAAAATTGATCCTATAAAAATTCTTATGATATAATGGAATAAAGCAGTTCTGATCTTAAAAAAAAAGAACTATAAGACAATGTAACTATAACATACATTTCAAATAAGTTAGAATAAATTCATCAACTTTTAAAACTCAAAATTTCTGAAGTATGAACTATGTCTTTAAATATAGAATTGTAACATTTTAGAACCAGAAAAGATATTTATAAACCTTTAGATTGTTTTTGTTTGTTTGATATTGGGCATTAAACCCAGTGGCACTTTACCCTGAGCTACATCCCAGCCCTTTTTATGTTGAGACAGGGTCTTGCTGAGTTGCTGAGGCTGGCCTTAAACTTGAGGTCCTCCTGCCTCAGCTTCCCAAATTGTTGGAATTTCAGACCTATGCCACCATGCTCAATGTTAGCTCTTTATATTACAGATAAGGCGGTTGAGACACAGAGTGAAATTTTTTCCCTAGATGTTATGCCCCACATCCATCCTGACATGATTCTAAAGGTTTTACAGCTGGGTGGGGTGGTGCACTCCTGTCATCTCAGTGACTTAGGAGGCTGAGGCAGGAGGATGGCAAGTTTGAGGACAGCCTGGGCTGCTTTACAAGACCCTGTTTCAAAATAGAAAGGGCTCAAAATAAAGTGAAATAGGATTTTGCTCAGCAATAAAGGGTCTCTTGGTTCAACCCCTAGTACTGTAAAATAAACAGATAAATAATAAATCAATAAGTAAATAAATAATATGTATTTTTTAAAGTTCATCTTGTTTCAGGACAGATTTATTGACAGATAATATGTTAATTACAAGTTCCTTAAATTTTAGAATAATTTTTAACAGAATTCTGAAAATTTTAAGATGTATGGCACTTATAATCAGGGGTTTTGGGTGATTTATTTTATATTCATGAGATACCCCCAAATTACCATCTTGTTTAGGTAACAGATTCTATTAATTTTCAGAAGTTTTCAGTTTCCTCTTTTGGGGTGATGAAAACACCTGTTGGAATCATGGGTTTTTTTTTTTTCCTTTTGGTGTTGGCAGTTATTATTTGGTTTAATAGTGTTAACATTGTCTTTAAATGTGAGGTCAGTTGACAACCAAATGTATATAAATATAAGTAAGTTCAGTCTTTAAGAAGTGTTATAATATGATAATATTGAACACTGGCATGAGACCAGTTAATTATTTCAAAGGGGAAATTTGGCCATTGGGATGACTGATTTGAGCCCTTAGTTTTGTTTTATTTTGTTTTCTCTTGTATACAGATTCGTTATTCTGCCCCTAATTGGCTTTTGGGGTCTTATTTTTTTCTCATCTTTGAAGTGGTTATTTCTTCCTTCCTAGTGTCACAGTATTGTGATGAATGAATTAAATTTTAATGCTTTTGAGCTCCTTGGTGGTAGACCATATTAAATATTTGGTCCCTGTGTTAGCAGGGGAGGAGTCCTATATAAATGTTCCTCCAATCACTATTTTGAGTCAATGAATTGTGAAGTGCTAGAGTATGTCTTAATAGGTCTAATAAGAGCTGTTCACCACCAGAGAATATTTTTTCCACCATTAAGCGGATGGATAGCTATGATTTTTCAAAAAAACTTATTGTGATCTCTCCTGATTACAGGCTAGTAGAGGAAAATTGGTTGTATCTGATTGTTTTGCTGACACATGAAGTCTTTGGAAATAGCCCAGATCAGTAGCATTCCCTTCCTTCCATGCAGAGTTTCCCATTTCCTGTTTGGTTTTTTTTGTTTGTTTGTTTGTTTTTTGTTTTGTCTTCATATCTGATTTCACTTTTCAGCATCTATGCAGTTGATGTGTTTTCCTGGTTGAACTGATTCTTTCTTCCTGAAGCTCCTGACTTGGACTATAGCAGCCAGACCCTTCTGTTACCTACCCTCTTTTACCCTCCAAGATTTCTCAGACATTCTTTCACTTACTGAATTGTAAGCTACAGGTTACTTTTCTCTGTATATATTTGCATTTTTTTATTACTGGAATACCATTTTTGATGTGAAGTTTGCACTTAACTGTCTTTGGTGTTTGCAACACTTCCCAATTTAGTTTCATCTGCAGATTTAGTGTCTAGTGAGGCAGTTTCTGACTTAGAATTAAAGTGAATATTAGTCAGTAGAAATTTGAAGCTAATTTTCTTTTCTAGTATAGTGGTTAGCTCAAATACTTGAATTAATTTTAGGCTGGACTATAAAATATGCTTTGCTTTTAGTTAAAAATTTAAATTACTATCAGCCTCATAGTTCTCTAGTAGAATTAAATTAACAGTTTCTGATCAAGCAAGATTCTATTCCTGTATATCCTAGCATGAAGAATTGGGGTGGGGGCTGGGGATGTGGCTCAAGCGGTAGCGCGCTCGCCTGGCATGCATGCGGCCCGGGTTCGATTCTCAGCACCACATACAAACAAAGATGTTGTGTCCACCAAAAACTGAAAAATAAATATCAAAAATTCTCTCTCTCTCTCTCTCTCTCTCTCTCTCACCTCTCTCTTAAAAAAAAAAAAGAATTGGGGTGTTTTTTCTTTTAAAGTTAGCTTCTTTTTCTAGTAAAGTAATATATGTTGGCTAGAGAAAGAAAAAAAGAATGGTAATCTACAGAAAGTCATAGATAGCCACTGTTTATGCCTTTATGTATGTTATTTTATATATTGTTTAATACACTTTTTTATATTCTGTTTTTTGAATTTGGAAATTTTCTAACATGCACAGAAGAGTATTATAAACCCCATGTATCTATCACCATTCCCAATAATAATTAATGTGGAACCAATTCTGCCCCATCTACATTCTCTCCTCTTCCCCCTCTCCTATATTATTTTGAATCAAATCTTTGATATCATATCATGTCATGTATAAGCATTTCAGTAAGTATCTACCAAGCTTTACTACTAAACTTTTATAAAACTTAACAATTAGTGTGGTTATGTCACCATAAAGGGTTCTGAAGAGTTTTCTCCAGAAGCAAAGGAGACCTCTGTGGGGATCGTCCAGGTACATGACATGTCGACATGTCACAGATTTGGATTTTAGCAGAGTATAGCTTTATTAGAACCAGGCATCATGGCATACACCTGTAATCCCAGGGACCCAGGAGGCTAAGGTAGTAGGATCATAAGTTTGAGGCCAGCTTCAGTAACTTAGCAAGACCTTCTCTCCAAATAAAAAATAAAAAGGTCTGGGAATGTAGCTCAGTTGTAGTCATCCCTAGGTTCAATCCCTGATACCATAAAAAAGCTTCATTAGAAGGTGAAAGCTGAAGATACATTCTGAATGAAGACCACCCTCTGAAGAGTTAAAAATGCTTTGGGGGTCTTGGGTACTTCTTTTTTTTTTTTTTT
>NW_026000196.1:4001601-4020258 GCF_001458135.2 Marmota marmota marmota
CCCCCCCCGCCAGAATCTCCCTTTGTTTTATCTAATCTGAAAACACATAATGTGCACTTAATAAAGCTTTAATCAAAATTAGCTAATTTTCATACATGAGTAAATTTACAGTAACTCTAAGATTTATAGATTTCTCAGAAATTAGGGAGTAATAGTCCTAGAGGAAAAATCAGGTCTGGGGAGTAAAGTCTGATCGTGGGGCTTTTAGATTTGCAGCTACAGTCTCTGTTTTCTTTTGTCTCCTTTCTACCTCTTTATTCATTCTATTCTATCTCAGTTACACTTTAAAAAAAAAGAACAGTAATTGCTTACATCATTGTTTCTAATCTTTGTTCAAATTCCCAAATAGGTCATAAGTTTAACAGTTTATTTGAATCTGGATTCAAATAAAGTCCTTGGCTAAATAGGTTGATGTGTTTTTATAGTCTTATTTCATCTAGAGGTTCTTTCTCCAACTTTCTTTGTTTCTTGCAAATTATTTGAAGTAACTAGGTCATTCTGTTGTTTCCGAAAGTCTACATTTTGTCAGTTACATCCTGTATTGCTTTACTCAGTTAATATTTCTAGAAAATTTATTGTATGTATTTTATTGTAAAAACTAGATGATTCTGGGGCTGGGGTTGTGGCTCAGCAGTAGAGCACTTGCCTAGCAATGTGTGAAGCACTGATTTCAATCCTTAGCATCCCATATAAATAAATAAAATAAAGGTGTTGTGTCCACCTACAACTAAATATCTATCTATCTATCTATCTATAACACACACACATACACACACATATAATTTTTTTAAAATTTAAAAATGAGATGGATTCTGTGTGCTATTTTTAAAATTGGTGCATTATTATTATACATAACAGTGGGATTTGTTGTTGCATATTCATACATGCACATAACATAATTTGGTCAGTTTCATTCCCCAGTATGTACATGGTGTTTTGTAACCTTTCTTTCACTTAGTAAAATTTGTATGATCTTCCAGTGCCATTAAATATTCTTCTACAACTTTGTTTTTAATTTTAATGCTTGCATAGTATTTCAGTTCCTAAATTTGAACTTTTTGAGACTGGGGATGTGGCTCAAGCGGTGGCGCGCTCGCCTGGCACATGCGGGGCGCTGGGTTCGATCCTCAGCACCACATAAAAATAACATAAAGATGTTGTGTCCATCGAAAACTAAAAAATAAATATTAAAAAAATTCTCTCTCTCACTCTAAAAAAAAATTGAACTTTTTGTTTTTAATCTTTATTTTAAACACAGTAATTATATTTTTTAGTTAAAGAGTTATTTTAATGCTAGGAATTGTGATAATGTACCTCAGTGCCACAGGAATTTTGGGTTAACAAGAGCATATTTTGTGCTTTCACATGCCATGAAGAGGTATGTAATGACTTGAGTTTACCTTACTCTTTCAAGGCAAAATGGGCATATCAAGTTTTTGACCAAAGGAGATAATAATGCTGTTGATGACCGAGGCCTCTATAAACAAGGACAACACTGGCTAGAGAAAAAAGATGTTGTGGGGAGAGCCAGAGGGTAAGTATAGAGGGGAACGTCTTGAAATTTTATGTCACTTGAAACATGGCCCTCTCAATCATATTATCTGATCATTTGCAACTGAATATGTAGCATTTTGGCCCTGGTTTCACCATATCATATTTGTGTCATTTGAAAAATGTGCTTCTTAAAATTTACCCATATGGGGATGAACTTGGGTACAATAAAAGAGATAGTGAATTGGATGTGACAATTTAAAAATTCATATTTATTCAGTTTGCTCAAGAAATATCAGGTGCGGGGCTGAGGTTGTGGCTCAGCGGTAAAGCACTTGCCTAGCATGTGTGAGGCACTGGATTCGATTCTCAGCACCACATATAAATAAATAAATAAAATAAAAGTCTATTGACAACTAAAAAAATATTTAAAAAAAAAATTAAAAAAAAGAAAAGAAATATTGGGTGCTTTTTTTATGCTCTGTTGTCTGTATTGGGTAAGGCTGTGAGGATTTGGAACAGTATTAATCCTGCTTCCTGAAATAATTTCTTAGGAATTTACTGAGTCAACAACTTAAAAGTGTTCATCTAAATTAATTTTATCATGTCCATTTATTCCATACTGTTTTATTTCTAGTCTTGAAATTGATGAGGTAATATGAAATTTAAAAATTATATTAAGCCTGTTTATTTCAGATTTTATCAGGAGAACAGATCAGTGGAGAACAGGAATTGTAAGTTACTGGTATAAAGAAGTATGGAATTGTTAACTACCTTAATGTTATTAATAGTATTAACAATAACTCACCTTCATTAGGGTTTACTATTTATCAGAGACTGATTGTGAATGCTTTATAGGTATTACCTCATTTTAACCTTGGAACAACCCTAATATTCCCATTCTACAGATGAGGAAACTCAGAGGAATTAGGTTACTTATCAAAAATCACACTGATAGTAGTAAGTGGCTGGCAGCTCCAGGGCCTACCCTCTTAACCATCACACCAGAATTACTGGCATAACATTGCTGAACAGGGTGGTTACTGGTTCTCACTATTTCAGTGCTTCATGGCACTCTTAATGCTATCACAATCTGTGGTCCTTCTGACCTATAATAGACTGTGTGAATCCAGAGTTATTACACTGATAAGCAGGCCACCACAATGAAAAATTGTACTGTACAGACTGAAGTGCAGGTTACAAGTGAAAGTTGCCTCAGTTATAGCATGAGAGATGCTCTTTTTTGAGCCAAAAAGATCAGATTTTAGAACCTTCAGGGCTGGTGTGCATGTGTACACGCATACACACATGTACTTATGCCCCTGCTTTAGGAGAATTTCATTTATTATGACAGACAAATCCAAATTAAGTCATCAGTGCTTCAAGAAATAATAGTACCCATCTCCCACAATTCCAAAGATGCCCCTAATATTATTCAGACTTGTCAACCCCTTTGAGTATTTTTGTTTTCCCTTTAATTGCAAAAAAACAGATAGATGTAGATACATAAGGAAATACCAGTCATCAAAAAGCAAAGTCACTTTACTGTCCTTCTTCTCCACTTCTATAAGTATTTATTGTTAGCCTTTTGGTTTAAGTTCTTTTAAGTCTTTATATAGAGAGATAAAGATGCAGGTATTAATAGATATGTTTCTAGATACATTAACACATGTATGGAGGAACAACTATTTTAATAGATCATATTATTATTTAGTCATTCTCCTGTTATTTAGATATTCTGACTGTATCTAGTTTTTTGCTTCTATTTTTATTTTTTTTTTTATAATTTTTTTTTTTAATATTTATTTTTTTTAGTTTTCGGCAGACACAACATCTTTGTATGTGGTGCTGAGGATCGAACCCGGGCCGCACGCACGCCAGGCGAGCGTGCTACCGCTTGAGCCACATCCCCAGCCCTATTTTTAATCTAGTTTTTTGTTTAATTGTGAACAATGTTATGGTGAACATCCTTGTTATATATATCTCAGTGCCTCTGCCTGAGCAATCTTTTTTTTTTTTTTTTTTTGTACTGGGGATTGAACCTAGGGCACTTAACCACCAAGGCACATCCACAGCCCTTTTTGTATATTATTTAGAGACAGGGTTGCCTAGAGCCTCGCTAAGTTACTAAGGCTGGTTTTTTAACTTGAAACCCTCCTGCCTTACCTTCCCAAGATGCTGGGATTACTGTAATGCCAGTAATTCCAATCAGTGGAACTATTGGGTAGAACATGTATATGTTAAAGTCTTTCAACAAATTTTGCCATACTTTTATGTATGCTTCTACATGTGTCTCCCTTTATGTGGGTCTTGATTCTAAAGTATTTATTACAGCTGTGTATTCTCACTCTGGCCCTTTGTTGAATAAAAGATACCATGTTCTAAAATGTTGGGGAAGCCAGACTTTCACTGAAGTAACTTATCTTTCTGAAGAAGTTTTGAAAAATCCCAAACTATACATACCAATATTTCTATACTGCCACCTTTAAAAATATACAATGTTTTGGTGGCTTTTAATTAAACAATGCAGCCAGCTGTGGTGGCACATGCTTGTAATCCCAGTGACTCAGAAGGCTGAGGCAGGAAGATCACAAGTTCGAGGCCAGTCTTGACAACTTGGCAAGACCCTCAGCAACTTAGTAAGACCCTGCCAAATAATAAAAAGAACTGGGGCTGTAGCACAGTGGTAGAATGTCCCTGGTTTCAATCACTAGTACCACAAAAAAGGGAGGGGGGAGGGAGAAGGAACGAAGGAAGGAAGGGGGGGAGGGAGGGAAAAGAAAAGAAAGTAATAGTCTGTTACTCTCTGTATTAAGTAAATTTCTATGAAGTATAAACATACAGTACATGAACAGCAGGAGGACAGACTCTTGACTGTACAAATTCACTTTCCATTGATTATACCACCACTTACTTTGACATGTAATGTAATTTATCACATTCTCTTGTGGAAATTGTATTTATAAAACACTAAGCTGATAAGTCAGGCTGTGCCAAACCTTGACAATAGAGTTTTTCTGCAGACAAGTTTGTGACTGTGGTACAAACATCCCTTTAGGCATTTTAAAAAATGTTTTGATTTTTTGAACAGTTGTACACTGGGGCCTAAAGCCCCAAATCAAAATTATCTAAGAAAAATTTTTTATTGAAATAGAATTTTCATATATTGGGATATAAAATTCACCATTTTAAAGTGTCCAATTTAGTGGATTTTATTTTATTCACAGGGTTGTGAAACTATCACCACTAATTCCAAAGCATTTCCATCAATCCCAAAATAAAACTCCATGCTCATTAGCAGTCACTTCCCATCCCCTCCTTCCCTGCAGCCCTTGACAACCACTAATCTACTTTGTGTCTCTATGGATTTGCCTGTTCTGGGTATTTCATATAACAGAACCATACCATTTTTAGTCTTTTATGTCTGGCTTCTTTCACTTGTCCTAATTTTTAGGGTTCATTCATCTTGTAACATATAGTAAAAACAATTTTAGAAAATGAAACTGATATTGGCCCCATTAAGCATTTAGTAGGGGTGATTCTTTCTAAATTCAGGAAGTTGAAAAACACAAGAGGACCTCTTTTTCAAAAAGCAACAAGAGAAAAGGCTAAAAGCCTGGCAGAAGATCAGGAAATAGAAGTATTAATAATGAAAAGAAAAGAACAAAAATATAAGGAAGAACTATAATAGAGAAGCTTGAAGTTTCCAAACAAAGCAATGATAAAGAAATGGAAATGCTAACTCCCTTGATTTGAAAAATGTTGAAAAAATGTACCAGTATTACATGTTAAGCCAAAATTTAAAATATATAGATATAAGATATAAGGAGCAGAGTATCTGAGCTCTCTGTTGACTGAAATCAGTTTTATAAATAAGTCTTTTAAAATGTATTTTTACTTGAAACAAGTCACAGATCATTCTAGAAACAAAATGATCCATTTTGGATAATTGCATATTCTCTTAGTTGGCTGCTGGGGTCCAAATTCCCTTAAGATCCCTTTCAATATCTGACAAAACTGTTCTGGGTTCTCCTCTTAATTTTTTTTTTTCAGGGTTGGGAAGTTTATCTCCTTTACTGTTTGATCTTTTCTTTTTAATCATTTTTCCCAAAAAAAAACATCAGCCAAAGAGGCTATTTCTGAATAGCACCTTTGATCCCAAGAGTTCCCAGGGAAATATGTTCAACCATACTCTACCATTTAGGTGTTAACTTGGCGAAGGCTGCTATTGGAGTTGGCCTTGTGAATGGTATTTATTTTATTTACTTTAAACCTTGTTCTGCTTATCATCAACTCTCCTTTAATATATGAGTTTACCTGAGCAGAATAGGGAAAAAGTACGATTGATGCCTTTAAGATAATTGATGATACCGCTTTATATACTTCATTATTAATTCTGCTATCTCTGTCTATGGCAGGAAGGAGTGGTACAAGTAATTAATTCTTTGGTTTGGCTTGCCATATGTTTTTCTTATATTACCCATAAAGATGAAGTTGCTTTTGGGGCTGGGGTGGTGGCTCAGCGGTGGAGCATTCCCCTAGCCCGTTCGAGGCCCTGGGTTCAATCTCCAGTACCATATAAAACAATAAATAAATAAAGGTATTGTGTCCAACTACAACTAAAAAATAAATATTGAAAAAAAAAAAAAAAAGATGAGGTTGCTTTCATTTTAACCTCTACTGTACAAGGAAAAGCCAAAAACAGCAACAACAAAAAAGTTTCCATGAATTTCTCCTAAGCAAATTGTGGTCTGTGGTTGTGTTTCTTTGGGCATATATACCATTGTGTGGAGATAACAGAAGAAAGCTTCTACCTATGAGAATGGCTGCTGGTCATCAGATCAGAATTAGCTTGATGTTTTATAGAAAACAGATGTTTTTATAGGTCTTAATCTGCATTTTACTGTGAGGCATTTGCCATTATGTCCTTAAATTAGATGATTTACCTTCACTGAAAGTGATTGCTTTTATGAAGGGTTAAAAATGACAAGACATATATTGCAATTTTAAAAATATGTATAAAACAATATAGACAGCCTCTATCTTCCCTCCTAGAGCTTAGCAATACCATTCTATAGAGACTGTCACTTTTCAGCTCTTGAAGGACCCAGGAGTTGAAACTAAGACATAGGCCCCAAGAGTTGATATTCTTTTCGCCACACACCTGTGCTGTGTACCTCACACTAGAGCTAGACTTTTTGAAATTGAGTGTGCAAGAACATCATTTGGAGCTCATCTTTCAGAGATTTCCTAACCCAGTAAATCTGGGGAAGATTGAAGAGTATGCATTTTGGGGGTGGGGGTGGGGGGTTACCAGGGATTGAACTCAGGCACTCAGCCACTGAACTACATCCCAGCCCTATTTTGTATTTTATTAGAGACAGGGTTTCACTGGGTTGCTTAATGCCTCACTTTTGCTGAGACTGGCTTTAAACTCAATGATCCTCCTGCCTCAGCCTCCAAAGCTGCTGGGATTATAGGCATGTGCCACTGTGCCTGGCAAGAATATGCATTTTTAACAAGTCATTCAAATGATTGTGACAAAGGAGGTCTAAGTTTTAAGAAACACCAATGTATGTAGAAGGGAAGTTTGTGGGAAGAGAGAATAGGAAAAGGGTGAGGAGAGGAGACAGGAGTAAGGGACGTTTTTGTTTGTTTGTATTTTTGTGGGTTTTTTTTTAAAACATGGATTGAAGCCAGGGGCACTTAACCACTGAGCCACATCCCCAGCCCTTTTTATATTTTTTTAAATTTAGAGACAAGGTCTCTAAGTTTCTGTGGCTGGCTTTGAACTTGTGATCCTCCTGCTTCAGCCTCCCAAGCCACTGGAATTAGGAAGTGAAATACACCAAAGACAAAATGTCCATTCTTGAAATTTACCTTAGGCTTTGATGGTGGAATTGTTACATGGGAGATAATTTCTGTTTCGGCTGCCTTTGGCATGGGATGAAGGTGCGAAGGTTGTCCGTGCCCTGAATAAAAATCTGTGGGCTGTTACAAAGTGTACAAAGATCAGCTTCCGCTTTGGCTTTCTTCTGTATGATAGCAGAGGTAGGTGGAGAAACAAATTTGTTACAGATAGATAAAAAATATCCAAGGAGGAGAGATTTCAAGACAAGTTGTGGTCATCGACGTCAAATGCTGTAGACATGTAAAGAAAGATGGAGGCTGAGATTAGTTTGTTCTGTATGGTGTTTTAAACTGTTTTAAATATCAGGATTAAGAGGGCCAAACCCAAATTACAGGTGGTTCAAATAAGAGGGCAGTGAAATCCTAAGTACATCTATATAAGAGCTCTTACATTTACTTTGTGGCCACTTAACATGAAATACCTTGTAATATTCTGGCTGTGTTTGCCTTGTCTCCCCAACTAGGTTGACAGCTCCCTAAAGCTTGTTAAGACACACCCTGTATCAGTATTACCAACTAGAGATCTAAGACCTCTCATGTCTAGTAGCAGTTTCACCACAAGGAAGCTATGTGCCTTGGGCATGATCAGCTGTTTCCTCATCTATAAAATGGTTATATTCCTAACTTCCCTATCATGATCTATTGGAAGGAATAAATAGAATAATATATACAGAGGATCTTTGTGAACTGAAAATTAGTTTTCTCTGAAAGATATGGATGTTTGGTAAATGATAACAGCTGCTTTGCTTAGGAAATTCTGTGATGATCATGTTTTTGTTTATTTTAGATTTGTTCCTTATATTGGAATTGTGACGATCCTCATGAATGACTATCCTAAATTTAAGGTGAGAGATTATACCATATGTTTCATTAAAAATGTGATCTTGGACCTGGTATTGTGGTGCATGCCTATAATCCCAGTTACTCTGGAGGCTGAGGCAGGAGGATCACAAGTTCCAGGCCAGCCCGGGCAACTTAGCAAGACCCTATCTCAAAATAAAAAGGACTGGGGATGTAGCTCAATAATAAAGTGCCCACCCTGGGTTCAAGCCTCAGTACCACCACCAAAAAAAAAAGTGACTTCAAGCTGAGGGTGTAACTCAGTGGTAGAGTTTATGCACCTAGAATGCATGAGGTCCTGGGTTAAAGCCTCTAAACAGTGATCTTTTGCTTAATTTCGCAAACTTTAAGTGGATTATGGTTGAAACATGAAAAAATAATAGTTTAAATATATCATGGCCAAAAAGTCTAGTTTATTAATTGATTCTGAGAACTTACGAACTTTTAAAAGCATCTCTGACTTGTGTTTCTGTCTTTATTTTGTAGTATGCAGTACTTTTTTTGCTGGGTTTATTCGTGCTGGTCCATCGTGAGTAAGAAGTCTGCCTTGCTGTTCCTGGGAAGATGCCGTACTTTTTGTTACTGAATGTTTGGAGTAGCTGTTGGTCTGTGATTGGTGGAATGGAGAACACACATGTTGGCGCTTCTCAGTAGCCCTGGTTTACGTTAGTTTATGTTTCCACGCCAGAATCTGTTTGGGCGGGTGCGTGTGCACTAGAGTGCACTCAAGGGGACTTTCAATCACAGAATTTCATATGTTGTCATTGTCACACTTTCACATTTTTGTACATCAGTGAATTTTTATATTAAAAGGTTGAGCCAAAGCCCCCAGTGTTTGTATTTTGAAGCCAAGCTTCACTTCTAAAGTGCCTACAGAGTTCTGTAAATGAAAATGCAGCTCTGCACGAGTTTGAAACTGTCATTCCTCCTTATAATGGGAATGGCACATACTGAGGTGGTCATAAGTCTTTAACTTTTCAGAATTTTAAATAAAAGACTTTGCACATTGAACCCCTTATCCCTGGATTGTGTTTGTCCAGAAAGCTCCTGAGATTTGCTTTCCTTGGATGGTTTTAGTACTCCTTGTGGGGGTATAAAAGCTTTGGGTTGAAGAGCCCTTCAGCTAAGAAGATTGCCCTAATACTGTTATTTTTTTGTTTTGTTTTGTTTTTGTGAAGCAAAAGTAGCCATTGACGTTCATAGGAAATCTCTTAGTCATAAAATTGATTCTTCACTAGGGCGTGACTCAGATGTGTATAAACCCAACTAGTGTTCCTGAGAGATTCAGAAAATCTCACTGGCCTGTAAAAACTCATAGCCCTTTGTACACTTCAGACATTCTCAGTCCTTTGTATACCAGGGCATGTGCAGGAGGCAGGACAGGGTGGTGGATGGCAAGCATTGTACTTGTCTTTAAATTCTAATTTGCCTGAATGTGTTCTTTTAAGTGCGTGGCTCTGCTTTTCTCTAATGCAAACTTAAGGCAGAGTTTAAAGCAACGACTGCAAAGCTCAGTTGTGCATTTTCTTTTAATATTGAGACTGATAGGGAAACAGGAAGTGTAGGGTAAGCCAGTATGTTTTAAGCACAAAATACTCATTAAGTCTTTCTATTCTCTTCTTGTATTAATGCATAAGTCTCAAAATAGGCAAGTTTTCTGTTTTGGGCTACATGATCTAGTTCTATTATTTGTTCAACTGAGGTGGAAGTCAGTTCGTGCTGTTATGCTAATGGAATGAGAACAGAGACACACTTCTGCAGCCCTCCCCTGCAGAGCACAGTGCCACCCTTGAATCCATTAACTAGGCTTTAGCCTTCTAACTTTGGATATGGGTGCTTAATGGTCTCAACAGTGTGTGAAATTTGTCAAGTCACTGTTAACAAATGCTCTTTTGAACCTGTCCTTATGTAATATTTACATTTTCTCATGAAAAGGAGAGTGCTGAAACAGCTCCTTGTGTGGAATGGCAGAATATTACTATATTACCCTCTTTCTTTCTACCTAATCATCTATAGAGAAAGATAGCTGTTCAGCCCTATCAGTCCACTGGAGATAGTGTGCTTTCCTGGCCAAAGTTGGGATCACATCGTCTTCTGCAATCCTGTCTAGCCAGATATAAACACCCTTAGATTTGTATCTCCTTCCTTTCCAATTTCTCCTCCTTAGACACTAAATGGGAGGAAAACAATACTTTTCCTCACTTGCATGTTTCAGTAAAAGTATCATTCTTTCTCCTTTACTAGATGCTCCTGTTTTAAGCAATGGATAAAACTCTCTGAAAAAGTATTCAAAGCTGTTAAAAACATTTGAACCATTTCATTAACCAGAAAAAGATTATTTTTGGGAAGAGGTATTTTATGTTCCTAATTATATATTGTGTAGATTAGCACTAAAAATAAGACTTAAATATATGAGATTTTATTAGTAAATATGTTTTAAATGCTCTTTGAAAAATGCAAGAAATGCCAGAGAGGTTTAATTTGGTAATTGAATGGACGTATCAGCTCTTTGAGATTTAGCAGAGTGTGTGGCAAATTGGAGACTCAACGTGGTGAATGAAAGGAATTAGAAAACAGTATGAGAACTATAAAACTTTAAGAATTTGATAATGAGATCATCTCTTGGCTACTTATCTACTCTCATAACACCAACTGCCTATCCTCAGTCCTAGTTTTTTTGTCTCTCTTCCCCCTGGACCCTTTCACTTGATTGTTCCATCTTTAAACTCAAGTTTGTAGTGATTCCCTCAAACTTCCCCTTCAGTGTTCATATGTTCAGTGAAGGAATACTTCCCTAGATTTTTCATTTTCCTACTATATCTGTTCACCTCCCATCACAGTGTTCCATTGTATGCCTATTTTAGATAATTACCACCTGCTAATTAGTTTCAGTGTACTTTTTATTTTCAGAAATGTCTGTTGCTTGGACCATAAATTTTATGTCTCTCCTACCTTTGAAACTTTGAATTCAGCTAACATTAAGCATCCCTGTTCTGTATTCCCTGGGTTTTCACATTATCATCTTTTTTTTTTCCCCCTGACATGCTGGGGACTGAACCCAGGGTTTCATGTGTGCTAGGCAAGCACTCTACCACTGAGCTACATCCCCAGCAATTTTTCACATTAGTATTGTATATATACCCTTATCTTTGCTAGTCTTTGAGTCTTACCATCTTCACAATTAATTATTCTACTGCCACTCGGTATTGGCTGTCTCGTACTGTTTAAGTTTATGGATATGGCCTCAAGATCCCCCAGCAGATTGGAAACTTTTCCAGTGTAAGGGTCTCATATTATAGACACTATGCTGTATTTCCCTGGTAACATGAAGCAGCATATATTAAATGTTCAGTATAATCATGCTTTGGAACCATAGGCAGTAATTTCAGTTAGCATTGTTGCTGAACTATTATTCTGGAGTAGAGCATATGAATCATTAAAGTGATTTGTGCTTTCCTGTTATTTAGTAAGTACATTCTCTTGATCTTGCCAAATTTGAATCTGAAAACTTCATTTCTCCATGATTCCATTTAAGCTGCATGTACCTTTTCCAGATTTTTCTTATGTTAATCCTGTTTCTTTTTTGTTCTTGGACTCTTCTTGTGTCCTCTTTCTTGATGGTATTTGCGAAAGTGGTTGTTTGCATAAGTTTTACCAAGACCAACTAACCCTTCATAACATAGTAGGGGACTATTTCAGCACCTGAGGTCAGCCTCCTCATGACAATATATTTAACATTGTTAAGAGTCAGAGATGATCCAGCTGATTCTATCTGGTTAAATGGATTGTCTACCTTTCTCACAATCCTCTTTCAGTTGCTATAGCCTGTTCAGTCTGTTTGCTGGCTAGGCATGTCTTCATCTCCCTTCTTCCCTTCATGGGCTCTTAGAAGTCAAACAACAAACAGCATCCTTCATACACAAGATGAGTGGGTGTGGAAAGAATACTGTGTAACCAAGTAGTATTACGGAAACCAGAATGTTCAGGACTTACCAAAAAGATGGCAAAAACCTTATCTTCCAAGTGTCCTTCTGGACTTTTCCAGTCTCGGCTCTCCCCAGGTCCCACATTGTTGCATCTACATAGGTTTCACCGTACAGACATAACCTGTCTTTGCTTATGCTAGTCCCTGCCTGGGGTCCCTGCTCACTTCACCTGCTGAAAACTTTCTCAATTCATTCAGCAGACGTTTATTGAGCATTTAATGTGTAGAGTTTCAGCTAGTCTTTGAGGATACAAAAGTAAGGCAAAGTCCTTCTTGCTTTGCCAGAAACTCTGCCTTAATAAGGCAATATGCATAAACAAATTTTTCAGTATAGGATCATAAGTATAATAATAGATGCATAGAAAGCCCCCCAAAGGGGTTTTCTTTTCTTTTTTGTCAAACTTGGGGTTAAACCCAAGGTACTGAGCTACATCCCCAGACCATTTTATTTTTTATTTTGAGACAGGGTCTCACTCAGTTGCCCAGGTTGGTCTTGAACTTGTGATCCTCTTGCCTCAGCCTCCTGAGTACCTGGGAATACAGGTATACACACCTGCCCCCTGCTTGTTTCTTATTCTTGATTAAGCTTTCAAATTTATATAGTGCTACTTCCTCCGGACTGCCCTGTACTTTGTTCATATTCCTCTTTAACATTGTCCTCAGAGTGGTTGCTTTCTGTTTGTCCCTCTCTCCCACCCCAGGGAAGGCCAGTTCCTTGAAGGTATCAAGACAAGACCAGCTTCAGTTTCATCTTTGTGTATATCATAGTACTTTACTTATTTTAGATTTATTTATACACTGCCTTGGTTTCATAAAAGATATACCTAGCACTATATGATAAATATAAAATAATTAAAGAGGGCCAGGTGAAACCTATGTAGATGCAATAAGCTGCTGGGATCACACCTTAGGAGCTTAGGAGACCGAGGCAGGAAGATGGCAATTCTGAGGCCAGTGCTGGAAATTTAGTGAGATCCTTTCTCAAAAAAAATTTCAAAAAGGGCTGGGGATAGCTCAGGGATAAAGCATTCCTGGATTCAAATTCCCTGTGCTGGGGGGGGGGGACTAAAATTAACATAATACAATTTAATTATTGAAGAATTCAGGGATGAAGTAAGTGTGGAGAAAGAAAAGGATGGAATTGGAGTCGAGAGTAGTACCTATAAGATGTCAGAAGATTCTTTTGTCTGCTAGAAGAGATCCATACATTTGACTCTCATCCTTAGCATCTAATGCAAAGAGAGAAATAGTTATTTCTGTGCTCTGTGGAATTTTAAAAAATTGTTTTTGTAATAATACCTGAGAACCAAGAAACATACTGTGATGTTGTGTGATTTTTTTTTCTAATTAGCATAATGATTTTCATGGAGCAATTTCATAGAAAGTTCATCCATACATGGTATAGTTTGTCAGTCTCTGCAAAAAGCCTCATAATCTAATCAGCCAAGAACTTTCAACTTCTCTCTAGAACAGTGTTTTGTGATTTTTTTTTTAAGAGAGAGAGAGAATTTTTTTTTTAAAATATATTTATTTATTTATTTATTTTAGTTTTCAGCGGACACAACATCTTTGTATGTGGTGCTGAGGATCGAACCCGGGCTGCACGCATGCCAGGCGAGCGCGCTACCGCTTGAGCCACATCCCCAGCCCCGAGAGAATTTTTTAATATTTATTTTTTTTAGTTTTTTCGGCGGATACAACATCTTTGTTTGTATGTGGTGCTGAGGATCGAACCCGGGCTGCACGCATGCCAGGCGAGCGCGCTACCGCTTGAGCCACATCCCCAGCCCGATGTGTTTTGTGATCTTTAAAAACCTCATGGCTACTGTGCATGGTGGTGCACAACTATAATCTCAACTTGTAAGGCTGAGGCAGAAGGACCACAAGTTTGAGGCCAGTCTCAGCAACTTTTGAGACCCTGTTTCAAAATAAAAAGGGCTAGGCATGTAGCTCAGTGATTGTACCACTGGCTTCAATCCCCAGCACCAAAAAAAGAAAAAAGCCCACTCATGGCCTTTTAGAAAACATGAAAATCTCATACCTCATTTTCATTCTGATAAGTACTTCCCTCTTATCCTCATCAATGAAGAATATTTTAAATTTCTTTTTCTTAAGTTTGTATTATAAAAACAATCTTCTTTTCTCAATAGCTATGTTATTATTTTGAGTATGACTTTCAAACCATATGTGGAGTATAGAATTCTTTTCTTGAAATTGGTCAAGAGTTTAGGTAGATGTGCTGGCATTTTGGTTTATCAAACACCTTAAGATATAATAGGCATGCTGCCAGAGCTAGGCCCTGTTGTGTAAGCACTGTGGTCTTTGCTGCTAGCAAGCGAACATTTCCCTCTGTCATGGGCTTCAGATTTAAAGCGGGTTTTGCTTTCCTAGGATCCAGCTAATAATATTGAGTACTTAGAATGTGCCAGATGCTCTGCTAAGTGCTTTATAGTTTACAACAAACACTTTCTCTCATTTTATAAATCTCAAAATAACCTCCATCCTACAAAGGAGAGAAGTCAGGAGAAGTTCAGGGATTTGACCAGGATCTTCTAATGCATATATGGCAGAATCAGACTTGAGCTGTGTTACTTTTACCACAGCACCATGCTGGAGGTCTTAATCCGGTTATTTTACCCTGTAAAGTCAAATGGGAATTTTTGATTGGCCGAAGGTTTTTTCCTCCTCAGATTTGCTCAGATTATTAATACTGAGATTCTCCACTAGATTTCCAAGCCTTTTTAACCCTCTTTGGAGTTGAACGCATATTTACTTCAATTATGGAAATGTCTCCTTAAATACATGAATATTACATGCAAGTAATTATGAATTATTAATGTTGCCTGGGGCTTCTTGCTTTCTTAGGTTTTCATGGTGTCCCTGAGCACTTGAGCCATTTAGCTGAACAGTAGCTTCTTAGCCACTGTTGAAGTGTTCATCCTTTTTCATTAGATGTAGGTCTTTCCTTCCTTCCTGAGTTCTTGTTTTTTGTTGTTGTTTTGGTTTTGATTTTGGTTTGTTTGTTTGTTTGTTTAGTACTAGGGATTGAACCCAGGTGCACTTAAGCATTGAGCTACACCCCCAACCCTTTTTGACAGGGTCTAAGTTGCCAAGACTGTCCTTAAATTTGCAATCCTCCTGCCTCAGTCTCCTGGGGAGCTGGATTACAAGCATTTGGCCATCTGTGGATTTCTTCTTAATAGTACTTCTTAATGGTTACTGTTCTGATCTTACAGAACAGCTAAAACTCCTATGTATTCCCCCTGACTTCAGGAAATTCTTTCACAAATCCCTGACTCTCCCTTCCTTTCTCCTTTCTTGAAGATTCTATTCTTTTCCTGATTTTATAAACTCCTTTTGATTGTAAAACTAAAGAGCAGGACCTGAGCATTCCCAAGATGTTTCTCTTCATTTCTGCAGGCCACACAAATGGAGAACTGTGTGCAGAGGTCTACCAGGACAGACTTCACACTGTCCTGCTCTACACAGCTCTAGTTTCTGAGACTTCACCTAGACTCATTTATGTCTAATTTAAATTTCTGCTTTTCCCTTTTCTGTCATCCTCTGTACTTGTGTTACAAGTCTACAGTCCGGTTTTCTTCATTTGTTTCCTGTCTCTTACTAACTTGCTTTCTATGTGAGTTAACTCATTTATAAAATGGGCATGGTACTAGTCTTTTCTACTTCAAATCCACGCTGAGAATCAATCATGTATCAACAGACATGAAAGTGTTTTTAGAAAACAGGCAAAAAAGACTGAGTTATGAAAAGGTGTTACTTGTAATTGATTTCAATGTAATGAAGACATGAAAAAACATTAATATTTATGTCCTTTATTTCAAACTGTTTTGGATTTTAAAACTTGGTGCAGTTTAAAGGTTTGGTTTTTGTTTTTGTTTTTTGGTGCTAGGGATTGAACTCAGGTGCACTCAATCACTGAGCCACATCACCAGCCCTATTTTGTATTTTATTTAAAGATAGAGTCTCACATTTGCTGAGGTTGGCTTTGAATGTATCGGGCCTTCCAGGCCTCTGAGATTATAGGCATGCACCACTGCACCTGGCTACTTTAAATGTTTTGTTGATGATAGTTATAATGGGATTTGCCATATAGCTTTCATCCCTTTGGTCATCCTTTGATCATCCTGTGAATCTTCTCCCCATTTTCCACGGATGTTCTTGAATGTTGTAGAATTCTGGAAGGGTCATGAGTAAACCCTGAAGATATGATGAAACCCATATACTTTGATATGAAAACACACTGTGAGTCTCTCCCCGTGGGATGAAACCTTTGGTCTTCCCTTGTCATCAGCATGTATATAGGGAATATATGCGATGAGCAGTTGAAGTCCTCGTGCTAAACCCAAAGCCTAGCACTGCCTTGGACTAGCCATCCTTTCTGCGGTAGCTCCTTCCACTCCCCCAGGGAAGCCCAGTCTCTTGGACAGTGTTATATAGCTGGCTTTAGAGCTGCTGCTTTTTCTGGGTCCTCAGGGACCCTTTTTTCCTGTGCTGGGCTGACATTTCAAATAGTCCTGAGGGCTTCTGGAGCCAATCTCAGAGCTGTGAACCTGGGCTTGTGTTAGAGGAAGCTTAGCTTAATATAAATAAATCTGTAAGAAAAGGTCACAGGTCACTGTCAGGAAAGAAGTAAAAAATACAGTGTTCACTCCCTTTCCTCCCTGAGAAATTGAAGCCCAACTTGGTGTTGAAATGGGATGGTAAAACAGGAGTGGGTCTGAGAATTTGGGGAGATCTGTATCTGCCCTCACAGCTTTGGGGACCCGATACAGTGATCCCAACAGACCTGAAGCCAGACTCCAGTGAGATATCTAAGCAAGTGACTCTTTCATCCTGTTTCCACCAGTTAAGGGAGAGAAACATAAAATAATTTCGTTCAAGCATTTAAGCAAGTAAGAATCACTAAATATGAGCTTCCACTAATTTTTACATCCATGGACCAGAGAGGGTAGGATGGGAGTGTAATGGATGCAAAGGGAATGATTATTATAGGAAGGTGATAAGAGCTATATCTGCACACCATGGGGATCTGTGACAAGAAAGCAGGGAGGTGTAAATGCCAGGGCAAGAGTAATAATAGCAGGTGTCATTATTAAGTCAGAAAAAATAATTCTTAAAGATAATTGTAGTAAGCTCTGTCACATTCATACTGTCCAGTGTCCAGCAAGGAGCCCAGGGCTTGGCCCACACCCCACTCTTCCATCAGTCTCTCCTTGTACCATTTCTAGTGAGAGGGATAGCTCTCTTGGGAGTAGGGAATTTGACTCCCCTCCTGCTGTGGCATTCATGGGGCTCTGATTATTGGTGTTCAGTAAATGTTTAAGAAAAAATAAATGGGGGCTGGGGTTGTGGCTCAGCAGTAAAGCCCTCGCCTAGCACGTGTGAGGTGCTGGGTTCAATCCTCAGCACCACATAAAAATAAATAAAAGTATTGTGTCCAACTATAAAAACTAAAAAATATTTTTAGAAAAAGAAAAAAATAAATGGATTATTCTGGAGCATAGTGTCTTTATCTTCTCATTAAGTGATACCACTAATCCAAAAGTTCTTTTCAAGTAGGAGGACGATAGTGCTGGGTGTGAAAGGGCAGGTCCTATAAAACTGCTGCTTCCTGCCACAAAATAATTGTGTTTATGTAAAACTATAAAAAATAAGGCGAGGGCTGGGGTTGTGGCTCAGTGGTAGAGTGCTTGCCTAGCACATGTCAGGCACTGGGTTCAATCCTCGGCACAACATAAAAAATAAATATATAAATATATTGTGTCCATCTACAAGTAAAAAAATAATAATTTTTTTAAAAAGATGGTTTAGGGCTGGGGTAATGGCTCAGTGGTAGAGCGCTTGCCTAGCATGTGTGAAGCACTGGGTTAGATTCTCAGCACCACATACAAATAAATGAATAAAATTAAGGTCCATCAACATCTAAAAAAAATTTAAAAATAAGGCGATGTGGTTATTTCCATTTTATACTTGAAAGTGAAGTAGAGTTGGTCCAATGCTCTTTCCTCTCCCCGGACCCACAGATGTCTGCCTCCTGCCTACAGTTAAGGCGGGCCCTCCAGCGGATGCCTTCTCCCGGGAGTGGGACGAGCCAGATGCTCCAAGAATGAGGGGTGTCGAGAATTAATTATGGAGCTCCTCTGGTGCCTGGCACTTGCCTGAGTGGCATAAAGATGCCCGTGCTGTGCAGGAGGAGGACTTCTTTGCCCCACTTTTAGTCTCCTAGAGAAGCTCAGGGTTTGAAGTTATTACTTGGTGGCCAAAAGCCAGCGGCCGTGGCGAGCGAGGTCCCGGAACTGTCTTGCTGCGGGGGCGGCGGGAGGGTAGGAGGCTCAATCCAGGACCCATGGAGGAGGCAGTGCCCACCCCGCCAGGAGCAGGTGCGGGGCGGGGCCGCTACGGGCGGCAGG
>NW_026000196.1:4020576-4057045 GCF_001458135.2 Marmota marmota marmota
AGGGCGGGGCTCCTGCTGCAGCTCCGCCCCAGGCGCAGGTTTAAAAGGAGGGAAGGCGGGCCCCTGGAGCCAGCTGCGGGCGCGGGCTAGCAGACGGAGCTGTAGGTACGGCCATGGCCCGGCACGCGGGGGGCGCTTGGTGGCTTAGTGGCCTCCTGCTCTTCGCGCTGCTGGCAGCCGGTGTCGCCCCGCTCAACTGGGATCTTCCGGAATCCCGGGGCCGAACAAGCAAGATCCGAGTGCACCCGCGGGGCAACCTCTGGGCTACCGGTAAGTCTTAGGGGACCCCAGCAAGCGTCCCTCACCCCGCTCTGGCCCCGTTTCTTTCTCAACACTGTGGCCCCTCCTAGTGTCCGAGCACGTGGGGACACTAGGGGATCATCTAATTTAGTAGATAGAGAAGTTGAGTAATTTGGCTAAGATAGTAACTTGGCTAAGATCTCTTAGCAAGTTTAAGGCAGAGCTGGGTTTGAATCCTAGGTCGACTGCCAACCGGTGTCCTTCCCTTAAGCAAGACTGCTTATAACCTCTGGTGTGTCTTTCTGCACATTCATCTTCCAGGCACCTCTTCATTCCCTACTTCTTTCCTTGCCCTTTTCTGACCCTCCTCCAAGCAGGCAGTACAACTGGCAGTTTCCCCCTGGTCCTAGTTTGTCCCACCTTCCTTCCAACTGTGCTGTCCCTACACCTGTTCAGGAAAAGCTGAGGTAGCAGTCTTTGTCACCACCCCAATGTCTTTGTGGCTCCTTGGTGAAGAGAATGAAGGTTTCCTGTCTTCCTTCCAAGAGAAGTGAAAAGTGGGAAAGATGGGGAACTTTCCCACTGGGGCAGGATCCTCACTCCCTGACTTCCATGTACCTGGGCACCTCCTTTCTAGGTCACTTCATGGGGAAGAAGAGTCTGGAGTCCCCCAGAGCATTCCCGTTGGGGACAACTCCCCATACCTCCCTGAGGGACCAGAGACTGCAGCTGAGTCATGATCTGCTCAGGATCCTACAGATAAAGAAAGCTCTGAGCATGAGCTTCAGCAGCCCAGCACCCCAAACCCAGGTGAGCCAGGCCTCCACCCCAATACCAGGATGGTTTAGCTAAGGCCACCTAGGATCCAGCATGGAGGAATTACCACCCAGGATTGGGTGTGATTACACAGCCAGGGCATAATGGGTATAAACCCCAGAAAGCCAGGATTCTGGGCCCTCCCTGTGTCCCAAGGCTTAAAGGAGACACTCTCCAAAGAAAGGAAGCTGACCTTCCCACCAGACTCCATGGAGCAAGAAGTAGGGGAAAGAAGTTCCCCATCACTCAGTCTAAAGTCACAGGCTGGCCTCTTGGCAGCAGAATCTTCTCCCCTAACTACACAGCTTTGTTCCACTCCAGATGTCCCCTACTATATAAACCAAGTGTACATTTGCTGTGCCTTACATATGGTTATGACCAGAGCTAGGACCCTGAGAACCAGAGAGGGCAAGAGAAGTCAGCAACCAAGACAGAATTAAAACCTTGTTCACGTTCACCAGTGCTCTTGACATTCTAGGCTGGATAATTCTTTGCTGTGGGCATCCCTGCACATTGTCGGATGTTTAGCCATGTCTGTGGTTTCTACCCACTAGATGTCAATAGCACCTTGCCTCTCCTAAGTTGTGACAAACAAAATTATTTCTGAGCCAGGTGTGGTGATATACACCTGTAATCCTGGCAACTTGGTAAATTGAGGCAGGAGGATCCCCTGAGCCCAGGAGTTTGAGGTCAGCCTGGGCAACATAGCAAGACCCTGTCTTTAAAAAAAAAAAAAAAAAAAAATACTTCCAGACATTGCCAAGTGTCTCCCAGAGTGGGGCAAATCACTCTTGGTGGTAAACCAACGATCTATGGGGTTCAAGGTCCTAAAGCTGGAAGTAAGCCACCCTTCCCGGCTAGCATGGGTGGGTGGCTGCTCCTCCATTTGCTGCTCCCAGTGCTATCCCTACTGCACACACCCTCCTTGGTACTGTTACCATGTGCAGAAAGCAGTGTGATGTGGCAGAATGTGGGCTCTGGCCACTGTGCTGGGCTCAAAACCTAGCTACTCAATAGCTATATAACCTTAGAATGTCACTTACCTACTCAAAGGCTCATCTTCCTCATCCATAAAGTGGAAATACAGGTCCTTCTCCCATTATGTCATTTGTGCAGCATGGTGCTGACACATAGAAAGCCCTCAGTAAACAGGAGCACTTACCAGTACTTTCTGGCAGTACCTGTTGGTGCCTCAGTTTTGTATCTGCCACTGTGTCTACCATAAAGTATGCATATGTTGAAAGAAGAGAGGGGCATTCCCTAGAAAAGGTCTAGCCCCAGCCCACATCCCTGACTTTCAGATGCATAGCTCCTGGGAACCTCACATAATAAGGACTAGGAGGTTGGGCTGGCTATCTGAAGGAAGACTATTATCACCTCTAGGGCCATGGAATTTGAAGGCCTAAAATGTACAGATTAACTAGAGAATCCCTAGCTATGGGGCTGGGGGAACTTGAGGGGGGTCTGGGCAGAGCTTGGGGTAGGGGGAATAAAGACACTGACAATGGCCCAGTGCCAGACACCATACTTTTACTTGACTTCCATGATCTCCTTTAATTGTCATGCCTGCCCTGTGCTACTGGGGCTGTGTTCTGAGAAAACCACCACCCCTAATTCCTCTCAGGACTTTCAGAGAGAAAGTGCTCCGTGGCCTGCCTCAATTGAGAGTCTGTCTCTGCCCACATCTGCAAACACCCAGCACTTAGAAATGGCAGCATGGCTTTATCATTTTCCCCTCTCCCCAGGTCATTTCTTCTCTTTGTTTTCCTTCAGTACAGGAGGCTGCTGGTGCAGATACTGCAGAAGTGATGCCAGTAATGGGGCAGACACAACATGGCTTAGATTGTGCCCACCCTGGCAAGTTGCTGAATGGAACCCTAGTGGTGGCCCCATCTGGATGTAAATCCTGAGCTTGAATCTGTTATTCCATTACTGTGATTTCCGTTTGGTTCGCCAGAAATATTGCAGTTGCAAACACAACCTATGTTCCTGCTGTTTTTCTTGCTTCTCTGATGAAGTTGTGAATAAAACCCTGCTGTTTATATATAGAATGCATGGTCCTCTCTTTCCAGCCACGTTTAAGGGAAGGGAAGAGGAAGGGAACTGGAGGGTGGGGTGTTCAGTGAAATGGGGTGGGCTCTAAAAAGCCCGGGACACCCCCATGTCTGGCATCAGCCTGGCAGTGACTGAGCTCTTACTCCATTCATTCAGCAAGGAGTTACTCAATGCCCACTGTATGCTGGGTCTCCTTCCAGTTGCGGGATTCTTCTCTCGCCTCTGCCACCTACTGGTGCAGGCAAATGTCTCTTCCGTTTCCTCGCCTCTAACGAAGGTACTACACTATACTAACACTACACTACTGGGCTTTACTTAATCTCATCATATTTCATTTCCACGCCAAGTTTCTAGAGGAATACCTAATGCGTGGAGAGAGAGAGCCTGGTGAGATTCCAGACCCCGCTATCTGCCTGCTCTCTTCTCTGAACTTAAGTAGAGTTGCCAGAGTTAGCAAATAAAAAATGGACACCCGGTAAAATTCGAATTTCAGATAAAAAAAAAAAATTCGTGTAAAATGTCCTAAAAATTGCATGGGCATACTCACACAAAGAATATTGTTCATTGTTTATCTGAAATTTCAGTTTAGCCGGATGGTTTTGTAATATTCCTGGCCTTGGGATACTGACCGCCGTTTTCTGGGCTGCAAATACCTGGATCTAAAACAGGTATTTGGTCCGTCCAGCCCTGCTCCGAGCGAACATCGGAGTCTTTCTTCCCTTTTCCGGGAGCTTTTCCCCAAAGATTTCCCAGCACAGCCCAGCGAGGGCGGGGCGCAAGGGCAAGCCAGCTGGGACACCGCGGGCCCCGCCCGCCAGAGGGAGGCCACGCCCTCTCCTCGCGAGAGGGCCACGGCTGTCCTGGAAGGCTTGGAAGCGGAAGCGGGGTGCCGGAAGCGGCAGTTGCCATGGATCCCGCGGAGGACTGGCTTGTGGAATCCTTGCGCTTGTAAATCGTGAGGGATTGGGAGCTGAGCCTGGGCCTGAAATGCGTCTGGTGGGCGGATGAGTGTGGGTGGAGGCACGTAGGGAATCCTGGTATGAGGGGGACGCGTGGCTGGGTCTATGCGGAATGACTCTTCTTGGGCCTCGGATTTTTTATCTGGAAAATGGCCCGTTCTGCGTGCTAGTGGTGTTAAGAGCTGTGCTAGTGATGGATAATAATACCAACACAGATAATCAGTTATTTTGCTCCAGCCTCTAGGTTAAACATTGAACACAGATTAAGTAATTGGATCTTCACATCAACTTTGGGTGTCCTGGGAGTTCCAGAGATGAAAACCGAAGCTCAGGGCCTAGTGTTTGGCCTAGGCCCAGACACACGGGGTGTAAAATAGGAACTAAGACACAGTCCCTTGGGCTGGGGATATAGCTCAAGCAGTAACATGCTCGCCTGGCATGTGCAGGGTGCTGGGTTCAATCCTCAGCACCACATAAAAATAAAATAAAGATGTTGTGTCCACTGAAAACTGGAAAAAAAAAAAAAAAAAAAGACACAGTCCCTTGTCTGCCTGACTCCAGATCCAGGTCCCTAACCACCGAATTCTGTTATTTTTGTCAGCTATACAGTTCCATGCATCGTGTGATTATGTCCCTTTTGTGCAGGTACCAGGATTTCCATGCATTCGACCTCTCAGGAGCCACACGAGTCCTTGAATGGATTGGTGACAAAGGTGATAAAACTTGCCTGGCCCTAAAGGAAATGGAATCACATTTCTCAGGCTGAAAGTCAGGGGCTCAGTCTAGAGGGACCCAGGATACTCTTCTGGGAGCCTGAGGGCCTACTGGTCACTTGTTGAAATTTGGTGCCCCATCAGCATTTACCTTCCTTTTATTAAGACCCTCCATCCCCTGATTCAAGGCTGTACACTGATGGGGAAGGAATTTATCCCTGATTGGGCGGATTTGGCAGGAATTTATAGATCCACCCATTGTCTATAATAATCTTCCTAATGATTTGTCACAGCTGCTTCTTTTTTCCAGGAGTCTTTGTTGCTGGCTATGAAAGCCTGAAAAAAAATGAGATTCTTCATCTGATACTACCTCTCAGACTTTCTGTAAAGGAAAACCAGGTAATTTGAAATATAAGTATATATGTTCATTTTTATTTATTAAGCATTTGAAAACTCCTGTTACACACCAGGTATTGTCCTGGATGCTGGAGAGACACACACACACAGTGGTCATGCCCTTACAGTCTACTAGAGGGAGACAAGTTTGAACAGAGATAAGTGTTATACAATCTCATGTGATTCACAGAGGGCTACTAGAGGAAGAGGTCAGTTTTATTAAAAATAGATTTGGGGGGTGGGGCTGTAGCTCAGTGGTAGAGCACTTGCCTCACATGCATGAGGCACTGGGTTCGACCCTCAGCACCACATAAAAATAAATAAATAAAGACATTTTAAAAAAATAGATTTAGGGCTGGCCAGATGATGCATGCCAATAATCCCAATGGCTTGAGAGGCTGAGACAGGAGGATCACAAGTTGAAAGCCAGCCACACCAACAGCGAGGTGCTAAGCAGCTCAGTGAGATGCTGTCTCTAACTAAAATACAAAATAGGGAGCTTGGGTTGTGGCTCAGTGGTAGAGTGTTCACCTAGCATGTGCGAGGCCCTGGGTTTGATCCTCAACACCACATAAAAATAAAGGTATTGTGTCCGACTACAACTAAAAAATAAATATTTAAAAAAAAAATAAAATACAAAATAGGGCTCAGGATGTGGCTGAATGGCTAAGTGCCCCTGGGTTCAACCCCTGATACCCACTACCACCACCAAAAAAAATAGATTAGGAAGCCATTAGGGTATAGAAAGTAGTTGTAGTCCTTAGAATAGTTTAGATTGCCTAGAATAATATGTACTATATTAGATTAAGAGAAGACAGCTAAGGACAGAACTTCAGGAGACACAGTTAAAGGGACAGGTATAAGAATTGGAACCCACAAGAAATACTAAGGATAGTCTTTAATGTAGGAGGAGTTTCAGAAAAGGTCCAAATGCAAAAGAAGAAAACATGTCAAGAAGAGTCTATAGGGCTGGGGTTGTAGCTTAATGGTAAAACATTTGCCTAGTATAGTGAGGCCCTGTGTTTGATCCTCAGCACCAGATAAAAACAAATAAATAAAGGTCAAATTCTTTAAAAAAGAAGAAAAGTCAATAACTATGTAATGTTACTATAAAATCATTCAGGTGAGGATTGAAGTTTGTTTATTAGATTGGCAATTGGGAAGATCTTGGTGACCTCTGGCACAGCATTTTAATGATGGTCAGGGCCAAAGACTGAGAGAAAGGAGGAAGTGGAGATGCAGGAAGGGAAGAAATGAGAACAATAACTAGTCAGAAACAGACTTGAAGAGGGAGGATTTCCTAAAGCCAGAAGTGTTAGCAGAGTTACAACCTGAGGAGAAGTAGCTCTTAAAGAAGGAGAGAATGTAGATGTAGGAGTGAGGGAATAACAGGAAAAAATTATCCTAACCTCCAGTGATAGAAAAAGATCCTGCTTCCCCAAAATGGGAAGGGTGAGGCATACAGTTAAATAACTGAAAGGCCATGTAGGAATAGGAATTGAAAATGTTTGTTTCTGAATAAACAAATTTATTTATTTGTTTGTTTGTTTTTGCAATACTGGGGATTGAACCCAGGGCCTTGTACATGCTCTACAACTGAGCTACACCCTTAGCCCTTTAAAATTCTTTAATAAGAAACCAAGTTATCTTACAGGGTAACCATGGCATAGTTAAGCTGAAGGTTTAGAATAGATGACAGGGTAGACAGGAACCTATAAAGGGATTATTAAGACCAGGAGAGGCTGAGTCCCAGGCAGCCATAGCCCAGTGTTTCTCACAGTAGCCTGAAGACCACCTGTATCCAAGCTATTAAGGTTGCTGGCTAAAATGCAAATTCCTGGGCCCATTCCCAGACTGATTGTATTAGAATTTCAAGAGGTAAAGCTCAGAAAAATGCCAAGTGTTCCTTTGAAGAGCAGACTGTATCTGATTGGCCAACCCTTTGTATTTTAGGGCTTATTCCCAGAAAGAGATTTTAAATTGCGCCATGGCGGATTTTCAGACGGACCTGTCTTTGATCTAAAGCATGTGCCAGATACCAGGTATGGTCAGTTCTATGACTCAGACCTTCCATTTCAAGATGGGATGGCTGAAAATACCCAGGGGTGTCCTGCTTTTTTATTGCCTCCTCAGCTCTAACTGCACACAGACATGTGAATGTGCACACAGATCTAGAACATAAAACCATTATCTCCATACCTACTTTGATTAATGTAACCACCAGGTCACTGGAATTGCTCTAGGGACTAGATAGATACAGGATAAAAAGGATGCTCTTAATCTTTCAGAGAGCTGATGTATTAGATAGTTTGTGTAACTAGCTCAGTTAGAGGAAGCTAAGTTTGTAGGTCAGAGTTGTATGTTCAGGCTCCTCATTGGTGTCCTCTCTAGATGGCTGAGCCTGAGCTCAGTCCCATGGCTCTCTATGAGCTGTGGGCCCATCCCCAAAGCAGAGCAAGCTGCTCATCTGTTAAATAAGGATGGCTGGTTTTGATCCTGCAGTACAAATTTTTGTTATGGGAGTTAACAGATCCTAAGCTATGTGGACTGGAAAGGGGAAAGCTGTTGGGGTTTGGGGAGGAGCTCCCCAGTATCTGGACTGATTTTCTATCTATCCTGAATAGGTTGCTGGTGACCAGTGGCCTTCCAGGTTGTTATCTGCAGGTGTGGCAGTTTGCAGAAGACAGTGGTGAGTGAATTTCACTTGGTGGAGGTTGAGGTTTAAGGAAAGTATATGACTTACACACTCCTGCCCCCTACTCTTGAGTCAGGAAATATGTAGACTCTGAGTCAGGGGCAGGAGAATATAGAATCTACTTTTATGGTGGCAAAAAGACAAATTAGCAACCACAGCATGGCAGACAAGCCCCAAATGAATCTTCCCTGAACTTACTCCAAGAGTTGAGTTTACCCAACCCAGCCATAGATGGACTGCCCAGAGAACCACAGGCCTCTCCATTAAGCAAGACGGAGGCCAGGGCAGAACTAGGGCTAATCCGAAGTGCTTTCCTCTTGGAGGAGGAGGATGGGAGGGAGAGAAAAAAAAAGAAGTTATTTCTCTCTACAACATGTTCCCTGGGAAGGAAAATAGCTAATGAGCAAGGTTGACTAGCCAGTTTTCTTCTCAGAGAAGTCACTCTGCTTCCTATCCATTCTCGAAGTGGAAGGAAGTTCCCTCATGGGGAATAGGCTTCCCTCCAGCTGTGGAGATTTGCAGGTCCTCTGTCAGGCAGGCACCAGAGCGGGCAGCCTTCTGACCTGATTTAGTCCCCTCCCTCCCTCCTCCAGCATTAAAGTGTGTGTGCCCCCTGTTGCCTCAGTTGGAAGCTTCCCAGAAGTAGCCTGGTGGCTGCTGGTCCCTCCCCAGGCTTCACTGCTGCAGAAAAGTACTCTTGTGTTTATTGCTTTCTGAGGTCACTGGCCCTGTGGGCTATCTTTATTGTTTTCCTTGTCACCTGTCCTATGCTATAGTTTTTACTTATTTATATCACTTACTTAGCAGTTGTAGTGGTTTATTTTTTTAAATAATTTTACTGAGGTGTATTTTATCTGTCATTTAATTCACACATTTTGAGTGTACAGTTCAGGATGTTTTTAAAATACATATTGTAGCCATCACTTATAAATTCGTTTTAGAATACTTTCATGACCCCAGTAATACTTTCATGGAATTTACTGTTAATCCCCATTCCCATATATTAGATTTGCCTTTTCTGGACATATCATATCAATGGGAACATATATGTGGCATCTTTCTCTTAATCCTTTTAAAGTCCATCCATGTTATAGTGTGTATCAGTAGTTTGTTCCTTTTTATGACTGAATAGTATTCCATTATGGCTGTATGGATGTATCTCATATTTTGTCTACCAGTTATTGGATCCAATTTTGGGCTATTATGAATAATGCAGATAAGAACATTAATGTACAAATCTTCATGTGGACAAATGTGTCTTAGGTGTCTTGGGTAGACACCTAAGAATGAAATTGCTGTGTCATATGGTAAATTTATGTTTGCTTTTTTAAGGAAACTTTCAAAATTTTCCAAAATGGCTTTATTTACATTCCCACCACAGTGTATAAGAGTCCACGTTTTTTCCATGTCTTCATCAACATTTGTCGCTGTCTTTTTGTGTCCTTGTGGTTTTCATTTGCATTTCCATAATGACTAATAATGTTGAGTGTCTTTTCATGTGCTTATTAACCATTCATTTATCTTGCAAAATGCCTATTTTTTATTGGGTTGTTGGTCTTTGGTCCTTGTACATTCTAGATACAAGTTCTTCATTTGGTATACTTTGCTAATATTTTTTCAAAGTCTGTTACTTGTCTTTTCAAGGTATCCTTTGAAGCATAAAAGCTTTAAATTTTGATAATGTCCAGTTTATCCATGGTTTTTTGTTGTTGCAGGGGGATCCTGAACTATTTTTTTCATAGCTACGAAGTCTTTACCTAATTCATAAATTTTTCTCTTATATTTTTTTCCAAAAGTCTTGTTATTAGGTCCAACATTTGAATCTATGATCCATTTTTAGTTAATTTTTGTGTATAATGTGAGGTAAGGATCTAAGTTATTCTTTTTGCATGTGGATTTTCAATTGTTCTCACACTAATTGTTGAAAAATCCATCCTTTCTCCATTAATTTGCCATGGCACCTTTGTTGAAAATCAGTTTACCATAAATACAAAGATTTAGTTCTGGACTCTGGGTGCTGTTCCATTGATTTCTGTGTCCAAACTTATGCCAGGAAGTTACAGTTGTTTTTTTTAATCTTTTCCCCAAAATTGTCTAGATGGGGCAGCAAGGGTTTAAAGACAAGAGAGAAGGAGTCTTACTAATCATTTGATAGTGCTTGAGTACTGGTGTCTCGTAGAGTCTGTAGTGTAGACCTAGGAGAGTTAACAAGTCAAGGGGACTTGTTCTGACACTAAAGTGTGTAGAAAGTCAGAGTCATTATTCTCTAGATATTAGTGCAAGAATATTCCAGAGCTGAGGGAAGACTTTGTCTGCTATTTTTCTAGAAGCTTTCATGTTATCTTGGTAAGTTTTCTGAAGTCTGCTGTTGACCCACAGCCCCAAGGCTGATTTTGTGAGCACATACAGAACAAGCTAATAGAGGCAGTGCTCACTAGACTCACCAGACTGCTGTATATATCAGCATGCAGTTTTATTAGTTTACAATGAAAAAGCAAATATTTTATGGACTATTCTATTTTATAACAAGCTTTGCTTAGAGAAGATATAGCCTATTCAGAGTCTGCATGATTTCCAGATTGCTTTTTCATAAGACAGACAACTTGTGAACACGTTGCTGCCTGAGCCTTATGCTGCCCCCGCCCTTGGAGCCAAAGCCTCTTCTCTCAGCTCTGGGGATGTAGAAACCATTGAGTTGGATGATTACAGTGCTAGGGTCTCAGCTGAATGTCACTTGTTCATCCCACTTGAAACACTTGAAACTTAAATATGCAGCCAGGCCTGGTGGTTTACTCCTGTACTACCAGCAGCTTAGGAGGCTGAGACAAAAGGATCACAAGTTCCAGACCAGCCTCAGCAACTTAGGGAGGCCCTAAGCAACTTAGCAAGACCCTCTCTCAAAATAAAAAATAAAAAGGACTGGGAATGTGACTCAGTGGTTAGGCGCCCCTGGGTGAAGTCTCCAGTACCCAAATTAAAAAAATAAAGAAACTTATTCATGGTGTGGCTTCTCTTCTGAACAAGCCCAGTATTTTCTTTGCCTCTGACTCAACAGCCCCCTCTCATGGACACCACTTTTCTTTACTTGTATTATCACACTTGCTCATGATTGCAGGTCTGGGAGCTGCCCTGATTCCTAAGGGCCTTTGCCTGCCTCTGCTCTGATGCTTTCTGTGTTGGTTCTTAGAAACAACCTGCCTTTTCTTTCCAAGTTCTTGGAGGTACTTCACTGTCTTGCCTTCATTTGGAGTAGTTTGCCTTTTTAGTTGGGGCTAGTTTGGTAAATTTGGTGTAGATTTCCTAGGAGAGGGCACTGTACCACTGACTAGAGAAGAAGACCTATGGGATGGAAACCAAGGCCTGGTGCATGCTAGGCTAGCACCACAACAGAGGTATATCCCCCAACCCCTCTGATTTCTTTCTTACTATAATTATAGAGCAGCTTCCTAGTAGGAGGCCCTTAAGCCTTTGTTTTTCCACTGAATCTTTGAAATATATCTCCTTCCTTCCAGAGAGGAGAGATCATAGCTGAGAACCATCCTCTGGCTTAGAGTAGCAGGTTCTGGGAGAATTGTCCAGACTCTTCTGAGTCTGTGGAAGGGGAAGAAGGGACTGATTTAAATGTGACCCAGGAGAGTCAGGCAGGCTCTGGCCAGATGGCTTGAACTACAGCCTCATCAGCACTCCCTAGAGACAAACTCTGACCCTAAGGCCCAGCTGTTGTGTCTGTGACAAACCCCCACAGCTCATGTGGTTGGAACAGTCAGATTCAGCCAGTCTGATTAAGTGCACTGAGAGGCCTGTGGGCCCTGGGAGCAGTACTGGAGGGCCCTCTGAGTACTAACCCAGCCCATGTAGGTCCTTCTGGGCATGTCTTTTGTGGGAACTGTTATGAGGGAACTCGTAGCCACACATTGGCTTGATGAACTATGTGAGTATCCTCATATCTATTCTGCCCTCATCATTCTGATTTATGCCTCTCCTTCAGAGTTGAAAAAATACACAGATGTTCATTTTCTTCAAAGAAGGTAGAAACTGGGATGGGGGTGTGGCTCAGCAGTAGAGAATTTGTCTAGCATGTGCTAGGCCCTGAATTCAGTCCCCATTACCAGGGGGTGGAAATAGCCAGACACAACGGTACACACTTGTAATCCCAGCTACTTAGGAGGTTGAGACAGGAGTATTGCAAGTTCAAGGCCAGCCTCTGCAACTTAGCAAGACCCTGTCTCAAAATAGAAAGGTCTGGGGATATAGCTCAGTGGTAGAGTGTCCCTGGATTCAATCCCCAATACTGCAAGGAAAAAAAAAAAAGAGAGAGAGAAGCATCAAATGATACAGAAAGCAGAAAAGAGAACTGGCCTGCTAACCAAGCAGGTGGAAACAAAACTAAAACTTGTTCCTACTTGAGGCCCAATATGTCTTTGTTCCATTTACTTTTTAAAAAAAATGTGGTCTTTCTTATTGTCTAGTTTACATTTTAAGTCAGTGATATCTGCAGTGTAACATTTACTTGCTAGATTTTTAACAAGTTGCTTCAGGTCATGGACTATGTTTTTAAAAGAAATAATACTAGCTCATTAACTCTGTACCTGTTACTTTTCACCAAAGGTGTAAGTGACATCAGTAGTGAATGTTCATTCCTTTTCCTCTATTTGCTCTCTACCAAATTATAAAAAGCAAGAACTGATTGTGGAGTTTTGAGATTACAATGACTCATAATTTCCCATTTGCAAAAATAATTCATATGATAAGTTATAAAGAAATTAAAGTGATTCTGACTATTTGAAAAATGTAAATATAACCCAGAGTGTTTATGACTCAACATTCTCAAACTGTCAGTTCTTTCTTCCTTTTTTATTTTTTACTTTGAGGTAAGGTCTCCCTAAGTTACCAAGGCTGGCCTCAAACTTACCATCCTCTTGCCTCAGCTTCCCAAGTTGCTGAGATTACAGGTGTATGCCACTCACCCAGCTTCTCTTTCTTTCTTAACCACCTTTTTTGGGGGTGGTGAGTGGGTACCAGGGATTGAACTCGGGGGCACTCAACCACTGAGCCACATCCCCAGCCCTATTTTGTATTTTATTTAGAGACAGGGTCTAAGGGTCAATGCTGAGTTGCTCAGCACCTCACCATTGCTGAGGCTGGGTTTGAACTCACTGTCCTCCTGTCTCAGCCTCCTGAGCTGTTGGGATTACAGGTATGTGCCACTTTGCCCAGCTCTTTCTTGACCTTCTCAATGTCCAGGATAAGATGGCTGGCCTATGCCATGTCATTTTTCAAAACCGTCATTAGCATTCTGGGCTTTCATTACTTCCCTTTTCCTCCTAGATGTCATTAAGGCTGTCAGCACCATTGCAGTTCATGAAAAAGAGAGAAACCTCTGGCCTAGAGTGGATGTCTTCTCCTCAATGGTTCCTGGAGTCCTCCATGGGGCATGGCTCAGTGATCTGAAGATTGTGGATCTGGAATCCCAGAAGGTCACGTATAGCTCAGGTACTGCAGTAGTTCACCTCTTGCTGGCTCTTTCAGCCAACATCTGGCCTTTGGCCCAACTCAGCACATTTGAAACCTAATGCAAACTGTCCGTTCCATGTGCTGGAGAAACTTGCTGAATAAGAGATAGGCTCTGGCCTTGAAGGGCTCCCATTCTGGGGTGGGGAGGGGCAGTCCCAGGGACCAGCAACCACCCAGTGAAGCAGACTATGGCAAGATGAATGGGAGGAGGGGAATGATTCATTTTGCTTAGGACTGTTGTGACCAGCAAGCCCTGCCAAATTGCCTGGCCTGTCTAATTCTTCTTTGCCTTTGGTCTTCCAGACACCAGTGACAGTGAGGAGCTGAGTAGCCTGCAGGTCCTAGATGCAAACACTTTTGCTTTCTGCTGCACCTCTGGTCATCTGGGGCTTGTCGATACCCGCCAGAAGTGGGCACCATTGGAGAATATCAGCCCGAACCCTGGGTCTGGTGGAGAGAGATGGTGTGCAAAAGTTAGGGGCATGGGCCAAGGCCCAGGATCCTATATTGCAAGCCTTGGCTCAGAGGGGCAGCTCCAACTTCTTGACCCCCGGGATCTCTGCCATTCTGTCAGCTCAGTCCAGTGCCCAGTGTCCACACCTAGCCCCAACCCAGAGTTGCTGCGAGTAACGTGGGCCCCAGCCCTGGACAACTGCTTAGCCATTTCAGGTACTGCTGAACAGGCTGTCATGTCTTATTAGATCTCTCTTTTCCTGAGGATGGTAGAGTGCTCAGGAAGAAGACTGCAGCCCCACAATCAATCTGGTTCCAAAAGAATCTGGCTCCAAAAGTTAGAAGTTGCCCAAGAGAGCTCCAGATTAACTCTTCAGGTTCCTCAGTGGTAGGCCCTTCCCTGCCCTGGCCTCTAAACTTCCATGCACAAACACCAGCCTCTCCAAGCCTAGCAGGGATTCAGATTTCTGATCATTTGAGAGAAATGCAGATAGTAAAATGCTGGGATAGCCATGAAGCTGTACCAGAAAGGGGACAGGATTTTTTTGTTTTGTTTTGTTTTGTTTTAATTAGATACACATGACAGTACAATGACCTTGACGTATCATATATTTGAATCAGATGGGATATAATATCTCATTTTTCTGAGTATACAGGTTGCAGAAACATATTGGTCATGCATTCACATATATACACACAGTAATAATAATGTCTGTTTCATTCTACTATCCTTCCTATCCCCCAATCCCTCCCCTCCCCTCCCATCACTTCTCTCTACCTAATCTAAGGTACGCTATTTTTTTTTTCTCATGTCTTCATACATGTATTTTGTATAACGATGAGGGTCTTTTTCCACCATCCATGCATTTCCCTTTCTCCCTCCCTTTCCCTCCCACCCCTCTTCCCTATGTAGAGGTAATCTTCTTCCCATTTTGAGTCACCCCCCCTTATATCAGAGAAGACATTCAGCATTTGTTTTTTTGGGATTGGCTAACTTCACTTAGCATAATCTGCTCTAATGCCATCCATTTCCCTGCAAATGCCATGATCTTATTATTTTTTTAGTGCTGAGTAATATTCCATTGTATATATGTGCCACATTTTTTTTTTTTTATCCATTCACATATTGAAGGGCATCTAGGTTGGTTCCACAGTTCAGCTATTGTGAATTGTGCTGCTATAAACATTCATGTGGCTGTGTCCCTGTAGTGTGCTGTTTTCAGGTCTTTTGGGTATAGTCTGAGAAGAGGAATAGCTGGGTCAAATGGTGGTTCCATTCCCAGTTTTCCAAAGAATCTCCATACTGCTTTTCAAATTGGCTGCACCAATTTGCAGTACCCCCAGCAGTGTATGAGTGTAGGGACAGGATTTCAAGGATGCTTCTCAACCTACTTTCATTTTAAGTTATGCAAGCCAGCCAGGTCAAGCTCCTGGGCCTGGTGGAATCTAGTTGCATGGAGTATGGAATGAGGGCAGTAGATGCCAATGGGGAGGATCCACTGTGGGGGAGGGGCTGAAAGAATAGAAGAGAGCACAGGAAAGAAAGCACCAGGATTCATAAAGAGCAGAAGAAAAGAACCAGGCTCTGTGGAGGGAACAGGAAGATGGCAGGATAGCGTGAGTGCAGATGTAACTCAGTTTTGGGGGACGTGAGGGTGTGCCTCTCCTAAGGCTTCTTCTACTTCCCTCTTTAAGGCCATTTGCTGAGAGGGACAAGCATGGGGGAGATTGGAATTTGGGACAAGTTAGAAAGGTTTGATAAGTCTCTTAAGCCTCCATTTCCTGGGGAAAATAGTCTCTACTTCAAATGGTTGTAAGGATTAAGAGATAGGGCATGTCCAGGATCAGCCCTGGACCTGGTCTGTAACAGGTGAACCACAGATGATCATGGTGACATGCCCGGGAGGCCAGCACTGGGGCAGAGGTCACATTTCCAGTAGTTGGCTTTTAAGTATCTTGCTACTACTATGTGAGAACTCATCCTTAGCCTGTTTTGGTGCCATTGAGCAAATAGCATTGTTTTAGGGATTCAGGGTTGATGCTCCTTTTCTATATTCTTCCTCAGGTTTTGATGGGACTGTTCAGGTCTATGATGTCACATCTTGGGATGGAACAGGGATCCAGGTGGAACCTCTCTTCACTCACAGAGGTCACCTCTTCCACGATGAAAACAAAATGGATACTGCACCACAGGTTACCACCCACACCTGGCACCCCTGCAAACCCAGGACTTTGTTATCAGCAGCAAGTGATGCCTCCCTGCACGTGTGGGACTGGGTGGACCTCTGTGTTTCCTGCTGACACCAGCATCTTCCTGCCTTGGCCATTAGGAAGAGAAGGAGATGCTGGAGTGGCAGGGGCACTGATTCAGTTCTTGAGTGACTACAGATCCCTGCTACCAGCTGTATGGCCTTGGCAAGTCAGTCTGTCTCTTGCCCCCAGTTTTCTTTTCTGTAAAATGAGGAAAGAAATAACTACCTTGCTGGGACTGGTGGCAAACACCTGTAATCCTAGATGCTTGGGTGGCTGAGGCAGTAGGACACAAGTTCAAAGCCAGCCTCAGCAACTTAGCAAGGCCCTAAGAAATTAGTGAAATCCTGTCTCAAAAAATTAAAAAGAGCTGGGGAATGTGGCTCAGTGGTTAAGCTTCTCTGGGTTCAATCCCTAGTACCGAAAAAAAAAAAAAAAAAAGACTACTTTGCGGGGTTATTGGGAAAGTTAAAAGTGACATAAAAAATAGTTTTTGTAGGACACATGGCACAATAAATTACCTGGTAGCTGAGGGCTCCACTTTCCCCAGTGTGAAGTGGCAGTGTTTTGTCCCTCCCTTCTTCACAGTATCAGAGTAAAAATCAGAAGAGCTTGTGGATGTAATTGTGTTATGTGAACTTTTTTAACAGAAAAAAAAAAATGTATTAGGGCAAGTGAACATGAAGAAAACATCAACCCCAGTAGAAATTAAGAAAAGATTGTACCATTTTTTGCCTGTCAGATTGCCAAATATCAAAGCCTTATTGCTTTGAGGAGCTGATGGAGGTTCTGTGGTACTCTGAAGAGCGCAGGAGAGGCAGGCTCTTCATTCCTGCTGTATACTGTACCTTGTGCATTTGAACCAGAACACATACATCCAGCTCCCTATTAAAGGGCAGTTACATTTTCCTCATCCTTTCTTATTGTGTGATGAACAACTTTTGTTTCCATAAACAATATGTTTTTAGGATAAATTTGTAAAAAATAAAATTGCTGAGGCAGAGAATATATGCATATTGAAACACTGCCAAGGTGCCCTCCTTAGAGAGTATGTCATTTTCCCCCAAACATTGATGCCTCTCTCTCATCCTTGCTAACAAAATCTATTTAGTGGCTTTTGACCTTTGCCAGTCTGATGAATGAAAAGTCATTACTCATAGCCTTAGTATGCATTTCTCTTGAGAAGTTGGTACTCTTCAGCCAGGCATGGTGGTGTGTGCCTATAACCCCAGTGACTTGGGAGGCTGAGGCAATAGGATCATGAGTAGTTCAAAGCCAGCCTCAGCAAAACTTAGCAAGACCTGTCTCTAAATAAAAAATTAAAAGGGCGGGGGAGGGGCCGGGGTTGTGGCTCAGAGGCAGAACTTCCCTCTCACATGTGAGGCACTGTGTTCAATCCTTAGCAACACATAAAAATAAATCAACAAAGTAAAGATTAAAAAAAAAGGTGGGGGATATGGCTCAGTGGTTAAAACTAATGGGTTCAATCCCAAGCCAAAGTGTGAAAATAGTTGTTTGTGCTCAGCACCAACCACAACACAAGAAGTTCAAACAGATCCTAGCTGTCTTCTTCTCCCTCACTAGAACACAGCCTTCCCCAGGGTGGTACTTTCTATGCTATTCCCCAGGGGAATCCACATGAGGGGCATTTCCTTTTGGGGGCTCCACAAACATTCCTGTTTGGGGATCCATAGCAAATATTAAAGTTATATGCATCTCCCTGTTGTATACAATATCTCACTGTTGCATTTATTAAAGGGGTTTTTTTATGAATTTTGCTTTTGAAGTTATGTGGGAAGCCATTCTCACACGTGATTGGGCACCTCCTGGATTGGATGTGAGGCATTCTGGCCAAACTGTGTCGGAGCTATCCCCACCCTCTCCAGGTGCAAGAGCCTGTCCATGTGGGGGTGTGACTGACCACTGACCCTGAGGCCAATCACTGACCCTGACCTTGGAATGCTGCCCCCCTCGACCTTCATTGGATGGAATTTTCCCCTGAATTTCTTGTTCCCCAATAAAAAGCCACTCCCTGGCGTGCTCTCTCTCTCTCTCTCTCTCTCTCTCTCCTGAGTAAGCCTTGCTGCCCCACCGGGTGGTTCGAGGGGAGAGCCAGAGAGGGGAGAGCCATCTCAGACCTGGTCATAGAAAAAGGTAATTGAGTCTGTGTTTTATTTTGATCTCACTAGTTAACTTCTATGCCACGAACCTCTTTAATGAAACCAGCATGCTGGTCGCCTGGTGGAAAGTTAGTTGATTATTAGTCACAATTTGGATTTTGTTTTTGTTTGTGTGTGCACACTCGTGTGGGGTGCGTGCATACCATGTTGCACTGGAATGAAACCCCAGGCTGGCTTATGCTAGGCAAGTGCCTTTCTTCCTCTGCTTATAAGGCCACCAGTCCTACTGGATTAGAACCTTATCCTGATGGCTTCATTTAACCTTAATTACCTCCATAAAACCCCATCTCCAAATGCAGTCACACTGGGGGTTGATTCTTCAACATACCAGTTTAAGTGAGGGGGGCACAACAGTCCATAGCACTGGGAATTTTTTTTCCTCAGCAGTTCTAGGGATTGAACCTGGGGCCTCACTCATGCCAGGCAATTGCTTTTCCACTAAACTACATCTCCAACCTCCCAACATGTATTTTTTAAAAGAAATATATATATTCTTTTTTGAGACAAAATCTTGTTATGTTACCCAAGCTATCTTCCAACTTGGAAATTCAAGTGACCCTCCAACCTCAACCTCCTGAGTAGCTCAGACTATAGGAATATGCCACCATGTACAGTTCAGAAATGAATTTTTTGATTACTTAATTTAACAATGAAGTTGATGGAATATTACATTTTGGGGACATTTAAATTTTCCAATTTCAAGATGTGATCATTCTTAACCATTTCCTGAAGCCGCCTCAATCATTCCTCCCTCCACCTAAGAATTGATTCTGTAGCTCTCTTTCTAGCTGTGTGTACAGTGATATTACACTGACAGCTTGAAATTGGCCATGGCAGAAATATTTACATATCAGAAATTGGCAAATATTATAAAGCAGAGCTTTTTGTTTTTCCCTCAGAGATTTGAATTACCAGCATGCCACTGACTAAGCTATAGAATCTCACCAAGTAAAATCACAAGTGAGTAATTTAGAAAATAGTAGAATTGCTGCCTGAATTTAAAAGCTGCTTTGCAGAAGTGTATTGACAAAACGTGTAGTCATGGTCTGGTCAGGAAGACTGAACCCACACTAAGTAATTTAGTTGAGAGAATTTAAATTTAATGATGAGGTATCTGAAAGAGGAAGCAAAGCGAGGCACTCTGAGTGAGCAATGGCAGGAAGTTGCCATACAAGGATAAAAAGAGGTGGTGGATGTGGCCAGAACCCAGGGTTTGGCCTCCTGGTGACAAACAGCAGAACCCTATCTGTCCAGAGCTGGGGTCATGGGGCAGGGGGCTACATCAAAGGTGCTAAAACTGCAGAAGAGACATCTGAGGACTACAAGAAGTACAGTCACCTGGCTTTTCTCCTTCCCCTTCAATATCCTGCTAGTGCTATTGGTCAAACCTACATGGGGCTTATTGGCAAGGGACTTCTGGGAGGGTAGTGAGCAGGAGACGGTCCCCTGCAGTACAAAACAGAGCTGGAGAAGGACCCAGAATGAATCTGAGGAGAAAAGACAAATGACTAGTACCACATTCAAACCTCAACAACCAAGAAAAAGGAAGGACCGAAGGTGTCACACTGGTTATGTGCTTGCCTAATGTACACAAGGCCCTGGGTTCTATCCCTGGCACTACAAAAGAAAGGAAAAAAAAAAATGTGTGGAACTTTGGGTTTGATCCACAATACCACACACACAACAAAGTAGAAAATAGAACAAGGATTTTAAGAATGTGTATAATTACATATTAATTCAGAGATTAATTTATTATAAATTTTTGGCAGGAAATCAGAATTATCCAATACTCAAGAAAGGACAATCATTCCAGGGATACATCAAAGGGGATATTAAGGGCTAGGGGTGTAGCTCAGGGTTAAAGCACATGTTTAGCACATGTGAAGCCTGGGTAATATCCCCAGCACTGAACCAGAAGAATCCCAAGTTCAAAACCAGCCTCAGCAATTTAGCAAGGCGGCCCTAAGCAATTTAGCAATACCTTGTGTCAAAATAAAACCTAAAAGAGGCTAAGGATAGCCTTGAGTAAGTTCCTGCTCTTTGACAACTCTGCCCAGCCCCGCCCTGCCCCCCCCCCCAAGTTCTTTGGCTGGTTCTAATCTTATTTATTTACTTATTTATTTTTGGACTGGGAATTGAACTCAGGGGCACTCAACCACTGAGCCACATCTCCAGCCCTATTTTGTATTTAGAGACAGGATCTCACTGAGTTGCTTAGCATCTCACTAAGTTGCTTAGCACCTCACTAAGTTGCTGAGGCTGTCTTTGAACTGATACTCTCAGCCACTGGAGCCACTGCGATTACAGACTTGGGGCCACCTCCAGGCTCCTAGTTCTAATCTTATCTGACCACCTACAGTGACTCTTTGCATTCACTCTTTGCCCTGTGTTCAGCTCTCTAAACCTCTGTGGCTACCTTAATCCTTTCCTAGCCTTTCTGTAATGCAAACACACACACACACACACACATAAAATTGTGTAAAGTGTGATTTGTGACTTGAGTATTACAGATACTAGTAATTAAAATTGTAATAAAAGAACCTGGGGGCTGGGGCTGTAGCTCAGCGGCAGAGTGCTTGCCTAGCATTCGTGAGGCACTGTGTTTGATCCTCAGCACCACATAAAAATAAACAAATAAAATAAAGGCATTCTGTCCATCTACAACCACAAAACAAAAATTAAAAACAAAACCTGGGCTGGGCATGGTAGGGCATGCCTGTAATCTCAGTGGAGACTGAGATAGGAGGATCACAAGTTCAAAGCCAGCTTCAGCAACTTAGGCTCTAAATAATTTAGTGAGACCCTAACTCAAGATAAAACAAAAAAAGTGGGGGGGGGGCTGGAATTGTGGCGCGGTGGCAGAGCACTTGCCTAGTATGTGTGAGGCACTGGGTTCGATTCTCAGCACCATGTATCAATAAATAAAGGCCCATTGACAATTTAAAAAATATATTTTTTTTTTTAAAAAAAGGGGGGCTAGAGATGTGGCTCAGTGGTTAAATACTCCTGGATTCAATCCCTAATGCCAAAAAAAAAAAAAAAAACCTGTGATTGCCTGGCTTAAGACTACCAGGTGACCCACAAGTCTTCTGTGAACTGCCACTGGTGAGAGTGGTCTAGCCTGTGAGTTACTGTTATGAATTTAATGTTATGGAAAGGCACAAACGTGTGTGGTCTACGTTAATGACAGCATGCTCACAACAGGTTTTCTCAGCAATTCTAGGAAGATGCCCCAGAGAATCCTAAAAGGAACCAAAAAAAAAAAAAAAACCAATAAATCATTCACAATGATGTCAACACCGGATTCCAGTCCAGCTGCAAGCTGGGACAGAGGAGGCAGCAGCATATAAATGAGAGAAACTTCAGGAACTGTTTCGGTCTCACAAAATTTCAAGGTAATTTAATAGAAAAACTAAGCAGCAATTTGAAGGGAGTGAAAGAGGAAGGCACAAGAAATCCAGCAATCTGGGCTGGGGATGTGGCTCAAGCGGTAGCAATCTCGCCTGGCATGCGTGCTGCCTGGGTTCGATCCTCAGCACCACATACAAACAAAGATGTTGTGTCCGCCAAGAACTAAAAAAATAAATAAATATTAAAATTCTCTCTCTCATCTCTCATCTTTCTCTCTCTTTTAAAAAAAAAAAAAAGAAATCCAGCAATCTGCCACGTAGCGACAATAATTCAGCTTGGGGTATTTCTTGCAGGTGTGTGTGTTCATAAAGAAGTTCTAGAATAGAACATGCTTAGGTAAAGAAGGATGTCATCAGGGGAGGGGCATGTTGGGGCTTATACAGGGAGTGAGGGGTGTTCTTAAAGGCCCCATCTCCAGGGGCTAGGCCCAAATTCCCTTCCTTAGAACTGCCTCTCACACAAACCCTTTAAAGGGATGTGTTAGTCCACCTGGCCAGAGCTGCTTGCATCAGGGTTGGACATCTGACATCTTTAACTCACTAGGATGTAAGTTAAAGAGCTGAAGTAAATGCCAAGATCAGCTGCATTGTTCTGATCGAGCTAAGCCACTAACATAGACCCAACACGTTTGTGTCTGTCATGTCAGAATTTATTCAATAACAACACATTCACAAGCTACATCACTTTCATAGGTTGCAGTTCACCACGTACTCATGTGTCACTTGGTAGTCACAAGCCAGGCAATCACAGGTTCTCTTATTCCAATTTTAATTGCTAATATCTGTAACACTCAAGTTACACATCACACATACAACAATAGATAAAAGTAAGAAAAGGCTAAGGAGGGGTTAAAGTGGCACCAGGGCTCAGGAGGAGAGCCCTGGAGAGCTGACACAAATGCAAAAGAATCACTGCGGGTGGTCAGATAATGTTAGGAACCAACCAAAGAATTTGTTCAGTGGCAGAGCTGGAGGTGAGAGGCATTTCAAAACAGCATGTGGTTTCAAAATGGGCCACATCAAGAAGGGAGAGCAAGCTAAGCTGAAGACCAGGGAGAGTCCAGAATTTTGGAGACTTGACCTTGTGACCTTGTGACTCTTTCAAGGGGAACTTGTGACTTGTTCACCTGATGCCAAGGTGTGCTGCTACAAACAGTCTTGGGATGCTTCTCCTTTAATGTGTTCCAGGTGAGGGGGCTACTTCATTAGTGGTCTGGTGCATTTGATAAGCTCACAGGCCTAATTTTTGCTTCTGATTTAAATTTGTAAGTTCACAGGTGGTTTGTTGGTTGGTTTTGGGCTGTTTTTTTGTTTTGTTTTGTTGTTGTTGTTGGTGGTGGTGTTGTTTTTGGTACCAGGGATTGAACCCAGGGATGCTCAACTATTGAGCCACATCCCCAGCCCTTTTTATATTTTGTTCTGAGACAGGGTCTCGCTAAATTGCTGGCTTTGAACTCACCGTCCCCTTGCCTGAGCCTCCTGAGCCTCTGGGATTACAGGTGTGCACCACCACGCCTGGCTACGGGTGGCCATTTTTAATAGCACAATTAATTTATCAGTTTGTGCCTATGACTGTGCTGTGCAGACAGTGCTGGGTATTGCAGCCAGGTGTCATATTGCTAGGCAAGTGCTCTACCACTCAGCTACCTTCACAGTCCTGTTGGTGGTTGTTTACTTATACAACGTGTAGAGGCATTCTATCTTAGCACTTGTACTCAAAATGAAGTACAGGGCTGGGGATGTAGCTCAGTGGTACAGCACTTGCCTAGCATGATGTATGAAACACTAGGTTCAATCCCCAGCAACACCACAGAAAAAGAAAAATGGAGTTAACTCCTGGCAAACTACTACTTTACAAAATGGAGTAACTCAGAGCCAGGCACAGCCCACTTTCCAAATCCACCAAGTATAAGGCTGGATTTCTGGGGAGCAGGAACAGAGCCTGAGGAAAGAGCCAGGCCACAGAGCATGTGAAGAGAAAAGCAGCCATGAAAAAGAAAACAGCAGCATGAGACAAATGGACAAGAGAATGGATGCAACAAAAGTGGAATGAACAGAGTCTACCACAGAAGTCTCTGCAACTGGCTATTATGTGTGAATGCACCCAGTTACTGGAGGCTCGGGAAGGAGGCAGGTGTTCCCTGGCAGTTGGAGAGGTGATGCTATAGGTTATGATTCTCTCAAGTAGCCTCTCTGAGAGTTGCTTTGTGTTATGTACCACACAGATGCTAGGTCATGGGAAGTGTGGAGCTATATAAAACATGACTCTGGCCAGGCATGGTAGTGCATGCCTATAATCCCAGCAGCAGCCTGGGAGGCTGAGGCAGGAGGATCACAAGTTCAAACCAGCCTCAATAATTTAGCAAGGCTATAAGCAACCCAGTGAGACCCTGTCTCAAAAATTTTAAAAAGGCTGGGGATTTGACTCAGTGGTTAAGTGCCCCTGGATGGTTACTGGGATTATTTGATTCCACTAGGCAGGAAGAGCAAAGATATGTGATGATGTGTTTTATTTTATTTTTTAAATAAATAAAAATTTAAAAAATAAAATAAAACATGACTCTGCCAGCAGGCAATTGGGGAGAACCCAGCGAGAGAAGGGGTCATATGTTCTGGGAACACTTCTTACTTAGAGACCATGTATGAACAAGGAAGGTCACGTGACCTCTGAGTTGTTTCCTACCTTCGGGCAGAAGAGAAGGTGGGTTCTTCCAGGCAGAAGGATCAACATATGAAAAGACAGAAGTGAGAAAGACACAGCCCCAGCCCAGGGAGCAAGGGGAGTTGGAATGCAATTAAGTAGATAAACTAACCAGGCACCGTTGTGCACGACTGTAATCCCAGCTGCTGAGGAGGCTGAGACAGGAGGATGGTGAGTTCAAACCCAGCCTCAGCAATGGCGAGGTGCTAAGCAACTCAATGAGACCCTATCTTTAAATAAAATACAAAAAAGGGCTGGGGATGTGGCTCAGTGGTTGAGTGCCCCTGAGTTCAATCCCTGGTACCAAAAAAAAAAGAAGAAGGAAGAAGAAAGGGAAAAGGAGGAGGAAGAAAGAGGAGGGAGGAGGGGGAGGAGGGGGAGGAGGAGGGAGGAGGGGGGAGGAGGGGGAGGAGGGAGGAAGAAGAAGAAGAAGAAGAGGAGGAGGAAGAGGAAGAGGAGGAAGAGGGGGAAAAGAAGGAGGAGAAGGAGGAGGAGGAGAAGAAGGAGAAGGAGGAGAAGGAGAAGGAGGAGAAGAAGGGGAGGAGGAAGAGGAGTCTAGGAGTCTGACAGAACATAATGATTAAAACACCAGTGGAAGAGTCAGACTAACCAGGGCCCAAGCCCCAGCTCTGTGTTCAGTTCCCTCCATTCTGTAAAATGGGTCTGATCAGAGTACAAGCTCATGGAGTGGCTGACATGGTTAACTGAGCCCCTGTGGATTAAGTGCTTAGCACAGAATCTGACACACTATGAATACTGATTAACTGTGTTGTGGTGAAGAACCTGGAAAATCAGAGCCCTGGAGAGGAACAAAGAAAGAAAATCATTTGGGAGATTGGAGCAGATTCATGGGACACAGAGAGGGAGGCTCCTGTTCTGGAGTGAGTCGCAGGGGAGGCCTGGATCACGCTTACCACCAACAGTGGTATTTGCAAGTCCCCATCATGGCCTCTATATTCTTTGCAGATATCAGTCTTATACCAGTCTCTGTCCAGAAGCTTAGAGTCTAATAATAAATCTGATTAAAACAAAACACCTCCTCTGACCATGCCACTCACAGGATTCACTTGGAATTAATTTATCTAATGGGTTAATATACTTACATCAGCTTTTGCTAGCAGGATTAGTGCCTGGAAATCCAATGCTAGTGTTTCCTGCTAGCTGTAAATGGAAATGAGAATCAATTTTTTTTCAGGGGGGGATTACCAGGGATTGATCTCAGGGGCACTTGACCACTGAGCCACACCCCCAGCCCTGTTTTGAATTTTATTTAGAGACAGGGTCTCACTGAGTTGCTTAGCACCTCGCTTTTGCTGAGGTTGGCTTTGAACTCACGATCCTCCTGCCTCAGCCTTCTGAACTGCTGGGATTATAGGTGTGTACCACCACACCCTGCGAGAATCAATATTTAAAAATTTTTTATTCTAATTTGTTATACATAACAGCAGAATGCTTTACAATTCATATTATACACATATCTCTGGAGAATCAATATTTTTGCTGTAAGTTTCTTCTACAAAAATTTCTCAGGGGCTGGGGATATAGCTCACTTGGTAGAGTGCTTGCCTCACATGCACAAGGCCCTGGGTTCCATCCCTAGGACCACACACACACACACACACACACAGAGTAAAAAAATTTTTTTTCAATGTATAATTTGATAAACAAAATGTATAATCTATTGCAATATTTTAGTAATATAAGTGAACTTTATACACTCTCAACTGTATCTTTCATTATTTTTTTTTTAAAGGGGAAAGATTAGGGGACGGGGTTGTGGCTCAGTGTTAGAGTACTTGCCTAGCATGCGTGAGGCACTGGGTTCAATCCCTAGCACCACATAAAAATAAAAACAAATAAAATAAAGGTATTGTGTCCATCTACAACTAAAAAAAAATTTAAAAAGAGGAGTAACATTCCATTATGTATATATGCCACATGATTCATGGTGGGATAGGGAAAGGGAGCATGAGAGGAATAGATGAACTCTATATAGGGCAGAGGGGTGAGAGGGGAAGAGAGGGGCATGGGGTTATTAATGATGGTGGAATGTGAGGATCATTATTATCCAAAGTACAGGTATGAAGACACAAATTGGTGTGAATATACTTTGTATACAACCAGAGATATGAAAAACTGTGCTCTATATGGGTAATAAGAATTGTAATACATTCTGCTGTCATATGTAAATTTAAAAAAGGATGGGTTCACTTGTGCATATATGCAAAAAAAAAAAAAGAGGAAAGAAAGGTTTATTTTGGTTTATCATTACCATCTTCATCTTGAGATATCTTCAAGAAAATGACTTACAGAAGCCACTGCTGCTTGTCTTGTTCACATACTTAGAAGCCATAACTGTTAGTTTGTACTGAGTTAAAACTAAGAGCCTCCAGAGCCATGGTGGCACACATCTGTAATCCCAGCAGCTTGGGAGGCTGAGGCAGGAGGATCATGAGTTCAAAGCCAGCCTCAGTAACTTAGTGAGGCCCTAAGCAACTCAGTAAGACCCTGTCTGTAAATAAAAATATTAAAAAAGGATAAGGATGTGGTTCAGTGGTTGGGCACCCCAGTTCCAAAACTTAACATAAATAAATAAATAAAACGAGCTTCCAGAACTCTGTTCATCCCATAGAGTGGTAGATAAAAAAGTAAATCAAAGCACTTTTGAATAAGATGGTGGATGATACCATTTCAAATAAAAATTAGGACACTGTAAAATTCATATCACATGATTCAATGAGAAACATCTCCATGTTAACTATTAAGCCACAATTCACTGTTGTAAGTATCCCATTTAGGAAGACTGATAGCAAACATTATTTAAAGCAACTAACATGTCTTCCTCTAAGATCCTTATGGAACACTGACAATTTCCAGCTTAATTTCTCCACTATTTCATTAAGGGGAAAATATATGAGATGACATTATATGACTATATATTTCTTTCTTTTTTTTTTGTAAGAGTTAAGAGAGAGAGAGAGAGAGAGAGAAATTTTTTTTTAATATTTATTTTTTAGTTTTCGGCGGACACAACATCTTTGATTGTATGTGGTGCTGAGGATCCAACCCGGGCCGCACACATGCCAGGCGAGCGCGCTACCACTTGAGCCACATCCCAGCCCATAATCGACTATATATTTCTATATATTTGAATCTTCTTATTCCATCCAAAGGAAAAATGATGTCAAAAATTTTCAAAAGAGAATCTGGTTGTTCCCAAAGTCTTTTAGGGGGTGGGATTGGGGATTGAAGCCAGGGGCACTTTACCACTGAGCTCCATCCCCAGCACCTTTATTTATTTATTTTTTGTTGTAACACGGTCTCACTAAATTACTGAGGCTGGCCTCAAATTTTTGATCCTCCTGCCTCAGCCTCCCAAGTCATTGGGATTACAGGCATGCACCACCACACCTGGTCTCCAAAGTCATTTTATAATGCAGAGCTACCTCAGGTATTAGTAGGATGAATTTCTACCTAAGAATTTCTCATTGAAAGAGTAAAATAATATCAAGTGATCCATATCAATTTTATTTCCTGGTCTTGACAAATATTCTAAATTCCAATTTCTGGAATACCTCTTTGAAAATTGTCTCCCAACAACAGACCCTGAAAAGTCTCCTTAATGGCAGTGAATTGACATCCTTTGAAGAGATTCTATTTTTGGAAAGCAAAAACTGAGTAGAGCCCAGTCTCATGGATAAGACAGATGATTAGGCTGGATAAACAAGGTGTTTGTTCCATCAGCATTTATTAAACTTTTCTAGTGTATAAGACATTAACTACCCTACATGCTGGGAAGGCATGTAGTCAAATCCTACAGAAAAACTCAAAAGAACTTCTTGAATAACCACAATAACATGAAGTCCACAGCCCATTAAATAACCAATTTTGACAGACATTTATTTGGCTAAGTGTTTTTATGTTAAAAAGAAGCCTTATTACTGAGTTAGCCTTATTATAATAATTATTAATCTAATTAGGTACAATTGTAATATGTGTAGATTGTGCTTTGTTTTATAATGAGTTTCTGGGAGGTTGTGGGAAAATATTTAAAAATCAAACACAATGGGCACTATTTTAAGAGGAAGAAACTGTGTTCCATTTTTTTTCTAAGCCCCATTTGTTCTGTGCGTCAGAGTCTATCCAGGGACTCTGCTGTGCTCTTGTGCAGAGACTGAAATCTGTGGGAATCTGTTGCCCAAAGGATCAGGATACCCTGGCTCTGAGAAGCCTGAAGCACAGACAGGAATTAGTGGGCTTGTCAAAGGCATGTGACATAGAAGTAAATCCTTTAGGGACTTTTTAATACCATGGTTCTTAGTTTTTGCTCTGGGCATATCTACAAAGAGAAAGGTCTTTACCCACCTATTTATCCTGCTTCATATTTTCTAGACCCAGCTTCACCTTTTTAGGATTCAGTATGAGCTGCTGGCCATTGGGAACACAATTGCAGACATTCTACTTAGATCGAATCATAAAATTGCTAGTTTGTAGATCAGCAATGGCAATCTCATATGGTTCAATCTAATATTTTGGGAGAGGGAAGTTATAGTTTAGAAAGCCAAACCTAACATTGTTCTTTCTTCCTTTTCCCTCCCCCATGTAATAGAGCACTTTCCTCTATGAATCTAGAAATTTTCTATAAATTCCTGCAAATCCTAAGGAGGGTGGGGAAATGTACGCATCCTGAGCCCCAATCCTCCCACAGGGAGAACAATGGTACATTATAAATTTTATTATAAACTTTTGTCTAGTGCCCAAACACTGCTGGCTCCATAGCTGACCCATCTCCATTAACATGATCAGGGCAGGACAGTGCCCTGTCTATCTGTGAGGGAGGATCTCAGGGATGAGAAAATTAAGGCACAGAATCACAATGAAGACACACTGAAATGGGGACATAGTCAAATTCAGAATTAGTTTCTGAATTCTCTGGAAATTGGCTTCCATTGCAACAGCATAGATAAGGAAACCCTGAGGAATATTTCCATAAGCCAAGCATTTAGAGAGAGAAACAAAACAAAGTCTTTTGGACTGTGACTTAAATTCTTATCTCAGGTTGGTGACAGGTTATAGAATTAAAGGCAAAAAAGACTCTTTTATGGGACAAACTCCTTAGAATTGCCAGACTTGGTGCTTTAAAGACATTTTCCCAATATACCGGACACATCAGAGTCTCTCTCCCACATAGGTTCTCCAATGTGGCTAAAATTTGCTGTCCAATTGCCTCTCACATTTGTTACATTCATCGGGCTTTTCTCCTTGTGTATAATGAGACTTGAGCTCTGATTGAAGCTTTTCCTACATTCCCCACATTTATAGGGTCTCTCCAGTGTGAATTCACCAGTGGGTAATGAGGCTTGAGCAGTCACTGAAACTTCTCCCACACTCGAGATACTTGTAGGATTTCTCCTATGGATCCTCTGGTGGCTGGTGAGGACAGAACCCTTAGTGAACTTTCCCCGATCAAAGTGCAAGCTATTGGGGAATCTTCTTCCATACCCATTACATTTATGGGGTTTCTCTCCTGTGTGGATTCTCTGGTGCATAATAATGTTTGAGCTCTGGTTAACACTTCCAGCTCTCTGCACATTTATAGGGCTTTTCTCCTGTGTGGATTCTCTGGTGTCCTGTGAGGTTAGAATGATCACAGAAGCCTTTCTCATATTCAGGGCCCTGGGAAGGCTTCTCCCCAGTGTAGATTCTCTGATGGCAGATTAGATGTGAGCTTTGGCAAAGCTTTTCCCACAATGGCTATATTCATAAGGTTTCTTTTCTCCTGTGTGGCTGACCTATGGATGGCTAGATATGGTTGAAGTTTTTTCCATAGTCAAAACACATACTGGATTTTTCTTCTGCATAGGTACCCTGAGGACCTATGACTTTATCTACATCTCTTTCTGGAGGAGAGACTGACTCTAGTCCAACTTGCAGCAGGGCTATTCCCTGTTGCTGTTCTGCCCCATATCTGTTTTCCCAGTCTTTCCAGCAATTACAGTATTGGAAAACATCCATTTGGGAGCTTTCTAATGATACCCTCGGTAGTTCCACCTTCCCTGAAATGCCCTGGTTTGAATTTTCCTCATACTCAGTTCTTGCTCCAAGATCTGAAAGAATGAAATGAGACTAACTACAATTGAAACCTATATTCTGAAACCAGAAAAATGGAAACAAGGTGAAAGAGGTCTTCACTGGATGCTTAAAAATAAGCTATTGAAGGTGACAGAATATGGTCAATTTTACATTCACCAGGATCAAATAAACCAGAGTATAGTGGAACCATGGTCAATGTGGATAGACTTACGGGTCTTACTCATTTTTCCAGCTTCTAGACAAGTTCATATGGACAAAATCTGTGAAAAGGAGGGAGGCAGAATCTAGACCATTCCTCGTTAGCCAGAGCAGCTACCCCCTCCTCAGGAGCTCTGACCCAAGTATGGCTTCTCCTTTTCTCCCATCTCCACCTATCAACAGGAAATACTAAAAGCCACCTTTCTCTTCTAGATACTGTCTTTGGGGTGAAAGGATACTCCTTAGACTAATTCTACTGGCCTTTCTCCATCCCCTGACTTAGAAGTGGGAGAAATGGCTTCTTTGATTAATGAGGAGCTGGGCATACAAGGCTCAGAGACCATTAGCAAAGGCTTTATCTTTTAAGAATGAGGCTGGGGTAGTCCATACTGCTAGTGGCTGGATAAGTCAATCTGCTGGATCCTGGGGTTATTAGGAAGCCCTCTGTGGCCACAGGCCTCAGTTGCATTCTCAACAGTCCCCCCAGTTAAAGCTGCCATTTTCATCTCAATGTCTAACTCTTAAATCTCTCCCAGTTGATCTAGATTCTGGGTAGGAGAAGAAGAATACCCCCTAAATTCCAACAAAATTCCTAAAATTCTTCTCCTCTAGGGAGGGGAACTTATCTTAACAATAAGAAATTCATCCCATCAATAATCTAGGGTTGACTATAGTTTTAATTTGGAGTTTTCCATGCTCACTTTTTCTTAAACTTTGCTTTGTTTTGTTTTTGTGCTTGCAGTACTGGGAATCAAACCCAGTGCCTCACACATGCTAGGAAATTATCCCCAGCTGAGCTACATGCTCAGTCCTTTTTATTTCCAGACAGGCTCTTGCTATATGGCCCAGGCTGCCCTTGAAAAGCTTTGATCCTCCCACCTCCTAATCAGCTGAGGCATGCCCCACCATATCCATGCTCACTTTTTCCACTGACCTGGTCAAGTGATAGTTAATTTTAGCTAAAATTCAAATAGAGGGCTAGGGATGTAGCTCAGGGGTAGAGCACTTGGCCTAGCATGTGCCAAGTCCTGGGTTCGATCTCCAGCACTAGGATCAATCAATTGACCAATTAATACAATAAAATTCAGACAGAATTTAAAAGAAGGGGCTAGGGGCATAGATCAGTGGTAGAGAGCCTGCCTAGAATACATGATGTTCCAGGTTTAATCCCCAGTATTCTGAAAAAAAGAAGAAAGAAAGGGAGGGGGAAAGAGGGAGGGAAGAAGAAAGAAAGAGGGAGGAAGGGAGGAGGAAGAGGGAGGGAAGAATAAAGGAGGAAAGAAAGAGAAAGGAAGAAATATTTTTTAAAAATAATTTTTAATTGTAGATGTATCAATATCTTTAATTATTTTTATGTGGTGCTGAGGATAAAACCCAGTGCCTCACACTTGTGACGCAAGCGCTCTACCACTGAGCTACAGCTACAGCCCATTAAGAGGAAAATTATAGCTCAGAATTTGGTTTTATCTTTTTTTCCAAGGAAACTAAATTTTCAACCTAGGAAACAAGCTTATCTGGGTGCCATTTGCTTCTCTGTTCATTTCTCAACTCTTTAATGATAAACTAGAGAACATTAAGAGCTTGGGTTCCTGTTATGATTTAGATATTAGGTGTTCCCAAAAGCTCATATGGAAGACAATGCAAGAACATTCAGAGTTGATATGACTAGGTTATAAAAGTCTTAACCCTGTTGGGGATTAACTGAGTGGTAACTGAAGGCAGGCAGGGTATGGCTGGAGGAGGTGGGCACTGAGGGCGTGCCTTTGGAGAGTGTGTGTGTGTGTGTGTGTATGTGCATGTATGTGTATATATATATTTGTTTGTTTGTTTGTTTGTTTGTTTTTTGGTACTAAGGATTGAACTCAGGGGCACTCAACCACTGAGCCACATCGCCAGACTTATTTTGTATTTTATTTAGAGACAGGGTCTCGCTGAGTTGCTTTAGGACCTTATTTTTACTGAGGCTGGCTTTGAACTTGTGATCCTCCAGTCTCAGCCTCCAGAGCTGCTAGGATTACAGGCGTGTGCCACCACACCCAGCTGGAGCATATATTTTTTATATGGTGAGTGGAGTCTCTCCTTCTGCTTCCTGATCATCATATGAGCTACTTCCCTCCACCATGCTTCCACCGTGATATTCTGCCTCACCTCCATCCTTGAGGAATGGAGCTGGCTGTCTGTGGACTTAGACCTCTGAAACTGTGAGCCCCCAAATAAACTTTTCCTCCTCTAAAATTGTTCTTGTCGGATCTTTTAGTCAGAGCAGCAAAAAAGCTGACTAAAACAATTCCTTTCCCAGGGTTGGCTTGTCCATGTCCAGAATTCCAGGGCTGGCTACTTTGTTGGTAGTCAGCCAACTATTTTGTTGGGCTAGTTCCCACTCATTTTCTACCTGTGCAGGAAGTTTCCAAATTTCCTTGAAGTCCTGGAGATGACCATTCCAAAGTGCTTCACTCCTCTTCAGCTTGGAGTAGAAATGGAAGTCCTATCCAAGGAAAAGCAAGAAGGAACATTGAGTTTTTCTGTTAATTCACTTTTTGTTTATCTGGAAGTGGTATATGAAATGAGAATGGAAATACCTCCCAGAAAGGTCTAGTTTTCAAAAGAAAAAGTTAATAACTCAGGAAACTTTCCCTCTTTCATTCCCTTGAGGAGTATATGACAATGAACTTATCTATTTTTAAAATAATTCTAATGACCAGGCATGGTAACCCCAGGAGCTTAGAAGGCTGAGACAGGAAGATTACAAAGTTAAGGTCAGCCTGGACAACTTAGTGAGACCCTGTCTCAAAATAAGAAATAAACAGGGTTGGGGAAATAGCACCTCTAGGTTTAATCGCTAGTGCCAGAAGGAGAAAAAAAATGATGATGATAACTAACATTTTCTGAGCGCTAACAATGTGTCAGGTCTTAGTAACATCCAGTGAGGTGGATACCATTATGTCCATTTTAAAGATGAGAAAATGGAGGCTCAGAATGTTTAACCAGTTTGCCCCAAAACAGACAAGTCTTTTTTTTTTTTTAATTTAAGTTCTAATTAGTTACACATAACATTAGCAGACACGTCTTTTTTGGGAGGGCGCTGCTAAGGATTGAACCCAGGGCTTCGTGCATGCTAAGCACAAACTCTACCACTGAGCTATACCCACAGCCCCTAGACAAGTCTTTTATTTTGGGGGGGGGGTACAAGGAATTGAACTCAGGGTCACTTAACCACCGAGCCACATTCCAGCCCTATTTTTTATTTTGCTTAGAGACTGGGTCTCACTGAGTTGCTTAGTGCCTCACCGCTGCTGAGGCTGGCTTTGAACTCGCAATCCTTCTATCTCAGCCTCCTGAGCCTATGGGATTACAGTTGTGTGTCACCATGCCCAACCCTAGACAAGTCTTTAAGTGATCAACATATAAGCAAAGTTCACCTCTATGGGGTGCTTTAGATGAAAACGAAGGACTGAAAAGAAAAAGAAAACAAAGGACTAAAACTTTAAGAACCTCCAACTTTTATCTTCTCTGTATCTACTATATTGTTACTGAAAGTAGTCGGGAAGAACCCATTCCTACACAAAATGTTCTTAATGAGTCAGCCTGGACTACTAGTTCAGCAGAGGGCTGAGCTGAATAATATTTGAGGATAGGAAGTAAACAACATTTTCTCAAAGACATGTCCATTTTACTCCTGATGAGGTCATTCCAGACTAGAGGCAGCAGAGCCAGGACAATAATCATGCTATGTCTCTTGACTCCCAATCTCCAATGCCTCCCATAGGACTTCATCTCTGCCACTGTTCTGAAGTGTTCTGGGGAGGAGAGTTTGCCATTGGAATCCTTCCTCAATCCTTAGGGACTAAGTCTTCTCAGATCATCTTGAGACTCCTCTGTTATTTCATGACCGTGTCCTGTTGTACCTTCTGATGCTGTCTCCCACATCCCTTGGGATTGCCCTCTATCCTGCAGGAGGCCTCCTGCCACCTCTAAGACATCATGGGTATTAGCTAGGGTCCCGGGACTCATCAGGACATCCATCTCATCATAGAAGGCACAGGTGCCTAGCATATGGGTGTTCTTGGCTTTGTTGTTCTGAAAGTTTTTGAACCAGTAGCAACACTGCTCCAGCGTCCACAAAAAGCCACATTATCCCACAGCTGCCCAGCCACAATCTGGTATACCTGATGGCTCTGATGCAGCTGCAAGTTTCTTATGAATGTAGGGCTTACAAGAATTCTCAGGTAAATTTTAGTTTCTTTATACCCCCAATGCATACCTAGGGGAAAGGGATAGTGGTTAAATCAGGATGACACCCCAGTTTTATAATAAAGATGACAGAAGACACTCTTCCACATTCCTTCCATAGCATTTCAGTGATTTCCTAAGAAACAAACAAATGGGTTTTCTCCCTCTATGACAAGACTTGATGTGACAACATGCATATATTTATTTTTAGACATATGAACACTATTCTTATGTAACACAGCTCCTCCTTTTTATCCATTGTTCAGGCAAACAAATGGTTCTTCCATTTGTATATAAAAATAGTCTTTCCTGGCTCTTCCCAAACCATTACAATATGCCATGAATGCATGTTGTACCCTGAGAAAATAAGGGCCTCAGCAATGTGAGGTAAGTACTCTTACACTGTGCTACATTCCCTTTTTTTTTTTTTTTTTAGAGAGAGAGAATTTTTTTAATATTTATTTTTTAGCGGACACAACATCTTTGTTTGTATGTGGTGCTGAGGATCGAACCCGGGCCGCACGCATGCCAGGCAAGCGTGCTACCGCTTGAGCCACATCCCCAGCCCCAATGTGCTACATTCCCTTTTGATTTTGTTTTGAGACAGCTAAGCTACCCAGGCTGGTCTGAAACTTGTCATGCCTCAGTCTCCAGAGTAGCTGGGATTACAAACTGTGCCCAGCAGAGAACTGGTTGGGATGAGGTTCTCTCCAATCCTGTTAACTAACACCCTACTTCCCCAATATTGTGATAACAAGGTCTTACCAGGAGGACTCTGAAACAGGGCTGTGAAGCCAGGGCTTCTCCAGGCTTCTTCAGCCCCCCATTTCTTCCCCCTCAGAATCTGCTGTCATGGCTCCCACATGTTATTCTTCTAAAAATGCTGCTGTATGACCTAGGTTCTGTCCCTGCTTCCCTGACCCAGCTTCTGACACATTTTTATCCAGCATTGCCATCTCCTGTTCCCAACAACCAATGAGCAGTTCTTGCTCCACAATGTGCTGCCCAAGAAGACAACCTGCCACCTCTGGGATGGGGGTGGCAACCTGTGGGCACATCCGGGTATCCATCTCATCACAGAGGTACAGATGCCTGGCATATGGGTGCTCCTGGCTTTGCACTAGTTGGTTTGCAGGTTTTTGAACTGCTCCAGGATCCACAGGAAGCCACATTCTCAAAGCCATTTAGCTACAGTCTAACATACCTAGCAGTTCTGGTACAGATATAATATTTTTCATGGACCCTTGACTCACTGAGAATTCCCAGAAAAATCTTGGTTTCCTCATAGTCCCATCCTCCAGGCCTTGTCACTTCTGCTTATTCCAGGCCTTGGCTTTTATCAAGATTGGCACTTGGGCCAGGTGTGGTGGTACATGCCTGCAAGCCCACCAGCACAGGAAGATCTTGAGTTCAAAGCCAGCCTTGGCAACTTAGTGAGGCCCTAAGCAACTTAAGGACACTCTGTCTCAAAATAAAAAGTAAAAAGGGCTGGGGATGTAACTCAGTGGTAGAACACTCCTGGGTTAAATCCTTAGTACCAAAAAAAAAAAAAAAAAAAAAAAAAAA
>NW_026000196.1:4059641-4067574 GCF_001458135.2 Marmota marmota marmota
TCGCACTATTTTGGAGTTCTCGTGGGGATTTCCGGGGATTCCCCGAGAGTTCCCATTGGTTGGGGAAGTGCAGGAGGAGGGATTTCCGGGAGAGATATTTCCGGCTGGGGGTTCCTGGAGAAGCCTCGTGGCGTTCGGGAGGATTCCCCGGGAGCTGTGTGAAGTGTTTTCCTGCAGTTTAAAAATAAAGTTTGTTCCTGCTTCAGTGGCTCGTGATTTGTGCCCAGCCAGACTGCGGCAGGAGTCCTTCCCTTTGGAGGTACCTAGTTAGGCTCTCACAGATTCACACCATCAGCCTCAGTTTACAAGCTGCATCTTCCAGGTGGAAGGGAGCTGTATCTTATATCTTACATCCTGCACTCAGAGGGTGCTTTCACGCCCTCTCCATAGTCAGTGCCCCCTCCAACCCCATTAGCTACTGCTTACCATTACCATGGAAGGATGGGAACTCTATTTTGCGGCTTGACTGTTCCTCTGTTTCTGGATGCCAGTTCTTCACTGCTTGAAACAGACACATGGGTTGTTTGTGCTTATGGCAGATGTTTAGGGAACTCAGTACTAATTCTGAGGGTTCATTCTCCTCTGAAAGGACAATCTCCATTCAAGGACTGCAAGTGCTCAAAATCCTGTAGGAACTAAAACTGAAACATCTCCAGATTCAAAGAAGAAAATGCAAAAGTAAGTCTTGTGCAAATATCTGCAGCAGCAAAGAATGTGCATATGTGGAAGATTTCACAGAGATAAGGTCTAGAACCCAAGCCCACTGCAACCTGACCATCCAGCTCTCCTTGGCATGCTCCTACTTGTCTTGCCAACATGTAAGCAAAATATGTAGGCATGACCAATAATTCAACTATTTTGCAATAAGCTCAATAGTGTCACTAATGACCAGTAAAGTAACTTGCTTCCTCCAGCTCACCCAGAAAATGAGAACTGCCATTTTCAGCAATTCTGTGTAGTGCTGGGAATCGAACCCAGGGCTTTGTACATGCTAGGAAGGTGCTCTACCACTGAGCTATATCCTCAACTGAGCTACATCCTCAACCCCAGAAATTCTCTTATTTAATGGCAGAAACCAATACTCAGAGCAGCCAATGTACATATTCTTTGAAGAGATAGTCTGCACTGAGAAGAAAAGCTGCAGTGACCAGGATCAGGGAACAAGCAAACTCCATTTTGACATAAATAGCAAAGTACTATGCCTCATCTACACAGCTGACAATCCATGGAGGCTGTCTCTCACATTCTTCTACTTTGGCCAGTCAGAAATTTATTTCCTTATCTCACCTGTAACCCCTGTCTTCCCATTTCTTTCTGCAAATCTTCCACCAGGGCCACGGCCTCCTCTCCAATCTCTGTATGCTGCTGTCTAATCCAGATATGGATCTCTTGAGGGAAAGACAGGAACTGTTCTAGAACTAGTAATTCCAGGATCTGTTCTTTCATTAACTTCTGGTCTCAGCCACTGGTGAAAAATCTTCCAGAGTTGAATAAGGGCCTCCTTGAGTCCAGCTTCTTCTTCTTCCTTTCTTCTTTTCTCCTTCTCCTCCTCCTTCTTTTTTGTACCAGGGATTCAACCCAGGAGCACTCAATCCCTGAGCAACATCCCCAGTCCTTCTTTTATTTTTTTATCTTGAGACAGGGTCTTGTTCAGTTACTTAAGGCCTCACTAAATTGTTGAGGCTGGCTATGAACTTGCAATCCTCCTGCCTTAGCCTCCAACAGCCAGATGCTTCTTGATAGTGGAAATGCCAAAAGCTCTGGCAGGAGGTCTTCAGCACAGAGTCATTCCCTTGAAAGGAAATTTCCTGCTCCCAGCAGGAATCTTCTAGTTTCTACTTGCAACCTTCTTGCACTTGAAGAGTCTGGATCTGTTGAGTCACAGCTACAGCCCTTATTCAGCTCAGAGAACCTTGCAACTATAAAGCTCAAATCTCTTTGTCTCATTGAGAAGTCACCCTTACTTGAGTCACTAGGTGGACCTTCTCTTGAAATCCTAGAACCGAAGACATATATTAGAGTGAAAATCACAAGTGCTAGCCTAACAGAATTGAAGAAGGCAGCCTTCCTATCTGCCTCTCTCCATGTCCTGCTGCCTGTGGAATGTGGCTCTCTATCACTGAGGAGGCAACTTTATAAGGTTGATAAAAGTGGTCAAGAGCTGGTAACTGATGGGAAAGGAGGGGAGCTTAAAGGTATTTGCACAATAGTTTACTTAAGGCTCAGAAAATACCAGTTATCCACACTGAAGAATGAGGATGAGTTTATGGAGATTATATATGAGACAATAAACTGCCTCTCTTCCCAAGCCACTGGGCTTTAGAATCATAAGAGTGTTACAAAGTGAAGGTCCAGTAAAAGTCAGACTGAGCATAATGTAGCAGCACCTTGGAGAGCAGCATCTGGGTGTTGCCGCCTCCAAGTCCAGAAATTCTAATATTCCAAACTCGCCCCTGGCTAGGTTCTCGACTTAGCACCCTGTTCAGGATCCCTTAGCCCTAGCATCATAACTCTCTACCAACAGTGTGATCTACTCTACAAGCTCTAAAAGCAAGGACAATAAAAATACAGGGTCACAGGATGTCAGAGTTGGAAGGAAAGTTATTATTTAACTCTACCTTCAACTCTTGGACCTGATACAATCGAGGTTTAGAGATCCCCAGAAACTTGCCCAAGGTCATAGAGCTGGTTTACCGCAGGAAAATGCACGAGTGGCCAGCAGAACATAACTTATACTGGAAGACTATTCTGCTATGCGGGGCATCTTCTTTGGAAGCTTTTTGGGAACAAATGCAGTCCTTGTGAACCGGGCTGCTGTGAAGGCTAGAGAGCCAGGGACATGCCCTCCGAACCGTGGGTGGTGAGCAGAAGAAGGCCGCCAGCACGAGGGGGCGCATCCTTGCAGGACGCCGGGCCAGGGCCCAGAGCATACCGCCCAAGGCGTCAGCTTGCCTCGCTCACCCTGCAGGGGCGGCCCAGGCCCAGGTGAGAGCCGCTCTTGCTAGCTGAGGCCCGGCGGCTACGGGCCACTCGGCCAAGCGGCACTTTCTCCGAAGTCACACAACGTCCCCCGTGACACTTAAAATCCGAGCTCATTACCCGAAGCTCAGGCATTCGGAGGGCCACAAAACCCCGGCGGCGTAAACTCGAGCCTCGGAAGGACTCGGTGTGTCGGAACTACGTTTCCCAAAGGTCTCCGCCCTTAGACTGACAGCAGCGTTAACCAATAAAGTGTGGGAACGTCTCTGGCGCCTATGACCTTCAGACAAATCACTGACAGGGGACGGAATTTTCCCACACTACGCTGCAATTATAATTGACCCGGTGGGTGTCTGTGGGCCCTGGTTCCTTGGAGCCTGGCTCGCTCTACCGGGCCCTGTTGGCGCTGAGCTACAGGAATCATTCTTTCTTTGGTTACCAGGGATTGGACCCAGGGATTGAGCTACATCCCTACCCCCTTTTATATTTTATTTTGAAACAGAATCTCGCTGTATTGCTTAGGGCCTCATTAAATTGCTGAGGCTGGCTTTGAACTCTCAATCCTCCTGCTTCAGCCTCCCGAACTGCTGGGATTATGGGGGAGCACGCCACCGCGCCCAGCTCGGAACCTCTCTTTACAAAACGTTTTCCCTTAGGGTTAAGCGCGGCTGTTATCCCTGTTGTGGGCGTAAATAAACCGAAGTCACTTGGGCGGGAGTTCCTTTGGCATGGAGATGGGATTCCAATTCCGACTTTTTTTTTTTTTGTCACTTGACAGTGTCCTCCTCTGGCGTGGATGCCTGCTATGGTAATGCTTCATCCCCACAATATTCCTCCTTGCCCACCATACACACATAGTCAGTCACTCTTTCTCCCTCCCTCCTTCCCTCCCTTCCTCTCTCCCACTCTCCCTTTCTCCTTCTATTGTGTGCACTGTTTAGGTTGGTCCAAGATGAATACCATTTGAGGAACCCATTTTAAAAAATTATTTTTATGTAGTTGGACACAATACCTTTATTTTATTAATTTGTTTTCATGTGGTGCTGAGAATCAAACCCAGCACCTGGCACGCTGCTAGGCGAGCCGTCTGTCGCTGAGCCACAACCCCAGCCCCTGATTCCATTTTAAGATTGGGAGCCATCTCATCACAAACTCATAAAAAGTTCCTTTCTGTTTTATTTCTATTTGGCCTGACCATACTCTGATGGTTAAACTTGTTTGGAATTCCTGCCTGTGTTCTGAACTCACCCAGGCCTGGCTCTCCTTGACCAGATAACAACCCTCCCTAAAACCTCAGCAGCTCCTCATAAATTTTGATGTTGGAATCTCAATTTACTCCCTACCATGAAATGTTAAGCCATGTAGATCATTAACCTGCCTTTGTATTACGCTTGCCAGAACCCTGTTAGCTGTTAAGTTCCCAAAACACTCACTTTGTAACTTTTTGTCTTTAAAAACCTTTCTTTCCTGGGAGTTGTCACTGTTCTCTGGCCCTGGTTTCGGTTGAGACAGTTGCTGGCCAGCTCTCTTTGTGTACTCAATATAAGCTTGCTTTAATTTGGTTTAAAATTGGGGTCAGTGGTATCTTCTTTGTGTCGTGGGTTCAACACATTGACAATTCATTTAACAACCAAATGTGTGACATCTACTTTGGACCAAGCATTGGACCAGGAGTGTGCTCTGGTGACTGGGAGAAAAAAAAAGCAAAACACTCCCTCTTAAGGAATATAATCCAGGGCACAGTGCTCTTCTAGAATGGTGCTATGAACAACTCAAATAACTTCAATGCAGGATGCTTAGTGCAAAATACAGGCATATTCAAAGTACATGTTGCGGAGCTGGGGGTGTAGCTCAGTGGTAGAGCACTTGCTGAGCACATGTGAGAAACTAAGTTGATCCTCAACACTGCTTAAAAATAAATAAAGGTATTGGGTCCATCTACAATTTAAAAAAAAAGTACATGTTGGGAAAGAAATGCTGGGAAGGCCCAGAAGGGGAAAAGGTGCAGCCTCAGGAATGGGGAAAGGAAGCTATTCAGTATCTACTTTACACATTTTAAATCCAGTGCCTTAGGCAGCATGCTTGTGCTCTACCACTGGGGATACTCCCAAATCCCTCTCACTTCCCATTTAACAGATAACAGGTCCAAAACACAGTTGAAGATAAGTGAATAGGTGAAGCTGTTTTTTTCTTCCCTCCACAGGAAGAGCAAGCAGCCTGTGGAGAAGTGAGGGACCGGCAGGTTGATAGGAGAGACTCTCCAGAGAGTCAGTGGGCATGGAGAATTTTTCCTCCTCTCTCTGATCTTATGTAGACCCTCAGGCCAGCACTTTTGACCTGCACATGCAACTAGTTTCCAAACCATTCCCTCTAGACCAGTCCAGAAGTTTCAGAGAGCTGACTCGCACCAGCTGGGTGAGGCAAAGGCCTGGCCTAGAAAAGAGCTTTGGATTTTCATCCTCCTGTCACCTGAGTAGCTCTGCTTTTATGTGTTTCACCTGATCTGTGAGCCGCAAGGGACCCAGGGCAAAGTACTCATTGGTGTGAAACCCTCTTACTCCCAGCAGATTCTCCAGCAGCTGCCTCAGGCAGATGGATGGAAAATTCTGAGTTGGAACACTGATAAGATTGAGAAGCAGGGAGGGATTCAGGGGAAGGTGGGCCCTGGAGCCACAGCCTTCGCTCAGATTCGAGGCATGAGCTCAGTTGCAACAACAGTTGTTGGTGAAAAGCCAAAAAGAACCCCTCTAACTCAAAATCTTCCTTTCACCCACACAATTCTTCCACTTTCCCTAGAGTTTGGGGTCATTTTGTCAAGAGGATAAAAAAAGGAAAGACTAATTTTGTCAAAGATCTGAAAAAGTTCAGCTGAGCTCTCCATGTGAAAATCTCCAGGGCTATCTGAGAGACTGGATGCAGCAATCCCAGCACACTGGACCCCTATAGAACTTCCTGATTATGAGACAGGACCCTTCACCAACCCCATCAGAGCTAAAGGGCCAGGAAAGGTGACCACCTGTCTCATGCAAGGATAGACCATTTACAGTTGTAGATAGTACTGTTACTAATGAGGGAAAAAGACTAAAAACTGTATTTTTTTTTTATACCAGGGATCGAGCCCAGGGGCACTAAACCACTAAGCCATATCCCCAACCCTTTTTGTGTTTTGATACAGGGTCTCACTAGGTTGCTTAGGGCCTTGCTAAATTTCTGAGGCTGTGAGGCTGGCTTTGAACAGAGTGGTTAAGTGACAAAACCTGGGTTATTTACTTACTAAATCTCCCTTCTCTCACCTGTACAATGAGTCTACTTACCCACTTCCCAGGGTGGTTGTCAGGATTGAGATAGCATGTTAAAGACCTTGGCCCAGTGCTGGTACATAGTAACTGCTCTTTATATCTTTACTGTAAGCTATTATGACTTATTGCAAATTATAAACACAACCTAAAAGGATCTATGGGGAAAAAATCCATCACATTATGACCTACCTCAAAAATCTCTAATAAAATTGAAGGTATGTAATTAGTGACAAATTAGTCTAGAACCAGGTCTGTCCAGTTCTCTATACCCCATCCACAACTCCACAAACTTCAGGGCAAGGCAGGGCAAGGCAGGAGAGAAACAAGGTATGGACTTGGAGGGAAGGTACAAATGGGCTTTTCTGGGTGCTGCTCAACTGTTTCTTTTTGGAGGGGGCGGGTAGTGGGGATTGAACCAAAGGGCGCTTAACCACTGAGCCACACACCCCAGCCTTTTTTTATATTTTATTTAGAGACAGGGTCTCACTGAGTCACTTGAGGTCTCACTAAGTTGCTGAGGCTGACTTTGAACTCTCAATCCTCCTGCCTCAGACTCCTGAGCCGCTGGGATCACAGGTCTGCGCTACCATGCCCAGCTGCTCGGTTGTTTCTTTTTTTTTTTTTCTTTAATCTTTATTGTTGGTTGTTCAAAACATTACATAGTTCTTGACATATCATATTTCACCCTTTGATTCAAGTGGGTTATGAACTCCCATTTTTACCCCGTATACAGATTGCAGCATCACATCGGTTACACATCCACTGTTTTACATATTGCTATACTAGTGTCTGTTGTATTCTGCTGCCTTTCCTATCCTCTACTATCCCCCATCCCCTCCCCTCCCATCTTCTCTCTCTACCCCATCTACTGTAATTCATTTCTCCCCCTTGTTTTTTCCCCCCTCGGTTGTTTCTTGATCTGGGTGCTGGTTACACAAGTATGTGTGATTTACAAAAATTCAAATTGTTGACGCTTTTGTGCACTTTTCAACTATATTTCAGTAAAAAGTTGAAAATAAAAGGAACCATTTCAGGATATAGTTATATGAATACACTGGATTAAGGAGTAAGAATAATATAAATTGTCTTAAGTTTCAATGATTATCCAAATAGAAACAAAACATCCAAATGGTGAACCACAGACTCAGCTACAATAATGAAAGTGTATAGTCAGGTACTGTGGTGCACACCTGTAATTCCAGCAACCTGGGAAGCTGAAGAAGGTGGATTACATGTTTAAGGCCAATACCTTAGCAAGACCCTGTCTCAAAAAATAAAAAGGGCTGGATATGTAGCTCAGTGGTAGAGCACCCCTGGGTCCACTACAGGGGATTGAACCCCTGGGTTCAATCCCCTGTAGTGGAAAAAAAAAATTTAAGTGTGGTTTCACTAGCTTTTGATTATCTGTGACATTTCAAAAATATAAGTCATTTCATTAGTATACTTGTTGGTTTTTATAAGTCTTTAGCTGTGTAACTTACGTGGATATAAGTCTTTGGCTGTGTAACTTAAGTGGGTAAATACTGAGAAGACACTAAGGTTAAAATCAACATATTTATCATATTACCAAAGGAAAATGTAGGGGAGAGCTCCATCTGTCTCTTGCATACATATATAAGGGATATATATACACACATATATTTATCGGAAGAGCG
>NW_026000196.1:4069499-4109910 GCF_001458135.2 Marmota marmota marmota
TATATATATATATATGTGTGTGTGTATATATATGTGTGTGTGTGTGTGTGTACACACACACACACACACACACACACTCCTTTCACCCAGTGATTGAAATAGCTCCATGAAGAGAACCAATTGGTGAATATTTACTGAGTTTCCATTGCATGCATTGAGCTGGTGCTAAAGATAAGAGCTTGGATCTTCAGGATGGGTATGGACATAAGAAACAGAAGAGGAGGAGTGGGGGAAAGTTTCCTTAATAATCAAGCTATAGAACTTAAATTTCAGCTGGGAACCATCCTATCTGTTCTCTCTTACTAGCAAGACAGCTCTTGCATTTTCACAGAAGGATGAGAATCCTTGTCTGATTGGACAAGTCTTGGGACTTTTTATTCACAATCTTTCCCCAGTACCTTGCTCAGTGAGTCCTCAATGAATATTTGCCAAAAAAGTGAAGGAATGGAATTAGCAATTGGCATTTCACATAGCCTACTTGGTTTAGTTTGACCCTCATCACTGACTAGAACTTCTATCATGTGTCTAATTCTACTAGCTCTGGATAGAGATGATTCCCAATGGTCTCCTCAGGATGCCATGTGACTCCTCAGCCAAAGCCATGGCATCAAATCTTGTCGACAGACTGTACTTTGCAAAGAGCAGTGGGAAGGGTATAGGTTCACCCAGAGGTGTGCTCTTTGAAGTGACTCAGTTCCTGAAGGTTCTGGGGTAGGAGGCTGGTGGGGTGAGGAAGTGAGGTGTATGTTTGTTAATAGTCAAGTGCAGGTTTTAAAACACACATTAAAAGGCAGACCCAGGAAAAGAATGGGACTCTACTTTATTAGGCAATATTGAGTATCCATCCTATAAGAAAAAGGTCTCTTCTGAGCACAGAAACTGCCACCTCCATATATAGGAGGTGGCAGTTTCACATTTCCCAAAGATGCCTTATATATTTTCTCCTCTTTCCTTGTAACAAACCCTCTCATCTGCTGTCATTCTCATCTTCACTGTTTCAAGGCTCAGAATTCCAAGAACAAAGCCACGATGGCAACCAAGATCAAGTATGTAACTGCAGGGCAAACTCCTGGTTCCAACCCAAATCTCTCCAGGGGATTTTGATATCCTCAAAATAAACACTTCCTTAAAAATATGTTCTTAGATTACAAAAGCTATCAGATGGAATTCTAGATCTGCATATATAGAAAATTTAAGAACAGGGAGAAAACAAGTGCATAGAAAACTGAAAAATAATTATGCAGCGTGCAGGACTTTTCCCCTTGATGGTACAAAAACTGCTACCCACCATGGATGGACAGCTGGGGGTCGAAGGCTTCACACTCCAAACCCAAACCCCATGAGAACAAGTGTGCTCCCCTGGCAGCTGAGTCACCATAGGACAGCAAGCAGAGACAAAAGCAAGCACACAAATCTCAGTTTATACCTTTCCTGGCAGACCCCAGTCCCTCTTATAATGGAAGAGACATTGGGACACAGGTTCCAGGCCATACTTCCTCAAGCTAGTCTGCTCCCGACACTTTCTGGAAACAGAAAATGGTTTTACCTTCATGTAGATGATTCAAAACTGGAGAAGTCCCATCATATTGACCTGAAATCAAGACACTACATGGGCAGGGGCCCTGGGACGCTAGCAGCTTGGCGTAAAGGCACCTTAGCCCAACAAAGTGGCAGCAAAAACAACCAGAACCACACATACAGATTTCCAGTATTTCTCTGAGGACTCAGATAGCCTGGAGGCCACATGAGTTCCACATGGAGAAACATTTCCCCATTTTACTGAAGAGGAAACTGAGGCACAGAGGAATCAGAAGACAGTCAATCAAATAATGAAATGTAACAGATAAAGACCCAGCTTTCTGGACCTTCCATTCCTATGCTCTGTTCTTGAACCAACAGGGGCTTGACTCCAACCAACTAAGATGACAGTGTCCTAGATGTGAGGGTGAGCAGGGGTAAAAGATTTTGGCAAAAAATTCCAAAGAAAGTTCAAGGAAAAATGGCTCTTTTAGAGGGAAATCACTATTTGGGGCACTGACAATTCCCTTTCCAAGGCCAGTCTCTGCCTCACTTTCCCTCTCTGCCACTTCAATAAAGTTTCTCTTTCATGTGAGTTCTCTGGTGTGTAATAAAATTGGAGCTATTGCTGAAGCCTTTGCCGCACTCAGGGCATTTATAGGGCTTCTCCCCTGTATGGATTCGCTGGTGTATGATGAGAACTGAATTCCAGCTAAAACCTTTCCCACACTCAGGACACCTGTAGGGCTTGTCTCCCAAATGGGCTCTCTGGTGCATGACCAGGATGGAGCCCCGGCTGAAGCTCTTGCCACACATGAGGCATTTATAGGGCTTCTCCCCCGTGTGGGTCCGCTGATGCACCACCAGTTGGGAGCGCTGGCTGAAGCACTTCCCACACTCGCCACATTTATAGGGCTTCTCTCCCGTGTGGATCCTCTGGTGTTTGATGAGGTTGGAGCTCCAGCTGAAGCTCTCACCGCATGTCAGACATTCGTAGGGTTTTTCCCCCGTGTGCATGCCCTGGTGCGCGATCAGACTTGAGCTCTGGCTGAAGCTCTTCCCACACACCCCACACTTATAGGGCTTCTCCACCATATGGGTTCTCCGGTGTGTGGCCAGATTGGAGCTGCGGCTAAAGCTTTTGCCGCACTCGCTGCACTGATAGGGTTTTTCTCCGGTGTGAGTTCTCCTGTGCGTAATGAGAGCTGAGCTCTGGCTAAACCTCTGCCCGCAGTCGGTGCATTTGTATGGTTTCTCTCCTGTGTGGATTCTCTGGTGTCTGATCAGGTTGGAGTTGTAACTGAAGCTTTCACCACACTCTTTGCACTCATAGGGTTTTTCTCCAGTGTGGATTCCCTGATGCGTGTTGAGGCTGGACCGGTTGCCAAAGCTCTTTCCGCACTCGGGGCAAGAGTACGGCTTCTCTCCAGTGTGAGTGCGCTGATGGGCAATAAGATTGGGGCTCCTGCTGAAACTCTTGCCACACTCGGCACACTGAAAGGGTTTCTCTCCTGTGTGGATCCTCTGGTGGGTTATGAGATTTGCACTCCGGCTAAAGCTCTTCCCGCAATCCCTGCATTTGTAGGGTTTCTCTCCAGTGTGAGTTGTTTGGTGTCGACTAAAGTTTGAGCCATCACTAAAGCTCTTGCCACATTCGTCACATTTGTAGTGTTTTTCTCCTGTGTGGGTCCTTACATGGGTAATTAGATGAGATTTCCGGCTGAAGGTTTTCCCACACTCAGGGCATTCATAGGGCTTCTCGCCCAGGTAGGTGCCTTGAAGGCCAATGAGCTGGCCAACTTCCTTGCCCTTGGACGGCATCTGCCTGCGGTCCTTACCCTGAGGCCTCCCGGAGCCACAGTCTCTCTCAAAGTCACTCTCCCCATCAGACTGCTGACCACCTTCCCCTTCGGGCATTTCCAAGAACATCTCATGTGATTCCACCTCCTCAAACACATCTTGATTAGAATTCTCCCCGTTTTCACTCTGTATCTCAAAATCTGAAACAAAAAACACAATGGCCACTCAATTCCCTATCATGACGAGAAAAGGAAAGCAAAGGGAACTCTAAAAATATTACATTTCTAGTGAAAATAAAGAAGCTAGAAAATCCTCAAAACTCCTGAAGCCAGGTTTAGGGATGGGGATGTATCTTAGCGGAAGAGCATATGCTTAGCATTTGTAAGGCCCTGAGTTAAATCCCCAGCACCCAAAAAAATCAATCAATCAATCCAGGCTTATTTAGTTGCCAGGCTTCCTATATTTGTGGTAATCATCCAGATTTCCAAAGTCTTAAAAGATTTGGGTTTCATATGTCTACCTGTTTCTCCACTTGAAAATGAGGTCAGGAAGGTATTTGAAAATCCTAACTGAAGGACAGCAATAAAAAACACAATGATCCCCAACTCTCACCATGGTGCCTGATGCTTAGTAGGTGTTCAATTAAAGTTGACAAAGGATGAATGTTTTTTATTGGTATCACAGAAAGATCCCTATAGCGTTTCCTTTCCAAAAGAGCTTATATAATAATCTCTTGCATTAAAATATGTCTGATGTTTACAATCTTTTTAACATTTAATTAAGACAAACAAGATGACAGAGCCCCTGCAACAAGGATCCTATGTGTCTATACATAAATGTCTGAAAACAAGTGGGAACTTAAATTTGTCTACAATGGAAGCCAGTAGAAAGAACTTTAATTGGTAATACAAAATACCTTGAACCTGTCAACCCTCTACTGCCCAATGTGTGGCAAACATTTTAATGAAAGAAGTAATTAGGGAGGATTGCTGGATAAATATAGTCCCTTCCTTAGATAAAAGACTCTAAAATCCACCCAAGGATGAAGCTAGATCAGCAGACATCCATGAGATTGGATCACTCTGTTCTGATCCCCAGATGAACTGTTTACTGAACTGTATGTTGATTTAATGGCCCTGGATGATACTGATGTACACTAAAGGAAGTATCATTAGAAATAATGTTGCTAGGAAGTTGTTGATGACATTGCTTACATCACACAATGTCTTCTTGAAGAGCACGAAGAGGAAGATTTCCTCTTGACCTCAATACCAAAAAGAGCTATCCTGAATGACTGATCTGGGTTTTCCTGATGGCAGTGGTTGTAGATTTCTTTTTGTCTTGCCTGCTTGGAAGCTCAGAGCCAAAAGCTCAGAGCAAGAATAGTGGGTTAATTTTTAGCAGGGTGTGGTGATACTTTCCTGTAATCCCAATGACTCAGGAGGCTGATTATTCCTAAACCCCAACATCAGACTTTCTAAGAATGTAGGGAAGACAATTACTAAAATAATTTCATAATGACATTTCCATTTATAAAACTAACATAACAGTTAATTTAGGATTAGATATTCAATTCAGTGATTATATGTGTAAATTTCCACATACTTAGTGGCATCCCTTTCTGAGGGAGAACCTGGGTTCCAGTCATGCCTTTAATCAAGATAAGATCCTATTTAAAAGCCAGGCACAGTGGCCCTGCTTACAACCCCAGATACTCAGGAGGTTGAGGCAAAAGTATAGCAAGTGCCAGCCCAGCCTGGGCAACTTAGTAAGACTCTGTCTCAAAATAAAAAACAAAAAGGGATAGGGGCCAGGCACAGTGGTGTACACCTGTAAATCCAGCAGCTCAGGAGGCTGAGGCAGGAGGATTGCGTGTTCAAAGCCAGTCTCAGCAACTTAGAGAGGCCCTCAGCAACTTAGTGACACCCTATCTCTAAATAAAACTACAAAAAAGGGCTGGAGATGTGGCTCAGTGGTTGAGTGCCTGTGGGTTCAATCACTGGTATCAAAAGAAAAAAAAAGGGATAGGGATGTAGCCTGATGGTATGCTTTTCTGATGCTTTAAAATCAGAATTGGTTTTAGTATGAACTCAAGAAGCAACAGGGAAAACAAGTAAAAATTCAAACTTAATTTTCAATGAAATTAAAAGGAAGATATAATTTGAAGAGACCAAAATACATGTCAAGGCTTCTAAAAATAGCAGACTGGGTAGAAGCACTGAGAAAAGAAGTGTAGAGAACAAGCATGGAAGGGAGTGGGTGAGAGGTGCTCAGGAGCAGATCTCAGAAAGTTCAGGCAGAAAATCACTTCCTGAAGGTTTGGGACTCACCCTCCAGTGCAACAGTGCATTTGGAAACTGGGGTAACCAGAGCTGGCTTCTTTGGTTCAGAGAAGCAAAGGAGATGAGGCTACAATCAGAATCACACAGATGGGCCGTGTATGCAGGAAGTTGTTTCTGTAAAGCAGAGAAGGAGAGAGCCTTTGACTTGCAACATTAATCAGGGAACTTATTATTATTGAGAAAAGTGATCATTTCCAACCAAAATAGGTAAATGAAGCAACTGCCTCTGTAGAACTAAAGAACTTGAAGAAGAGATGGTGAGATGACAGAAAGAGATTTCATGAAATGTGAAGGACTTGGGAAAGAAGGGAAATATCATCCAGAGAAATAAAGACAAGATAGGAACACAGGAAACTAAGTATCTTGAAAAGCACAGAAAAGAGGAACAAAATGAGAAAAGCAATTAAATGAATGGAAACAAAGAAAGAGTTGAAATGGTTAAAGAGAACGATAGAAACAGAAGTTAGCCAATAGGAAAATCAATAAACTTACTGGAGTTCTCAAAGAAGAAAACTACAACAAAGGAACAGAATAAATTCTTTTGTTTTTCTCTGGATGCTGGGGATCAAACCCAAGGCAAGCACTCTACCACTGAGCTACATCCCCAGTCCCTAGAAATTATATCTTTAAGAATTTGTTCTTGGGGCTGGGAATTATTTCAGTGGTAGAGTACATACCTAGTATCTATGAAGCCCTGGGTTCCAATCCCCAACAAATGAGAAAAAAGAGAAGAAAAGAAATGACATGAATTAAAATTGGGAGTGGGGGTCATAAGGTAGGATATAGTATGTTTATTGTCACAAGAAAAGGTACTCATCTATAATAAGGATAACATTTAAAACTGATAAATCATGTAACTGAATTTTGTTTATTTAGTTTTTTTAAGTGGTGTTGAGAATGTAATTGAATTTTAAATGTACAAAAATAAATATTAAGAAGGAAAGATTATTAACTGAAGTCAGAGGCACAGGGAGGAGAAAAACTATCTCTGTCAGATGTTAAAACATGAAATGATGGGCTGGGGCTGGGGCTCAGGGGTAGAGAGCTTGCCTAGCATGTGTGAGGCCCTGGGTTCAATTCTCAGCACCACATATAAACAAATAAATAAATAAAGGTCCATATAAACACCACATATAAACAAATAAATAAATATTAAAAAAACATGAAATGCAATTAAAACATTAATAGGGACTAGGGATTAGCTCAGTGGCAGTGCACTCTCCTAGCATGTGTGAACCCTTGTGTTCAATCTCCAGCACCGCAAAAAAAAAAAAAAAAAACTGAACATAAATAGATTCAACTAACATATGAATATTGAATTTTATATCAGTGACACATAAATGCAGACCACGAACAGAAAAAGTTATTGATATAATGACTAGGGGAATTTAGCATATTTGGTCTGTCAAATCCATGTAAAGACCCAACATTCAACAAATAATCTAGGAGTGGGGGCAGTGTAGCTCAGAAGTAGAACATGTGTTTAGCATATGCAAGGTCCTGCATTTAATCCCCAGCACAAATAAATAAATAAAGCAATCAAGCTAGATAGGCCAAATGGGAAAATTCGAGTTGGACCTATATTAGGACAAATTTCAAATGAATCAAAAATTTAAATGTAAAAGAAAGAAATGACAGAGCTGGGCACAGCATAATATGATGTATACACAATCCTAGCAACTTGGGAGGCTGAGATAAGGAGGAATGCAAGTTTCAGGCCAGACTGAACAACTTAATGAGACCCTGTATCAAAATTTAAAAAAATAATAAAGGTCAGGGATGAAACTTTAGTGTTAAAGTATCCCTGGGTTCAATCCCCAGTATTGCCAATAAATAAATAACAGAATCAAGCTATTAAATAAAAATTTCTTTGAAATCACTTCAAATATGATAAATTGTGGAGTTATCTTCTATCATCTTCTGAGCAGAATCCTGCCCCAATTAACTCCTCACTAAAAGCCTATCCTATTATTTTTTTACATAGACAAAGCATCAAGATGGTTAGAGTTGGGGCTGGGTTTGTGGTTCAGTGGTAGAGCGCTCACGTAGCATGTGCAAGGCCCTGGGATCGATCCTCAACACCACATAAAAATAAATAAAATAAAGGTATTTACAACTAACTAACTAAATATATATATATATATATATATATATATATATATATATATATATAAAGATGGTTAGAGCATGTACTCCAGGGAAAACCAAAGGAAAGTTGGGCAAAGTTTAGAAGTTGCCTCTGGTAACAGAGACACAGGAGTTCTTCTAAGGACAAAAAAGAGCAGCCTTCTGATGTTCTTCAAATGGGAAAAAGTCACAGAGCTGGGAAGGATGAGGAAATGCTGGCTCCTTCCAAACGCCTACTCAGGAAGGCCAGGCAACTATGAATTTCAAGTGAACAGGACAAAGTAGAGCACATTAAAGTGCATTCGGTTCCCTCCTTTCTTAGTAGCCAATTATTAGGAAAATGAAAACTCAAAAACTGGTTTGGGTCAGAGATAAGGGCTGTAGATATAGGTCAGTTGGTAGAGTGTTTGCCTCCCATGCACAAGGCAATCCCCAGCACCACACACACACACACACACACACACATACAAAAGGAAATCATTTTTAGCTGGGTGCAGTGGCACATGCCTATAATCCCAATGGCTCGGGAGGCTGAGACAGGAGAATCGCAGGTTCAAAGCCAGCCTCAGCAAAAGTGAGACACTAAGCACTCAGTGAGACCTTGTCTCTATTTTGTAATAAAATACAAAATAGGGCTGGGGATGTTGCTCAGTGGTAGAGTGTTCTTGAGTTCAATACCCAGTACCAAAAAATAAATAAAATAAACCCAGAGATAAGTATTTTCACCAACGTGTTAAGAGTGGAGATGGAATGAGATGGTAGGAGTTAGGAATCTTTTTTTTTTTTAAGGAACTTTACTGATAAAAATAGTGTTATCCCAAGGTACAAACAGGAAGAGCATATTTTATAAAGAGATGAGACTAGATATAGGGAGGCAGGCTTGTTTGGGAGGCCCATATTTCCAGTAGAGAAAACCTACTAAGGAAATGGAAAGGAAAAGGTTTCATTTTCTAAATGTTACTGACCTCCCCCCAAACTACTGAAGTGGATAGGAAGTCAGCTTATCTATGCAGAGACTTTAAATAAGGGCTTTGGACTGTCCTGTGCAGTTTGAAAGTTGATGAACCTCACAAAATATACATTCTACTACACAAAATACAGATATATCACATTATCTGATTTCAGAGAGTGTATTAAAAGGAAATAAAATGGGGTAATGTGAAAAGCAAACAATTGGAGGCATCCTTGGAGATAACATTTGGCCAAGATTGGAATGCCATTCTAACTGATCTTACTAGTTATCCACACAATATTGATCCATTTTTTTATTCTTATGCTTAATTGTAAACACAATTAACAAACTTGTTCTTGGATATAACAATTTCTTGCTCAATAACACAATGAAGCATATATATACTCGTCAATGACTAAATTTAGGTTGCAGAAAGCATAAACAGATTAACAAAAGTCTGTTCCTGAGACAGACTAAAAAATATAGATGGTTTTCCCCTGTGCATGGCTGGTAAAATGGTACAACATACTGTGTGGAAAACAGGATGGGAGTTCCTAAAAAAATTAAAAATAGAATTACCATATGATCCAGCAATTCTACTTCTGGGTGTATACCAAAAGAACCAAAAGCCAAGCCTGGAACAGATAATTGTGTATCTGTGTGTTCATGTATTATTCATGACAGTCAAAGGTGGAAACAACCCAAATATCCATCAGCAGTTAAACAAACAAAATATGGTATATATAGTGAATATTATTCATCTTTGAAAAGGAATGAATTTCTGACTCATGCTTTAATGTTGATGAATCTTGAGGACATTATGCTAGGTGAAATAAGCCACACACAAAAAAACTCTTCTTATATGAGGTACCCAGAGTCATCAAAATCATAATATAAGCTAGGTGTGAAGGCCCACTACAGTCCCAGCTACTCAGGAGGCTAAGGCAGGAGGATTGTTTGAGCTCAGGAATCTAGGGTCAGCCTGGGTAATATAGCAAGATCCCAATTCTTTAAAAAAAAAAAAAATCATAGAGACAGAAAATAGAAAAGTGGTTGCCAAGGGCTAGAGAGAGGGAAGAACAGAGAGTTACTGTTTAGAGGGTATAGAGTTTCAGTTTGAGAAGAGGAAACAGTTCTGGAGATGGATGCTTTAACGATGTGAACTGAGGGTACTTAATATCACTCAATTGGCTACCTAAAAATGAGGAATGTTATGCTATATATATTTTATCACAATACACAAAGAATATATAATTCCAACATACAATTTTATGTACTCTATCAAATTTAAAATATGTCACTGCCTACTAGAAAAATTCTGAAAAAAAATTTTTTTCTTGTGCTGGGAATAAAATCCAGTCTTGCTTTACTACTAACTTAAACCCCCAGCCCATGAAATTAATTTTTAAAGATTGTGTAAAGTTCACAAGGGCAGTGAATTCTTAGAAAAACTCAAATTTAATAGTCTAATAAGCAAAAGAATAGTATCTTGCTTAAATGGGTATTTCCCCAATATAAGGTTGAACACCTTTTCATATGTTTATAATCTAAATTTCTTCATTCTAAAATTGACTGTTAACATCTTTTATCCTATTGGATTGACCTATAAATTTACAGGTCTTGTAGATCAAGAATTTTTTTTTTCTTTCAAGTAGAAAAAACTGAACCCAAGAACATTCTACCATCACATCACCTTTTTTATTTTGAGACAGGATCTCATTAATTTGCTAAGACTAGTCTCAAACTTGGAATACTCCTGCTTCGGTATTCTCAGGTGCTGGGATTATAGATATGCACCACTGTGCCTGGCCCCCATGGTATCTTTTTTATATAAAGGATTTTTCTTCTGTGTCATGAGTCAAATCTAGTTTTGATGATTTCTGTAATTCTTATAAAGTCCTTTCCAACCCAAGATTACAAAAAAATTTTCCTATATATCATTTTAGATTTTGTATAGTATAGCTATAATCTACTTTAATTTATTTTTGTGTAACTTGTGAAGCAGAGTCTATTTCTGTTTAAGTTGCTATGTGCAGACTCAATTTTTGTTTTTTCAAAAATATAAGACCACTGTTCAAAAAGCATTCACTAAACAGTTCTTGAATTGCGCTCTTATCAATTAGTACACAAAAATTGCAATTGTAGCATGGTCTAAATCAATAGCTTTTGTACTTTCCCACCCCTCACACACACTCTGGATTCAAGAGCACATCACATTTCTTTTCTTTCCTTTTTTTAAAATATTTTTTAGTTGTAAGTGGATCTTTTCTTTTATTTATTTATTTATATGCGGTGCTGAGGATCTAACCCAGGGCCTCACACATGCCAGGCAAGTGCTCCACCACTGAGCCATAACTCCAGCCCCAGGACACATCACATTTCTACGGCTGTTCACAGAGCTCTGTGTACTTTCTGCCATGCCACAGACCTCCTTTTTCTGACCCACGATAGAAAGCATACCAGAATGAGCATAAGAGAAACTTATGTCAGTAGCGGGATAAACTTGAATTTGCTGGACAGTCTCTTCTAATCCCCACTCTTACTTTCTAAGGTTTCAAGGTTTTATTTACCCTTGGTCAAATAAGGTTCAAAAATATTAAATGAAATATTCCAGAATTAGGTCATTCATAAGTTTTAAATAACTTTTACTACAGTATATTGCTATAATTGTTTTATTTTAGTCACTGTGGTCAAACTCTTGCCATACTTAAAATTTATCATAGCTGTGTACACATTTATAAGAAACAAAACAGTATATATAACATTTGGTACTATCTGTAACTTCAGAAAACCACTAAGGGTCGTGGAATGAGTCCCACGTGGATAAAGGGAGACTACTGTAATCTATAACAATGAAATAAACTGGTCACAAACTTTGATGCTTTAGTGTATGTTTGGCTCAAAATCCTTCCAAAGTCCTTCCTGCCAGATTGTGACATACACGATGGCTGGAACCACTGATTTAAAATACAGAAGTGATTCTGACTCAAGGTAGGCCCAAAGTAGGTTCCATTCTGACCTGAGCTCTCCCCTAACCTGGAAACCCTGGCAGAAACCTGCCTGAGAGACTTGGAGCAGTGTTCCAACTAAACTCTGGTTGCCTGAAAAACTAACCACTGAAAAAATCAGCAGTGAACTCTGTTGTGTGTAAATGAATGACTGACAAACATTTTACTGTTACAAGGTTAACTTTCCCTAAGAGTTCTGGATGGTTTACATTTCAAAACTTTAAGTGAATTAAAATTTTGTTTGGGGCTGGGGATGTGGCTCAAGCGGTAGCGCGCTCGCCTGGCATGCATGCGGCCCTGGTTCGATCCTCAGCACCACATACAAAGATGTTGTGTCCGCCAAAAACTAATAAATATTAAATTCTCTCTTTCTCTCTCTCTAAAAAAAAAAAATTAAAATTTTGTTTTGAAGGTAAGAACTGTACTTTAAAAAAACAGATACCAAGATGGCAGGACAGAAGGAGGCAGCATTCTGTGTTGCTCCATGATCTGGGACTCAAGTAGTGAGAATACTACTTCTCTGTCAGTGATAGTCTTGCTCCCACACAGGAATCATGACAACCATGCCCTTCCAGGGCTCCAGGCCACAGCAACAGAGTAGATCACTTAACTACTTGCCCACACTGGACTACGGGGTACCTGAGTGGGCACCATCTACACCCCTATAGAGCTTTTGGCCACGTACCGGAGCAGAAATCACCGACGCCACTTACATGCAGGACACCTAGCAGCTTCCCACATGCAGGAACTCCGGCCTCCACTCCCGTGTGGACCCCATCTACCAACATGGGGCTCCCCCGTCACTGCCATCTTGGAACTCAGCAGCAGTGGAGATACTCCATACAGTAGCCTGACTGCACCCAGGGACTTCACACAGGCTCTTAAGTCAGCCACAGCCACAAACTGCATGCCACAAAGCTCTCTGAACTCGGCTTCCCGCACACGATCCAACAGCCCACTGCTGAAAGCAAATTAAAGGATGATATAAGAGAGCAAATATAGTCAGCAAGACCATTTTGACAAAGAGCTACATAAACAAATACAGGAAGCAAAAGATTACTTCAATAAAAAAAGTAAACAAACAGAAACCCTTGAACTGAAAGAAACAATAAATCAAATTAAAAGTTCAATTGAAAGCATCACCAACAGATTAGACCACTTGGAAGACAGGACCTCAGACAATGAAGACAAAATATATAATCTTGAAAAGAATGTAGACAACATAGTGAAAATGGTAAGAAACCATGAGCAGAATATTCAAGAAATATGGGACAGCATAAAAAGACCACATTTAAGAGTTATTGGGATAGAGGAAGGAATAGAGTTCCAAACCAAAGGAATGAGCAATCTATTCAATGAAATAATATAGAAAATTTTCCAAACATGAAGAATGAATTGGAAAACCAAATTCAAGAGGCTATAGGACACCAAATGTACAAAAATCACAACAGATCCACACTAAGGCACATTATAATGAAAATACCTAACATACAGAATAAGGAGAGAATATTAAAAGCCATGAGAGAAAGGAATCAGATTACATATAGGGGAAAACCAATTAGGATATCTGCAGATTTTTCAACCCAGACCCTGAAAGCTAGAAGATCCTGGAACAACATATATTAAGTTCTGAAAGAAAATGGATGCCAACCAATTATATTCAGCAAAATTAAGCTTTAGATTTGATGATGAAATAAAAACCTTCCATGATAAAAGTTAAAAGAATTTACAACTCAAAAGCCTGCACTATAGAATATCCTTGGCAAAATATTCATGAAGAGGGACTGAAAAACAACAATGAAAATCAGCAAAGAGAGATATTACACTAAAGGAAAAACTAATTAAAGGAGAAACCAAGTCAAGTTAAATACCAAAAATAAACAAAAATGGCTGGGAGTACAAATCATGTCTTAATAATAACCCTGAATATTAATGGCCTAAACTCACCAATTAGAAGACATAGACTGGCAGATTGGATTAAAAAATAGACCCAATAATATGCTGCCTCCAAGAGATTCATCTCATAGGAAAAGACATCCACAGACTGAAGGTGAAAGGATGGGAAAAATCATACCACTCACATGGACTGCAGAAGCAAGCAGGGGTTTCCAACCTCATATCAAATAAAGTAGACTTCAAGCCAAAGTTAATCAAAAAGGATAAAGAAAGAGATTTCATACTGCTTAAGGGAACCATTCATTAACAAGACATAACAATAATAAATTTATATGCCCCAAACAATGGAGCATTGATGTCTATATTCATCAAACAAACTCTTCTCAGGTTCAAGAGTCAAATAGGCCACAACACAATAATTCTGGGTGACTTTAACACACCTCTTTCACCACTGGATAGATCGTCCAAATAAAAGCTGAACAAAGAAAGTACTGAACTCAATAATACAATCAATAACTTAAGACTTAACTGACGTATATAGAATATTACATCCTTCAATGAATGAATACACTTTCTTCTCAGTAGCACATGGATCCTTCTCTAAAATAGACCATATATTATGCCACAAAGCAACCTTAGCAAATATAAAAAAGTAGAGATACTACTACTCTGCATTCTATCAGATCATAATGGAATATAATTAGAAATCAATGATAAAATAAAAAATCAAAGTTATTCCAATACCTGGAGACTAAATAATATGCTACTAAATGAACAATGGATTGCAAAAGACATTAAAGAGGAGATTTAAAAATTCTTAAAGGTGAATGAGAACACAGATACAACATTGAAATCTCTGGGACACTATGAAGGCAGTGCTAAGAGAAAAGTTCATTGCATGGAGTCCATTCCTTAAAAGAAGAAAAAGCCAACAAATAAATGACTTAACATTACATCTCAAAGCCCTAGAAAAAAGAAAAATCAACATCAAAAGCAGTAGAAGACAGGAAATAATTAAAATCAAGCTGAAATAAATGAAATTGAAACAAAAGAAACAATTGAAAAAATTGACTAAACAAAAAGTTGGTTCTTTGAAAAAATAAATAAAATTGACAAACCTTAGCCATGCTAATGAAGAGAAAGAGAGAGAAAACTCAAATTACTAACATATGTGATGAAAAAGGAAATATGACAACAGACACTACAGAAATACAGAAGATAATTAGAAATTATTTTGAAAACTTGTACTCCAATAAAATAGAAAATATCAAAGGCATTGACAAATTTCTAGAGTCATATGATATGCCCAAATTGAATCAGGATGATATACACAATTTAAACAGATCAATTTCAAGTGATGAAATAGAAGATGCTATCAGAAGCCTACCAACTAAGAAAAGCCCAGGACCAGATGGATAAACAGCCGAGTTCTACAAGACCTTTAAAGAAAAACTAGTACCAATACTCTTCAATTTATTTCAGGAAACAGACAAAGATGGAGCACTTCCAAACTCATTCTATGAAGCCAATATCACCCTGATTCCAAAACCAGGCAAAGACACATCAAAGAAAGAAAATTTCAAAAAAGAAAAGAAAAAGAAAGAAAGAAAGAAAAAAGAAAACTTTAGAAAAATAAGAGACCCAGAATAGCTAAAGCAATCCTTAGCAAGAAGACTGAAGCAGGTGGGATCACTATACCAGACCTTAAACTATACTACAGAGCAATAGTAACAAAAACAGCATGGTATTGGCACCAAAACAGACTAATAGACCAATGGTACAGAACAGAGGACACAGAGACTAACGCACATAATTATAGTTATCTTGTATTAGACAAAGGTGCCAAAAACATACACTGGAGAAAAGACAGCTTCTTCAACAAATGGTGCTGGGAAAACTGGAAATCCATGTGCAACAAAATGAAATTAAACCCCTATCTCTCACCATGCACAAAACTCAACTCAAAGTGGATCAAAGACCTAGGAATTAAACCAGAGGTCCTGCATCTAATAGAAGAAAAAGTGGGCCCAAATCTCCATCGTATCGGATTAGCCCCCTACTTCCTTAATAAGACTCCTATAGCGCAAGAATTAATAAATGGGATGGATTCAAACTAAAAAGCTTCTTCTCAGCAAAAGAAACAATCAATGAGGTGAATAAAGAGCCTAAGCTTTGGAGCAAATTTTTACCATGTGCACATCAGATAGAGCACTAATCTCTAGGGTATATAAAGAACTCAAAAGCTAAACACCAGGGAATGGGGTTGTGGTTCAGTGGTAGTGCACTTGCCTAGCATGCGTGAGGCACTGAGTTCGATTCTCAGCACCACATACAAATAAATAAAATAAAGGTCCATCAACAAATAAAAAATATATTTTTTAAAAAAGATAAATACAAAAAAACCCACAAATAACCCAATCAATAAATGGGCCAAGGAACTGAACAGACACTTCTCAGAAGGTGATATACAATCAATCAACAAATATATGAAAAAATGTTCAACATCTCTAGCAACTAGAGAAATGCAAATCAAAACTACTCTAAGATTTCATCTCACTCCAGTCAGAATGGCAGCTATTAAGAATACAAACAACAATAAGTGTTGGCGAGGATGTGGGGAAATGGCACACTCACACATTGCTGGTGAGATTGCAAAATGGTGCAGCCAATGTGTAAAGCAGTATGGAGATTCCTTGGAAATTTTGGAATGAAACCATCTTTTGACCCACCTATCCCACTCCTTGGTCTATACCTAAAGAACTAAAAACAGCATAATACAGGGACACAGCCACATCAATGTTTATTGCAGCACAATTCACAATAGTTAAACTGTGGAACCAACCTAGATGCCCTTCAGTAGATGAATGGATAAAGAAAATGTTTGTGTGTGTGTGTGTGTGTGTGTATATATATATATACACACACACACACACACACACAATGGAATATTACTCAGCAATAAAAGAGAATAAAATCATGGCATTTGCAGGTAAATGGATGGAGCTGGAGAATACAATGCTTAAGTGAAGTTAGCCAATCCCAAAAATCCAAATGCCAAATGTTTTCTCTACTCTAAGGAGGCTCATTCATAGTGGGGTTGGAAGGGGGAGCGTGGGTAGATTAGATAAACTCTAGATAGGGCAAAGAGGAGGGGAGAGGCCAAGGGAGTAAAAAAGATGGTGGAATGAGATGACATCATTACCCTAAGTACACGTATGAAGACACGAATGGTGTGAATATACTTTGTATACAACCAGAGATATGAAAAGTTGTGTTCTATATATGTAATATGAATTGTAATGTATTCTGCTGTCATATATTATAACAAATTAAAATAAAAAATTTAAAAAAGAGACAAATACCTTTACAGCCTTCCAATACTGCCCATTACCTTTCTTGCTAAGAAAAATAAATATATGTGTGTGTGTGTGTGTGTGTGTGGTCATGAAGAAGCATTCTGCTGGGGCAGCAAGCTGTAACCACTGAACACCAAATGATGCTCAGGATAGCCGGGAGGTCAGCTGTGACTCTTTGGCTCAACTATTGGACAAGAGAAGGTTTCAAGTTGACGACCTCCATTCCGCTCTAGTCTAGGATAGGCTTCTCAAACTTAAAAGTCCTTAACAATTATCTGAAGATCTTGTTAAATGCAGATCTACTTCATGGGGCTGAGGTGAGATTGATTACATTTATAGCAAGCTCCCAGGTGATGTTAATGGTGTTGGTCCTAGGAATGCTCTTTGAGTTAAAAAGCTCTATAAAAGTGGTTTTTAAATTCTGCTGCATAATAGAGTCACTGGAGAACTCTCGAAAATCCCTTGCTTGGGGTTGAGAGTTTAGCTCAGGGGCAGAGTGTTTTCCTAGGATGCACAAGGCCCTGATGTGGCCCTCAGTCCTGGGTGGGAAAAAAATCCCCTTGCCTTTTAGAGATAGGATTGTTGCTCAGTGGTAGAGCATTTGCTTAGCATGTGGAAGGCCCTAGGCTCAATCTCCAGAGCGTGTGACATGGGTGCCCAGACTTACAGACACACATCCCTTGCCTGGGCCATAACCTATGTCCAATTAAACCAGAAAATCAGAATCTCAGAGAAAGAGTCCCACATGATTCCCATCCTCCCCACCCACCCTGCCACAAGATGGTTTATTCTATCTTACAGAACATTGCTTATGAGTACCATATTACCACTTTAGGTTATCATTAACAAAGGCTGCTAATGACCATTGTTATCAAGTTAGATAAAAGATGCCTGGTAAGCCAGGCAAATTATTACAACACAGTACTTTGTTTTGAAATATAGGTCATCTTTCATCACACACAAGGAGGGTAACCCAATCCAAGGAGAACACAGACACCTGATTTCTGAAGAATGGAAAAGCAAAGAGGCTCCCAAAATGCATCCCTAGAAACATGGGGTTAAATCATACAAGCAAGAGGAATGTTCATGGAGTCTATGCCACAGAATCTTAGACTGACAGTAATAGAATGATGTGAATTTCCTGAGCCTCTGCCAGTAATGTCTTCCATGTGGAAGGCTCTATTATAATGTGTACACTATACACATTATAATAATCACCACAAAATAATTATGAGGATAACAATGATAGCTTACATTTGTATAATTCACAAGACACAGCACCTGCTTTCTTATTTAATCCTTTGTTGGCTCCTTCATTTGGAGATCTGCACAGCTACAGGCCTAAACCATGGCTGTCAAGGGAACTTTTCTTCACTCCATTCCAGGCTGCCATTCCTCCCATAGAAGGTCAGTCTTCCATTGATAGTACTGGAAATTGGCTCATGGTCTCTATGTTTCCCTGAATGTTTACTGGGTCTGTCTTTTTTTAAATATTTTTTTTAGCTGTAGATGGTCACAGTACCTTTATTTTATTTGTTTTTTATGTGGGGGATTGAACCCAGTGCCTCACACATACTAGGCAAGCGCTCTACCACTGAGCCACAGCCCCGCCCCATACTGGGTCTGTCTTTAATGTGGGATTCTCCTGGCAGCTAAGAAGGTGTAAACATTCAGGGAAACATAGAGACCATGATCCAGGCTCCAGTACTATCAATGGAAGACAAACCTTCTATGGGAGAAATGGCAACCTGGACTGGAGTGAAGGAAAGTACCCTCGACAGCCATGGGCAGATCTCCAAATGAAGGAGCCAACAAAGGATTCTTCCTAGGAATTTATCGATTTTGAGACCCCAAATTTCACCTTTGCCCCCCCTCTGATGGCAGCAGTATATTTTTGGTAATGGGCTTCCATAATATCAAATGTTCTGCTAAGAGAGTATCATTTCCCCTTCCACTCTGATGATGCAAATAAGCTGGATGTAGTGGTGCACACTGTAATCCCAGTGACTCTAAAGGCTGAGTGAGGAAGGAGAATTGCAAATTCTTTGAGGCCAGCCTCAGCATCTTAGTGAGATTCAGTCTCAAAATTAAAAAATAGAAATGGCTGGGGATGTGGCTCATGGTGGAGAGCTCTTGGGTTCAATCTCCAGTATAAATAAATAAATAAATAATCATAATGATGCAAAAACCCTGATGTCTGGGGCAATTTGAGAGATGCCACTGTTGCATGAATTCACTGATCTCCTGGTCCCTGAGGGTGTTTTTCTGCTACCTCATATAAAAAAGTTGAATGAAATTGGGTACAGCAATTAGCAGTGCAGAAGCACACCTTTTTTTTTTTAATTTTTTTTTTTTAGTTGGAGATGGACACACAATATCTTTATTTATTTGTATGTGGTGCTAAGGATCGAACCCAATGCCTTACACATGCCAGGCAAGTGCGCTACTGCTGAGCTACAACCCGAGCCCCAGAAGCACACCAATAACAACAACTTGGGTGGCTGAGACAGGAAGATCACAAGGTCAAGGGCAGCCTCAGCAACTTAGGGAGACCCTGTCTCAAAATTAATAAGTAGAAAAGACTGGGGATGTAGCTCAGTGGTTGAGTGCCCTTAGGTTCAATTCCCAGCACCAAAGAAAAAAAGAAAAAAAAAAGCAGTTCAGAGACAAACTGTCTCAATTCTATAAATTTCTGGGACCCAAAATCAGGAAATACAATTTGATAAATGATTCCTTGCCCCAGGCTTACAGGTATGAATGGTATGGGTTAGCTGCTAATTTATTAAAATGTGAGGCTGGTTTTGATGATTTACAAAGACAAATATTTAAAATTCAGAATTGTCCTAGAAAATCTGGGTTGTCATTTCCCATATCACTCTGAAGTATTCTGGTTTTTGCAACAGTTAACCTGTAGCCAAAAAATAGAGTTACTAAGACTTTTTATAAGTGGTCTTTTAACTGACCTCCAGCAGACTGAAAACACAGCAGGCAGACATGAATGATGTGGTCAGCTAGTCTAAACCCAAAGGCTAAGTCACTGGAAAAATAATCTCCACAGGAGCAGTGATGTTCTCCTGAGGCTTGCCAGTGAAGTTCTTAAGTTTTTCTTTTCTTTTTTCCAGTGCTGGAAATCAAACCTAGAGCCTTGGGTTACTAGGCAAGTACTCTACCACTGAGCTATACCCCCAACCCCAGAGAGCTTCAGGCAAATGTCCTCCCCTACCAGTGTGGATTCACCATAATCTAGGTTTCCAAATTCAAAAATTGCCTATTCAAATAAATGCTGTCCAACTCAAACACAATGCCTGCAGTCAGAATAGATAACAACAGATGAAAGGACTACCTATTGGTTTATATTTAGGTCAGGTAAAAATTATTTTCATGAGCCTTTGCAGTTTGAGAAGTGGGAATAGCACACACCTTCATACTCAGAAATATCCTATTTTAAAAAAACATATTAACACAAATGATAACATTCATTGGGTTGATTGAATATAAACAAATGATTAAATATAGCTTTTATTCTTAAATGAAAACCCTGAAGGCTAAGAGTAAGTGCTCCTTTACAGGACTAAGCTGCCTGACTTATCTACTGGCCTGAGTATTTCCCTAGGTCTAAACTGAAGTCTATTTACTCCCTTTTGCAGATTCAGAAGTATCCCTGGTTATATGTTGCTGAATTTGAGATTGACCCCATTTTGCTTTAAAATAAAAGCTTAGCCTGGATTTCTTGAGAAAAAGCAGATGTCAGGCTCCTTGTTTCCACCAATGAAGCTAGAATGAGGTAGCTGTCTGTCTGCCTCTTTCATGGGCTGAGCAGATGAACCTCTCCCAACTGCCAGTGGGGGAGGATTCAGTTATTCATCCCAAGAATACATACAGAATTCCCATTATGTGTGGGGCACTGTTAGAGAGGACAAGAGAGAAGAAAAGGAGGAAAAGGAGGAGGCAGAAAAGCAGATTCTTTGCTTTCCATGATTTTGCAGGTTCCTAGAAGAAATGAGTATTCACATAGAAAATGTGAATAGAAAATAGAAAACAAGATGGACCATAATAAAAGCCAAAAGAGAAGAAGAATCCAATTCCTGGGAGATATGATTAAAGACACTTCCATGTGTGTGCAACTGGGGACGGGAGAGAAAAGGAATTAGGGATGACTTTATGGAGAGGGTCTCCAAGAGTGAGTATTCAGGATTGGGGAATACAGCTCAGTGGTAAAGCACTTACCTAGCATTCTCAGTCCATGAGTTTGATCCCTAGTGTCACAAATAAATAAATAAATAAATAAATTCAAAGGACACCAGGATTTCACCCTATAGAGATGGGACAAAGACATTCCAAACAAAAATTCAGGAGCAAAAGTCAATGCTAGAAAGTACACGCTATGTTCAAGAAACAGCAAGATCTTATCTGAATGGAACAAGGGCTACAGCAAAGGGATCAGGGAAGGAACCAGGCTGCAGAGGACTGGGCCAGGTCACATAGAGCCATGGGTTCTACACAAAACAAGGAGGTCATGCTTGATTTGGTAAACACTGGTGAACTCATGAAGATTTTTTTAACAGATCACCCCAGCAGGAGTGGAAGAGCTGCAGTGAAAGGGAAAAAGAATGAAGGCAAGTTCAGTTTGGACTGAACTTAGTTTTGCAGGCTGCTGCAAAAATTCACGTAAGAAATCCTAAGAGCCTGAATTAGGACTGGGTATGAGATTAAAATGTCCTTGAGAAACATTCAAAAATAGAGATGACCTTTACCATGTAAACTAGTACTACAAGTCTGATCTTGATTGAAATTAAAAGACTTTAAATGTGAGCATCTGGAAGTGCCTATTAGTCAAACATTAAGCCACCACCATCTAACCAGGCCTTGAAATGTCCTTTGCTGGGTAAATATGTCCAAAGATCCTGAGCTGGACAAACAAAATAGAGGTCAAGTGATCCTATGCTGAGTGAATGTTTGAGCTGGGATGAAATAAAGTACAGATATTCCTGTAAACAACTATGAGAAAAGTGGGCAGAATTTGTTAAATAAATGAAAGGCCAACAAAGACAATCTCAAAGTCAGAAATCAGAGGACAAACCCACTCCTCTGCGGGGAGAGGGGTCCCCATTTCAGATGTCCAGTGAAAGAAGAAAGGCACCAAAGACCCTACAATGAGCCAGGGGCTGAGGGTTGTAATCCCTTCTGCTCTGTGATCTCCCCAACTAAATAACCAACACAGAAGTTTCTCCTCAGCACTCAGTCTCTCTATAGTATCTGCTGGAGATCTTGAAGTTCATTACAAACTTGTCCCATCCATCAAGAAGCAAGTAACAAAACTCAGAAACAGAATGAGAGGATTTTCTTTCCTTTTTGGGGAAGTACTAGGGATTGGACCCAGAGTGCTCCACCACTGAGCTACCTCCCCAACCCTTTTGTTGTTTATTTTGAGATAGGGTCTCTTTAAGTTGCCAAGGCTGGCCTTGAACTCCTTCTCCTCAGCCTCTGAGTCACTGGAATACCTTCTTAAAGAAATAATAAAATTCTAAGTTATTGGGCTGAGGATGTAGCTCAGTGGAAAAGTGTTTGGCTAGTATGTTCAAGGGCCTGGCTTCTATCCCCAACACTACAAAAAGAAAACAAAGTTACTTTTCTGGGCCAAAGAAAATCCAGTACTTACTTCAAATAAAATCCAGGACCTACCAAACTCATGTGGAAGCAAACACTCCTGAGTTAATCCAGCTCCACTACTTAATAACGATGACCTTGCTGAGCTTCCATTTCCTATCCACCCAACTCACAAGAATTCTTAGTGAAATGGGCACATGTAAGGTGTCTGGTGCAGTACTGGGTCACATTTGGCCTTCATTGTCAGTCCCTTTCACCAGAAGATGACTTTAATTATATCACTTGATCCCAGGAGATTGTCAGAACCTTTGCCTCAAACCACCACTCCTTTCCCTCCCAGCCAGTCTTCTAAATCCTCCAGACTAGATGCTATTGAGTTAGTCCCTTGTCTTCCTATTCTGCATCCCCTCCTTCCAACACCCCACTAAAAACTGTCACTATCAGATATGTGATGAAATGCTTAAGAATATGCACCACGTTCTCAGGCACATAAATTTGAATCCTGGTTCTACCTCAGACTAGCTGCTGATCTTAAAGCAGTCACCTGACCTCTCTGGTGATAATAACCCTGCTTATCTCCCAAGGTGGTGAAATTTATAGGAGTTCTGCCTATTAGATGTTAAGCACACTGCCTAGCCTACAAAAAGAACTCAATAAATGCCAGTGATTGCTACTATTATTCCATTAGTTCTTTTTCCGATGTGTCCAATCTCCACTTCCTTTATTATTCATATCTTAGCCTGACCCTCATCGTTGTATACCTTATAACTAGCTAACTTCCTGGCTGCTCTCTGTCTCTAACCTCTTCCCACTCTTTGTGTTTTTATGTGTGTGTGCGTGCATGTGTGTGTTACTAGGGATTGAGCCCATAGTTGTGCTATCACTGAGCTACATCCCCAACCCTTTTTATTTTTTATTTTGAGATAGGGTCTCACTAATTTGTTGAGGCTGCCATTGAACCTACATTCCTCCTGCCTCAGCCTCCCAAGTAGCTGGGAGGAGCTAGGAGTACCGGTATACACTACCTTGCCCAGCTAGGCTCTCCCTACTCTAATCAAACCTATATCCTGGTTGCCAAACTCAGCTTCCTCCTATGGCCACTGGTTCAAGAACTTGCTGAGGCCAACTACTTCAGTCCAAATCTCCATCTACCCTTCCCCCAAATCCTTACCACTTCCTAAAAACACATTTTCCACTTCCATCAGCCGGGCCTTCTCACTGTCGTCTGAAGGAAGACACTATGCTGGTTCCCTCTCTTTAAAGCCTTGGCTTAAGACCACCCTTTTCAGTTGCCACAGCCTCCTCCCTGCCCTATGACTTTCCAAATACTACTTCATCCTGCAACCTTCCCTCACTTTTCATGTCATCTGTAAAGATTTCTCTGACCTAAGCTCTCCCCTCTCCTCTCCACACTCTTAACCCCTGAAGTTCTGGTCAATGCAAAAGCAGTTATATTCCCTGGGCCCTGAAATTGTCTTAATGGCACAGGTAGACCTGGAGTAAATATTTGGTGATCATGTCCTGTCAAGTGAAGGCCAAATGTAGTTGAATGGCATGTTAGGATTTTGGAAATTACTAGCAACACAGGAAACAAACAGTAACTATTATAAAGAGTTCAAATTTGGAATGATTCTTAAAAGAGTCCAGGATGACTTTATACCACAGAAAGTCCTTTGGTATTAGCTGGTTTACTTGTCTTTTATCTTGGATTCATAAAAATAATCACTTTGAAAAAATTAGATTGTTCTTTTCTAATTGTTGGAACTACCTGAATATTTGTTATATAACCTAGTAAAGATGCTAAGCAAAGGATTATATGTCAACTCCTCTCCCCATTACCTCTATCCACTTCCCAACCACTCCAAATAAACATGTAAGTAAAAAAACTGGCTTTACTGTGCAAATGTAACTCCAGGAATGGTCTGTTAACCCCCTCCTGTACTGAAATTTTGTAGCTACCACTGCACCCAATGATGGCATTAAAAGGATAATGAACACCCTGTCTGCCATGGACACAGAGCAGAAGGAGGGCACCATCCTGTATATCAACTACTCCTCCACAAACATCACATTTCTCCACCTAGGAATGGTGCTTTCACCCTCTCCTTATGAGGTTCTGCATCTTACCACTGTCCCGAAGGGTCTGAGTCAAGTCTTCCACAAGAGCCACTGCCTCTTCACTATTTTCAGGTCGATGCTCTTGCAGCCAGGCCTGAATTTCCTTTGGAAGCACAGTCAACATCTGCTCCTTGGTATGTACCTCTGGCCTCAGCCAGCGTCGACAGAGTTCTCGGAGGCGACCAAGTGCACCCTGTGGTCCCCCAGCTATTGCCTCATCCTGAGGGATGCCCTTGCCAGCATTCTGGGAAAAAGGCTCAGACTCAGGGCCATCCTCCTGCAGTACAGCTTCCTGCACCCAGGAGTCATCCTCCAGGATCATAGTGGTGACCTCCTCCTCCTGATTGTCTTCCTCTTGCGGCACCTGGACCAAAGGACTGAGAGGAGTGGTCACTGTTGGCATGTCTGCAGCCATTATCCACCTTCTAGGGTGATCACTCAGGCTTTTAAGCCTTGAACGTCAATCTTCTCTAGCCACACTTCTCTGAGAAGACACCTCCCTCCTTCAACAAAAAGACCTGCTGAGACATAAGACAGAGAACCAGAATCAGTAAGTGTCCTAAAGCAATCTAACTCATAGCAGCCCAGGTCAGGCCACCAACTGATTCTTACTGCCCTAAACCAAAAGAAGTTCCTGGCCCTCTTAAAAGAAGAATTCCTTATTCTTGAAAATATATTTCTCTATGGTAAGAAGTAAAGAAGTATCACCAGCACAAAATATACAACACTGTTCTTTCAAAACCAAAGTATCAGAAATGCAATGTTCTAAAAAAAAAAAAAAAAAGGACTGACTTTTCCTGCCCATCAGTTCAGACTTGCTGCAGAGTAAGTGACCTTGACCTGACCTAACATACAAATTAGTCACTTGATCTCAGTGACCACCTAATAAATATAGATAATAACACTCATCCTTCTTATGGGGACATCTTAAGGATTAGCAATGGATCAGATGCTGAGGCTCTTTTAATTTAACTGAAAGGAAGGCAATATCTCAAGCATCATTACCATATATTTTTTTTTAGAGAGAGAGAATTTTTTAATATTTATTTTTTAGTTTTTGGTGGACACAACATCTTTATTTTTATGTGGTGCTGAGGATCGAACCCAGCGCCCCGTGCATGCCAGGTGAGCACATTAGCACTTGAGCCACATCCCCAGCCCTCATTACCATATTTTAAAGTACATTAGTCCCTCAGATTCCTCAGAGGACTAGTTCCAGGAACCCCTGCAGATACCAAAATCTGAATGTTCAAGTCCCTTACATAAAATGGTATAGAATCTGCATATAATTTGTGCACATCTTCCTGTATACCTTTAAATCGTCTCCAGATTACACATAATACCCAATACAATGTAAATGCTCTGCAAATAGTTGTTATCTGTACTGAAATGTTGATAAGAAAAAAATCTACACATGTCCAATACAGAGGTTTTTTTTAAAGTATTTTTGATGTTGAGGATACAGAGGGCCCACTGAAATTTTAAAGATGTTCACATTCAGTCAAGCATGGTGGTGCAGACTTGTAATCATAGTTATTTACAGGCTGAAGTAGGAGGATCACAAGTTTGAGCCCAGTGAGCCTTTCTCAAAATAAAATTTAAAAGGAGCTGGGCATGTACTTCAGTAGTAGAGAAGCTTGCCTGGTATTCATGAGCCTCGGGGTTCAATTCCCTGTCCAGGGAGGGGGAAAAATGTTCATACTCTCCATCCAGTCCTGGCCCTTCATGAATTTAATTTTAAAATAACATTTTTATATGTATGAAGATTTGAAGTTGGTGTCAACATACCTTATATACAAACAGAAATATGAAAAATTGTGGCATACATGTGTATTAAGAATTGTAATGCAGGGGCTGGGATTGTGGCTCAGCGGTAGAGCACTTACCTAGCATGTGCGAGGCCCTGGGTTAAATCCTCAGCACCACATGAAAATAAATAAATAAAATAAAAGGTATTGTGTCCAACTACAACTAAAAAATAAATATTTAAAAAAAAGAATTGTAATGCAAAAAAAAGAGTAGGTGTATAATGGCATAATTTGGCGTGAACATACTTTATATACAGAGTTACGAAAACTTGTCCTGTAAATGGGTAATAATGAGTGTGATGCATTCCACTATTGTCATATATGTAATAAATAAATAAATAAATAATTTTTTAAAAATAACATCTTTGCAAAAAGAAATTTATTTGCAAGGATACACAACCATGGCATTGTTTCTAATTGCAAAAAGTTGATAACCTTTAAACTCTAGCAGTAGGAGTGCTGGGCATAGTGGTAAAAGCCACTTGGAAGGATGAGGTAGGATTGTGAGTTAGAGGCCAGCGTGGGTAACTTAGTGAGACAGTGTCTCAAAATTAAATAAAAAGAGCAGGGGAACGTAGCTCAGGGATAGAGTGGCCTGGGTTCAATCCCCAGCATCCAGCTGGTGAGGAATCCAGCAGCAGGGAAATGGTTAAAAATCAATAGCACCTCTATACAGTAAAATATATTAAAAGGTATTCTAGGAGTAACTCAGTGGTAAAGCACTTGTCTTGCATGTGCAAGACTCTGGGTTCAATCCCTAGCATCACATAAATAAATAAATAAATAAATGCATACATACATACATCTAACATGATAATAGGTGGTATTGTCTGGGAAGGGGCTCAACGGAAATTAAGCCAAAAGGCTTCACACAAGTAGGCAAGCACTCTACCACTGAGTTACATCACCAGCCCAATATTTTTAAAATTACACTGACAAAGATTATTAATCATTAATGATTTCAGATAATTCTCCTGATATGAAAATAACGTATAAAAAGAAAACCAGAAAGGTAAAACACCATAGACAGTAAGAACCCAATTCCCTTTAAAAATAAACACACACTAGAAAAAGGAGGACCTGGTCAGCAACTCTAGAAAATACTGAGAAAACTAGAATTACAAAGAACTAAATGAAATATTTTAAAAGCAATAAAAAACATTTTCAAAAAGCATTACATCATAAAGACTCAAATAACACTCCCTGGAATTATTAAAGAAAATAATAAAAAGAAAACCTAAAAACAATAGCAACAACAAAAAGAAAAGCTAGTGGGAAAACCGAAGCTCTCAATGTGTATTTACCCAAATGACTAGATGAAATGCAAATATAACAGAACTCTTAATTGGGAACCGGGTACAACGCGCAGAGACCCCCAATTCGCGGTCTAAGCCAAGACAAGACACGCCCCCTCTGAACCTCAGTTTCCCCACTTGTACAATGAGGAGGCTGCGCAGGACGTGGTCAAACATCCCTTCTCAGTTCAAAATCCTGCGCTTCCCGCTTGGATGTGAAAGGAGCTCTGCCGGGGAGAAAAGACCCGGTCCGTTCACAGAGCCGGGCGCGGAACTCCAAGCGCCCGGCAGCGGGCACGAACAGTGCACCCACGCCCCTCCCCCAGCAGGCTGCCGCAGCTGGCTGCAGGCCCGTTATTCTCGCCGCGGGCTGTTCCCCGGTCCACGCGGCTTCAGGCCTGCCTCTCCAGCTCACCTCCCCAGAGTCCAGGTCCAACTCAGGCGGCCGCTCCTCGCGCAAAAGCGCCCCCGGGCTCGCCCGGCCCCTCTGAATTCACCTCAGCTCAAGCCCGTGGGGCACAGAGAACAATGGACGGGAGAGGCCCGCCCTCTGCCATGTTCATTGGCTGTAGAGGACGGCCCCTGGGAACTCTGCTCTCCTACTGGAGGAGACAGTGCTCAGTCTACCAGCGGGAGGGAGACTGGGCCCGAGGCATTATGGGAGATGTAGTGCATCCGGAGACAACCAAATCGCCGTCCGGGAGCGAGTTAGGGGTAGATAGCCTAGACGGTGCCCAAGGGCAATAGAGAAAAATCCGCGGACTGGTTGTCGGTACCCCAGTGTGCCAAGGCTGTACCCTGAGACACATTATTTCACTTCTCTAAGTCCTCCATGTATTTGTCTATAAAAAGTGAAAGTTGGATGGGGGAAAAGTCCTTTTCAGCAGAGAACTGTATGGCAAGTGATGTTGGCACCCCAGACAGGCGAGTACAGACTCTGAACAGGAAAGGGATCCGTGCAGGAAAAGGACTCAACGCTCACCCTGGCTCTTCTCCCCGCAACTTGCAACTCTGCACATGCACCCAGCTTTCGCACACCCCTTTGTTGTCACACGTGGTGATTCTACGTCGGGGGAAAGCCCCGCCCCGCCTTCACTGCCTCCTATCTTTTGGATCCTCCTTGAAGCTTGCCCCATCATCACCTACCTAGTCTGAGATACCTTCCCAAGAATACCTGTTTGACAGCTCCGTTTCGTTCTTACAGAATTGCTTGTTAATTTCAGCAGTGGGTGTGTAGGAGTAAGAGTTTGACTTCTTTCTTGGTATTCCCATGGTTGGTGCTGCTGAAGAAATAATTGCCCCAACACTACATAAAAACAGTGGAAATACTTCCCGGAAACCCAAGTGGGAATCTAAGAAAGGAGAGAAACACACTCTTAATGGTCTGTGATAGAATAATTGTATGTGTTTGTACAGAGTAATTACTGGAGGCACACACAATCAAATGCTGCATTTATGTATGTTTGTTTTGGGGTATTGTGATTTGAACCCCAGGCTTGTGCATGCTAGACTCGCACTCTACCACTGAGCTATATCCCTGACCCTATTAACTTTATTTTGAGACAGAATCTCCTTAAATTGCCCAGGTTGACTTCGAACTTGTGATTATCCTGCCTCAGTCTCCTGAGTAACTGAGATTTCAGGCATTTTTCCACCATATTCAGCTTGATTTTAAATTTTGTTTATTTAAGAGTGTTTCATTTCTTACTAGTGACTTTAATCTCATTTTCTGTGAATTGATTACATTCTTTTCCACTTTTTAAATCAAGTTTATTTGTAAAAGTTCTTTGTATATTAAGAAAAGTATTCCTTTGCTGCAGAAGTTGCTGCTATTTTTCTCAGGTTGCTGTTTACTTTCTGGTGTTTATTAAATTTAGAAATTTGAATTTTTCACCAGACATAGTTGTGCATGTATGCCTGTAATCCCAGCTACTCAGGAGACTGAGGCAGGAGGATCGCAAGTTTATGGCCAGCTTCAGCAATTTAACAAGGCCTGTCTCAAAAGTTAAAGGGGGGGAAGGGGGTGTTAGGGTGGCAAAGCATCCCCAGAACAGAAGAAAAAGAAGGAGGTCGAGGAGAAAGAAAGAGAGAGAGAGAGAGAGAGAGAGAGAGAGAGAGAGAGAGAGAGGAAGGAAGGAAGAAAGGAAGGAAGGAAGGAAGAAAGGAACTCAAAAAGAAAAAAAATATTTTTTTAAATTTTTCATGTGGTCAAATTTGTTAATCTTTTTTTTTTTTTTAAAGAGAGAGAGAGAGAGAGAGAGAGAGAATTTTTTAATATTTATTTTTTTTAGTTTTCGGCAGACACAACATCTTTGTTTGTATGTGGTGCTGAGGATCTAACCCGGGCTGCACGCATGCCAGGCGAGTGCGCTACCGCTTGAGCCACATCCCCAGCCCCAAATTTGTTAATCTTGGTGTTTTTTTTTTTATAGATTCTGAGTTTTGTGTTAGTCCTCTGCCCCACTCCAAAGATCATTTGAAATTCACATGTTTTTCACTAATTAACCTTCTTAATTAATTCAAATACAAAGATGCAAAGTAACATTCAGCTTTGCCATTGGGTGACTGGATTGAATCCTGCCACCAATAGCTACACTCTAGTAGCATCTTAATTTATTAGCTCAAACTGACACAAGCAAACAGCACCACCTCCAGGCCACACTGAGAAGTCTACACTAAGGTTTCTGGAAGCAAATTCCTGGCCAACATTTATTCAAGTTGTCAGCATTCCTAGGAGATCTGAAAAATGATCAGGGATGATGACTTTGGGGGAAGACCTTGAATTAACAAAGATTTGTATCTCCACTTTCTATCCTTAAGAGCAGTGAACTTCACGCAAAAGGCAAACGATTTGAGGGGATAGGGAGATGCACAGCTGAAAATTTCCAGCAGCCCAAGTCCATTTATCTCTGCTCCCATCCCAAGTCAACCATTGGCCATAAGAACAGGCACTAACTCACCACAGGAGAGTCCTAAAGCCAGATGTCTCTGCTCTGGGCCTGATTTTCTGGGAAGCTGGTCCTGGCCAATGTCAACTGTCGTAGGTAAGACAGAGAGAAAGTCGTGTTTCAGACAAATTCATGGCATAATGATCCAATTGGGAAGGGCTCTGGTACCCAAGCCAGTTACCAAGACTAGCCCAGAACTGTAGGGCAATCCCAGAAACTCAGCCAAGTTCAGGGTTTCTTCTCCAAGTAATTTCTTTCTATATTGGCCAAATCACAGAAGCTCTGTCCTAGCAAGGGAAATTCTTGGTTAAAGCTTCAGAAAACTACTCTGGCTAATTTAAGCAAAAGGGACTTAATGAATGACTGTCAAGAAATTCATAGGTTGGATGGAAGCTGAAAGATCCAGCTTGAGAGTAATTGGGAACTATGAAACAAAATATAAGGCCCTAAGAACCACAACAACAACCTCTTATCATAAACAGTCCATCCTGCCCACATTAGGAACCCTGGTGATACTATAGCCATTTCTGTTTTTCTGTCTTCCTCATTCTGATTTCCAAATGCAAAGAAAGAGCATTTTAAGTTTTCTATTTCAGTTTGGCACCTAACTTTCCTTACTAAATCACAAAAAGACAGATTCTCCATTCCAGAGACTGAAGGCCAATTCAGAAAAACTGGACAGGCAAAAATTATGTGTGCCACTACTTATCTTTAGATGCCAAAGGGACGTTGCCCCAAGAAATGCCCAGCCTAAGACTTTCCAGACCCTTTGCTCAATCAGAATTGATAGAGATGATGACTGTAGGAATGGGGAGAACCTGCTTTCCCTAATATCTTGCACCTTCAGTAAGTAAAAGGTGCAAGTACCTGTTTCTACCTAAGACCTCCATCATCATTTCTTAATACAATCTACTTCTTCAATTTCAGAGCAGGAAAAAAGTCTCTTCTGATTGTACACAGTGGGGTATCTCATTTTTGCTAGTTAGGCCATAGACCCTGGGCTACTTAATGTGACTGGGGAAAGACTAAATGAACAATCTGGAAAAAGTGGTTAGACTGGCTTAAAGAAAAGGAAAAGACCAAAGGGCCTCTTACCATATGAAGGCCCCGACAGAAAGAGGAAACTAGAGAATGAGATCAGGGAAATATTTATTTTAAAGAGGGAAGAGTGAAATTCAGTCCAAGAAAATATCACTGAACGATTGTGAAATTAAGTATCACATGACATATACCCATGTAAAAATAATAACTTTTTTTAAGAGTGAAATTTTTTCCATTCCCCAAGGCCAGTATGTTTTCCTGCTTTTTCTTAATGGTTTGCATTTAGTGCGACTGAGGAAGGGCCTTTAGGCTTTGGGCCTTTGGACCTTGTGTTATTCCTTGGGGGCTGCTGGCTTTTCTCTTAGTTGTCTTATGTTGGCCTGTGCTTCTCTGGGACTGGACACCCTAGGCCCTGTTCCAGCCCCCTTCGTGCCAAGAAGAGGGAGGAGAATGCATTTACAACCTCTGGCCAGTTCCCATGCCCTATTCTGAACTGCTCTATTCAAGGATATTTGTGGGAAGACATAAGTGTGTTCTGGTCTGCACAAAATGCCGCAGAAGCAGCCCCCGGTGGGGTGGTCCTTGCCAAGACACAGAGACAAGAGTGGAATCAGGGGTGTCTTGGGACAGAGTGTGCTCTAGAGGGAATTTATCTCCATAATCTGCAATGGCCCTATTACAAGTAAAAACTAGTTATAAAGACAGGAAGAAAAAGGAAAAGTGGAATTTTTAAATACATAGGCATAGTCCCTACATTGTTTGGTAAGTAGGAAGAAAATTATGCCTAGAATAGTCTGCTAGCCATTGAAAAGGAAAGGAAAAAATATATATTGCAACCTTCAGTAGAAGCAATGAACTTGGCAAACCAAAAGCAACTTTCAGACAAGTTCTCTAACCAGATTGTCAAACCAGACTGCTGCTTCTAAGCCATTACTATTACAAATATTAAAGCTGCTAATCACGAGAACCATGTGATTTACTAAGCCACATGGCCTGGGAAATTGAAACCTCCTCAAGGAATTGTTTAGTGTCAAAGACTCTTCCCCTAATGGGCTTTTACTACTACTATTTGTTTCATACACACTCACACAAGCAACTTGAATTTTCTTCTAATTATAAAACAGATGCACTCAGAAATCAGGAAGAAAATAACAATAATTTAGAACACACAAAATAAAAAATATTTGCACCACATCAAAGGCCATAAATGAAATCAAAAGCAAAATTTAAAAATAGGAAAAATATGCACAACACATGTAACAAAGGGCTACTTCCTAATTGACTATGACTTTATATAAAAGAGCATGAAAAAGATCAAAAGTTGGACAGAAAAAAATAGGTAAAGTATAATGATAACAAAGTCACAGGGATGGGGTTGTGGCTCAGTGGTAGGGCACTTACTTGCCTGGCATGTGTGAGGTGCTGGGTTCAATTCTCAGCACTGCATATAAAGAAATGAATAAAATAAACATCCATCAACATCTAAAATAATAATAATAATAACAAAGTCACAAAGAGAGAGGAAAAAAGGGCTCACCTCACTAATAATTTTTATTTTATTATTTTTTTTAAAATTATTTATTTATTTACTTAGGTCCTAGGGATTGAACCCAGAGGCACTTTGCCACTAAGCTACATCCCCAGTGCTTTTTATTTTTTATTTTGAGGTAAGGTCTCTCTAAATTGCTTAGGGCCTTGCCAGATTGCCGAAGCTGGCCCTGAACTTGCAATCCTTCTCTCTCAATCCCTCTATTACTGGGATTAAAGGCATTCACCACCATGCCTGGCCTCACTAATTAATGTACCAAGTGTAGTGGTATACACCTGTAATCCCAGTGGCTCGGGAGGCTGAGGCAAGAGGATTGTGAGTTCAAAGCCATTCTCAGCAATTTAATGAAAGGCCTTAAGGAACTTAGCAAGACCCTGTCACAAAATAAAATATAAAAAAGGGCTGGGAATGTGACTCAGTGTTTAAGCACGCTTGGATTCAATCTTCTGTATAAATAAATAAAAGTGTGATAGTACACAGTGGAGTTAATAGGATGATAATTCACTCTCATACTGTCAGTGATATTATAAATGAATAGTCATTTTGATGGGCAATTCTATTGCCAAGAATATATCTTATAATCATAAAAATATGCCAAGATGTATACAAGAATGTTTATTATAGCAGTACTTACAACAAATAGAATAAAAATAAATTAAATGTTCATAGACAAAAGCCTAGTTAAAAATATTTTGAACATGTATACCTCCAGAATTCTATTCAACAATAATTTAAAAAAAGGGATTGAGGGTTAGGAATGTAGTTCAGTGATAGAACATACAACAGGGCCCTGGGGTCAATCCCCAGCACACACACACACACACACAAAAAAAAATCTATATTCTAATATAGAAAGATCTTCAGATGGAGGAAAAAAAGCAAAATACAAGAGATTTCTAACAAATTTTTCTTGTTGCATCTACAAGAAAGTGGTAATGGTGATTTGGTTTCTTTTTCTTTCTTTCTTTTCTTTTTTAACAAAAATAGTGGATTGAGGTTTTTTTCTTCAAACTTTTTGTATTATATTTTAAAAAGCAGTAGCACATGCTTATGTTGAAACTTTTAAAATACAGAAACTTTTAAAGATATAAAAGTCATGCATAAACTGAACACCCAAAATAACTTCTGTTACCATTGTGGTATGTTTCCTTTCTTTGTTTTTTTTTTTTTTTTCCCTATGCATTTAAGTGTGACCAATGTGATCACACTATCACGATGCATTTAAATTTTTTTCCAAAATAAATGGAAGTAAAACTACCCGAATTAGCCACTTACCTCCTTGTTGAAGCTGCCTCTTCTCTGGGTTTGTGGGGGACCAGAGTTTGAGTGATACACGAAGGAGTCCCAAGGACATTCACATCCTAGAAGCTGGGCTGTGGCTGTTTCTGCCATTACCCTTCACCACCACAAGGTATCACTCTCTGATTCCCACCGAAGTGACTGCCGCCAGTCCTTGTCACAGGCCTGGGAGATCCTTGGGAAGAATTCCTCTTTCTTAGTACCAGATAACAAAGAGATCCTTACCAGTTCCCAGGCTTAATTTTTAACCTTTCAGGACCCATTCCCTTTGAGCCTGCACATTACCCCCAGAGCTTTCTCGGTATTGGCTTAGGTGAACACCAATTCCAGACAACTAACAACTTTTCTCTTTCTTGCCTAGAGGTTTTCAACAGTTAAATTAGATTGGGTTTATTCTACTTCCCTCCTGGGCCATAGAGCTCCAAATTATACCCCAGCCCCCCAAGAGTGACTTCCAATAAGTTTTGGGGTATTCCATACCTTCTTCTTTCCGTGCTGTATTCACACAAAAGGATCATTACTGGTCCCCCACCTTCCCTGACAATAGGACCTGATTGCCCTCAGCAGAGCCTAGTCTTCATAACAGCTAATTCTGTTTCTTTCCCCCAGAAGAAGAGGACCTTTCTTGGAGTCAACTGCCCAGGAAAAGATTTTCTGGCATCTTTTATTAGAGTAAGGAAAATGCAACCCCCAATTTTTACATGCTTAGTAAATATCTGTGCTACATATGAACACATATACATATATATGTATATGTACATATATACATATATTTATATATATATATATATAATGTGTGTGTGTGTGTGTGTGTGTATTGCAGTGCTGGAGCTTGTGCATATAGTTTTGTAAAGTCGTGAACACCCTATATATAGGACAATATGCTGATTTACTTATTTATTTATTTTGTGGGTGTTGGGAATCAATCCCAGGGACTCATGCTTACTGAGCCATGCTTTACCACTGAATTACATCCTAGGCCTTTTCTAAATTTTATTTTGAGATAGGATCTTGCTAAGTTGCTGAGGGTCCCACCAAGTTGCCCAAGCTGGCCTCCAACTTGGAATCCTGTTTCCTGCCTCAGCTTCCCAGAAACATGCTACTGTTTGTATTTGTGTGGAGATTTTCCTACCCTCTTTTCAAGGCCTTATCATTGGAGATGCCTATGAGTAGTTGGAGAGTTTCTGGGGGCCAATCACTTTTTTCATTAGTTTCTAGTAATAAATTCTTAAATTACTCTCAAAATGTTTGTGAATAATTTCCCTAGTGACGCTGAAGTCTTTACGAATATATAAGAGAATCCAGTAGGTCTCAAAGAGGAAGAGAGCAAAGCAAGGTAATGCAGGGGAAATACATCCAGAACAATTATCTCCCCCAAGGCAGGTGGCCCAGAGCTCTGATCTTAGCTCCAGATTTTGCATTCCTCTTTTATTTTCCCATCTCCTCCTTACTGCCTTAGGCAAGTCAGATGACAAGGCCCAGGACAGCTGGGAGGAAAGAAAATGGAGAATGGTACTAGGGTGAGAGCTGTGCTGGATGGTCACACCCCTCTGCCTGGGTAATGTTGAGGCCATTTTTGTCAGCCTGAAAGTTGCAGAAGTAGATGGCGGGAATCCCCCACTTAGAGAATGATACTGTAGGTAGATTTGAAAGTTGGAGAACAGGAACTCTAGGCCACTAGCAGGAACATGGTTGAAGACCCAAGCTTGGAAAGATAGAAAAGGAACAATAAGCAAGGAAGCAGAAGAGGTCGAGGCAAGGGAAAAAAAAAAAAAGGCAGTTTTAGTTAGTATAAGAGAAAGAGGGAAATATGACTAGGAGGGTGGAGTTGGGAGGTTAAACTGGAAGCAGCACTTGGTGCAATGACGCATTCCTATAATCCCAGGGGCTCTGGAGGCTAAGGCATCAGGATGATTGCAAGTTCAAGACTAGTCTCTGCAAATTAGTGAGATCTTGTCTCAAAATAAAAAATAAAAAGGGGGGCTGGGGATGTGGCTCAAGCGGTAGTGCACTCGCCTGGCATGCGTGCGGCCCAGGTTCGATCCTCTGCACCACATATAAACAAGATGTTGTGTCCACCGAAAACTAAAAAAAATAAATAAATATTTTTTAAAATAAATAAAAAGGGCTGGGGATGGTTAAGCACCCCTGGGTTCAATCTCTAGTACCACACACACACACACAAAAAAAAAAACACTAGAAGCAGGGGCTGGGGATGTGGCTCAAGCGGTAGTGCACTCGCCTGGCATGCGTGCGGCCCGGGTTCGATCCTCAGCACCACATACAAACAAAGATGTTGTGTCCCCCAAAAACTAAACAATAAATATTAAAAAAAAAAAAAAAAAAAACTAGAAGCAGCTTCTCCAGGCATGGTGATACAAGCCTGTAATTCCGAGGACTCCAGAGCTGGAGGCAGGAGGATAAAGACCAGACTTTGCAAATTAGTAAGACCCTGTCTCAAAATAAAATAAAAAGAGCTGGGTATGTAACTCAATGGTACAGTGCCCCTTGTGTTCAATCTTCAGTACTATTAAAAAAAAATTTAACAAATGAAAGCAGAGAAGAGGAATGGAATGGAGAGTGCAGAGGGGTGAGTTTGGACAAAAATGAGAAAAGACTGGAAGAAGGTGATGTACCATGCTTTGCTGAAGGAAAAACTGATAACTCCAAATGTGCTGGGCGTGGTGGTGCACACTGATAATCTCAGTGATTTGGGAAGCTAATCTCAGTGATTTGGGAAGCTGAGGCAAGAGGATGATAAATTCCAGGTCAAACTTAGCAATTTAGCATGTCTCTGTGTCAAAATTTTAAAAAGGGGGCTGGGAATGTAGCTCAGTTGTAGAGCACCTGGGGTTTAATCCCCAGCACAGGAAAAGAAAAAGAAAACTGCAAGTACAGTTTTGAAGCTGGATCTGGTTTTGAATCCTGGCTCAGCCATTTAGCTGTGTGACCCTGAACAGGTCACACCTCAGTTTTCTCCTTGCAAAATGATGATACTAACAGTTCTCACTTCAGAGAGAGAGAGATAAGCACTCTATGAAAATTAGGCAATTAGGTAATAATATACTTGGTTTAAAAAAATAAAGATAAAATAAGCAGTACAAAGTAAATCTTCCTGCCTGGCAGGTGGAGCAGCCTATAATCCCAGTGGCTTGGGAGCCTGAGGCACTAGGGGTCCCAAGTTCAAAGTCAGCCTCAGCAATTTAGCAATACCCTGTCTCAAAATAAAAAGGTCTGGGGATGTTGTTCAGTGTTAAGCATCTCTGGGTTCAATCTCCAGTACCAAAACAAAAAATAAGTCTCTTACCTCTGTCCCTCAGGCCACATGCCTCGGGTTTCCTTCTCCAGAAGTAAGTATTGTTGGCAGTTCCTTTTTCCTCTATTTTCTTTGAATTTTTGTGGTACTGGGTATCCAACCCAAGAACACTTTACCACTAAGCTACATCTCCAGCCTTTTTTTTTTTTTTAGTTTGAGACAAAGTCATGTTAAACTGTCCACCAGGCTGGACTCAAACTTTCTATCCTCCTGCCTTAGCCTCCCAAGTAGCTGGAATTACAAGTGTGCACCACTGTGCCCAGCTTCTTAGCAGCTTCTTATGAATCCTTCCAGGGATACTCAGTGAATTTTAGAAATGTGTATATAGATCCTTTACATTTTTTTTTCTTTTCCGGTTTTTTCTTTTCTTTCTTTCTCTCCTTTTAAAAAAAATTATTTGATTTTTTTGGGAGGTCGGCACAGGGGATTGAACTCAGGGGCACTTAACCACTGAGCCACATCCCCAGATTTTTTTTTTTTTTTTTTGAGACAGGGTCTTGCTAAAGTGACGAGGCTGGCCTTGAACTTGTGATCCTCTTGCCTCAGCCTTCGAGTTGCTGGGATTATAGGCATGTGTCACCATCTTGTATACACATCTTTAACGCACATTCTTAAGTATCTGTTAGGTAAATTCCTAGAAGTGGAAATGCTGGGTCCAAGGAGCTATTATTATCATTAATTATTATTACTATTAATCTTTAAGAGATCAGATATTGGCTCTATTCTTTCCTTCTTAAGTAATACTGTAGCTTTTCATCTCAGCATAAAAAAGTCTTCTATATCTAATACATTTTTTGAATGAAAAATCATTCAGTCCTGGTATTGATGTCTTGAAAAATTCTAATATGCCCCTGCTACCTGTCTTCTCTCTTCACACCCCTGTTTTCCTGTGTTCATTGGTACCTGACTCCATCCTCACAAAATGTGTCAGTTCAGATGATGATTTAGCCTGTTTGCTAAGTTTTGCTGAAATACTAACATTTAATGGGGGTATGTAATCTCAGGAAAACAGGAGTGAAAGTCAATTGGAGAGTAATGCAAGGAAATAGGAAAGGAAAGTATAAAACCAAGCATCATTCTGCTGGCCACAACTGTGAGTACAATTCTTCCTCAGTCTCAAGATATCTTTGATCCAGGCACAGTGGTGCAGGCCTCTAAACCCAGCAGCTCAAAGGTCTAAGGCAGGAGGATTGCAAGTTCGAAGCCAGCCTCAGCAATTTAGAGTGGCCCTAAGTAACTTAGCAAGACACTGTTCCAAAATAAAAAATAAAAAGGGAGTGGGGATGTGGCTCAGTGGTCAAGCACCCCTGGGTTCATTCCCCAGTATATGTGTGTGTGTGTGTGTGTGTGTGTCTTTGAGAAGTCAGGTAAAAGTATCGCATTTGTGAATAGTGTGTGGGGCCACAGAGAGGTGTGCAGAAAGCAAGGAAATGGATCATTTTATCTTCAGTGTGCCATCTCAGTCAAACTTGCCCCTCATGGTGTCAACTCTTCATTTCTTTTTTGATGCTGGGAACTGAACCTAGGGGGCCTCAGCTCATGCTAAGCATGCAATCTACCACTGAGCTACAACCCTAGCCCTCCTTTTTCATAGTTGAGCTGCTTGAGTCCTCCAGCAGCCACAGAGAAAGATAGAACTCAAGATAGCAGTGGAATCCTCTGTAGCCAAGCATGTACTTGCAGGGCAAGCCAGTATGCGTGTGTGGTTTTGAGGTGGTCCATGGGGTCTCTTACATCAATAGTAATATATTAACCCACATGGCAGAAAGAGATGGTGGTATGAGACCAGGTGCTGTTATTTTAAAATGCCCTCATAGGATATGAGGAACTTGGAGCAGCCACCATAAAAGTAGGCATTACCAGAGTTCTGGTCAAAAAGCAAGACTAATATAGGATTTGTAATGGCATACAAAGTATGTCGGGTACATATGGGAACATTGCCATGTTTCACTCATCCTAAGACATGGCTTTTATTACCTTTTGGCATTACTGTAATCAGGATTAATCTTACAAGTGTCAGTTTAATTAGCAGTTCTGTTCTCTTTCTCAGGGGTACAATAATGAAATAATGGAATTTATTTAGGTACAATAATGAAATAATGGAATTTATTTAGGCACATAATAAAACAATGTAATTTATTTAGTTTGATATGTATCAACAGGTTTCTTGATAGCTTTGGTCCAGAAATGTTCTCACAAAAGAGGCCTCCAAAGGGACTGGGGTTGTGGCTCAGCTGTACAGCACTCACCTAACACATGTGATGCGCTGTGTTTGATCCTCAGCACCACATAAAAAAATAAATAAGGCTGGGGCTGGGACTCAGCAGTAGTGCACTTGCCTGGCATGTGCGAGGTACTGGGTTCAATTCTCAGCACCATGTATAAAAAAATAAAATAAAGGTCTATCAACAACTAATATATATATATATAT
>NW_026000196.1:4109935-4133742 GCF_001458135.2 Marmota marmota marmota
TGGTACTAAAAAAAAAAAAAAAAAAAAAAGGTTGCTAAGCTCAAGTTGAGGCTGTGAAACAGAAGTTCTTTCATGTGCTCATGATGAGTAATGGCTTGGATGAAGGCAGAACTCCAAGCTAAAGATTAATACTTCATTAGCCTTTCTAAAAGAAGTTACTGTAATAGGGCCTCTACTGGGCCTGGGCTGGGATTCAGAGACTGGCTGCATTTAGACCTGATGGGTCATGATCCTTTTATGCATTTATTTGTGTGAGTCATTTTGTCCTTAAATATGGTTAAGTTAAAGAAACAAGTTAGTAAATACTATTCACAGCATGATTTTACTCTTGTTTTTTAATGTATATAAGTGTGTTTAACCAGTATGTCAAAGGTTCATGTTTGCATTAATATCTTAAATCGCTATGCTCTAGATTGTAGGCTTAAGAGTCTAAATCCTGGGCTGGGGTTGTGACTCAGTGGTAGAGCACTTGCCTAGCAAGTGCAAGGCCCTGGGTTCAATCCTCAGCACCACATAAAAAAATAAATTAAATAAAGGTATTGTGTCCAATATATATAAATTATATATATATATATATATATATAAATTTTTAAAAAGAGTCTAAATCCTCACTACTCAAAGTGTCATCCTCAAATCAACACTATTGGGCAACACTTGAGAATTTGTTAGAAAGCAGAATCTCAGGTCCCATCCTCAACCTACTGAATCAGAATATGTATTTGAAATGCAAGCTCCCATATCAACTTGTGCCACTGCACCTGGTGCAACACATTAATGGATAAAATATGGTCTATCCAAGCAGTGGAATATTATTAAGTCATAAAAAGGAGCAAAATACAGATAAAGGCTAGACATGGATAAACCTTGACGATATTATGATAACTCAAAAAAGTGAGATATAGTAGACCGTAAACTACATGACTCCATTTATATGAAAAGTCCAAAATAGGCAAATCCATAGAGACAGAAATTAGTGTTGCCTAGGGGTTAGAGGAAGGGGGAAATTGGGAGACATTGATAATAGGTACAAAATTCCTTTTTGGAGTGATAGAAGCACTCTGGAATTCAAGAGTGGTAATGATTACATAACATTGTGAATAAACTAAAAATCACTGAGTTAGTACACTTGCTTGTTTTTTGTTTTGTACTGGGGATTGAACCCAGAGTACTTTACTGCTGAGTTACATCCCAGTCCTTTTAATTTTTAAATTTTGAGACAGGGTCTCACCAAGTTACTGAAGCTAGTCTCAACTTGCGATTCTCCTGCCTCAGCCTCCCAAGTTGTTGGAATCATAGGCATGCATCACCACACCCAGCTGGCTTTAAAACATCGAAATTTATTTATTTATCTATTTATTTATTTATTTATTTCAGTGCTGGGAATCTACTAGACAAAGGCTCAACACTGAGTTCACTCCTAGTCCATCCCCCAAATTTTAATCTTATGCTGTGAATTAAAAACAAACAAACAACAACAACAACAACAAAAACTAAAACCAACATTGTACTTTGTCTATAATCTTTAGAAAATAATGTGCTGCACCAGGCACAGTGGCACAAGTCTGATATCCCAGCTACTCAAAACTGAGGCAGGAGGATCATGAGTTTGAGGCCAACCTGGGCAATTTAGTGAGACCCTGTTTCAAATAAAAGTAAAAGGCTGGGGATGTAGCTCAGTGGTAAATCACATCAGGGTTTAATCACCACTCACTTGGGGAAAAAAAAGAACACACACACACACACACACACACTTCCTTTTGTTCCCACAGCTTAAATTGTCATATTCTAAAGAGAATGCCATGTTTTTTATTGTTCCCTGAGTAGCACCACTCAAAAATCCTGTGAATTTATTGTAAATCTTTGTACAGATTCTCTATAAATTAAATGCTGCTATTGACATCATTAAAAGTCAAAATGATCAGGGGTAGGGATGTAGTCCAGTGGTAGAGAGCTGGCCTGACATAAAAGGTCCTGGATTTAATCCTCAGCACAGGGGTGAGGTAAAGTTTTGTTTTGTTTTGTTCCCCTTAAAGCAAAATCCCCAGATGATTCATTGTATATTAAAGTTTGAGAAATAATTTGAGAAACACCACCTCCCAATCTTCAAGAACTCAATGTCCTTCCCCATCCTCACCTGGAAAGTTCTTCCTCTTCTGAGAATCCTCAGATGTGGTACTATTTCACACATTAAGAAAGTCCCTCCAGCAGGGCTTGGTGTTGCACACCTGTAATGTCTTCAACTTGTCCAGAGGTGGAGGCAGAAGGATGGAAAATTTAAAGCCAGCCTCAGCGATTTAGGGAGACCCTAAGCAATTTAAGGAGGCCATAAGCAATTTAGAGAGACCTTGTCTCAAAATAAAAAATAAAAAGGATTGAGAATTTAACTCAGTGGTAAAGTGCCCCTGGGTTCAATCCCCAGTACTAAGAAAAAGCAACAACAACAAGAACAAAACAAACCATGTCCTTCTTCCCAGTCTCTTTTCTTTCTCCCTGCTGCCTCTGCAACAGCTATTTTCCTTAAGGATGTTGGTTCCACCCCAGTCTGTGACTGGTTGGGAGAGGACCTCTCTTCCTCAGGTTCCGAGTTGCATGGCATTGCCTGCCAAGATTGACCCAAGATGGTACCAAAGATCCCATGGAACCCAGCATCTTATGCAGCCTCTGTTCTCATTTGCTGTCATGTGGTAGATTATCCTCCTCCTTTCTCACCTGGCACATCTGCACCAAAACTCTCTCCTCCTTTAAATCAAAAAAAAAAAAAGAGAGAGAGAGAGAGAGAAAGAAAGAAAGAAAGACAAAATAACAAAAGCCAGGTACCAACACATTAAGAGGGTTCCAAAGGAAGTTGGGAAAACAAGGAGTCTCCCCTTCTCCAGAGAGGTGTCTGAACTCTAGCTTCTGCTCAGTCCAAGTTTTCTATTACAGGAGAGATATTTTAATAGTGAGGTGTTTCCCCTCCCCCTGTGGTCGGATTTTTCATTTCTATTTACCTTACTTCTATTTTTTTTTAAATGAGTGTATAGGGTCTGGGGATGTAACTCAGTAGTAGAGTGCTTGCATAGCATGTGCAGGGCCCTGAGTTTGAGTCCTAGAACTGAAAAAAAAAATCCACAGAATTTATATTTCTTATGAAATCATAAAAAATAAAGCATTTTGTTAGAGGAAATGAGAAACTCCCCATGATGAAGGACTATGTGATTTCAAAAACAAGTTTAAACAGATCATTTCTGTCTTGTAAAAATCATGAAGGTCCTAAAATGTTCCTCATGGGGACCTCAGTACACTGAGAAGTCTTTTATAGGGATGTGTGGTTCCAGAGACAGGAAAGGAAGTTGGTTTTAAGATTTTGGCAGGAGTTGGTGGGGAGGCTCTCTAGAAATCTTCTCAGCCTTCCCTCCCTGAAATGATCAAATGATGTCATACTAACCTGTTATCTACAAAGAGGTGGCATTCTTATTTATTTTTTATTTTTAATTTCTTTCTTTCTTTCTTTCTTTTTTAATTTCCCCTTAAAGGGGGCTGTGTGTCTTGCTTTCTTGCTTATGCTAACCTCAGACTATTATATATGGTGGCTGGGGAAGCAGGATGCTAGGCTATATCACTTGGTGCTCTACAAATATTTGGAGTAAAATTGACAGGAAAATGAATTTTATTAAAAACCAGTTTTGAATAAAATTTCCATCTTCAGAGGCTCTGAGGGAAGAGAAAAACTGGCAAAGTGAGACCAAAGACAGGAAATATACATGTGCAAATGGAGTTAGCCTGTGCTACACAGGCCAGGGCTGGGGACAATCTCCCACTCTCAGCTTCCTTGGTATTATCAGGCCAGGGAGGCAGCCCCTCAGCCTCTGCTCTCAGCTTAATCAAGTTGTTCTCCATTTCTGAAGGACCCCCAACTTCATAGGGGACATTTCACTTATGCCTCAGCTTCTAGAGCAGCTAGAACTACAGTTAGTACATCTCATGTGTTTAGAGGGGGCTGTGTGTGTGTGTGTGTGTGTGTCTGTGAGTTGGAGAGTGAACCCAGGGGCATTTTACCATTGAGCTACATCCCCAGACCTTTTTATTTTTTATTTTGAGACAGGGTCTTGTTAAGCTTAGGGCATTGCTAAATTACTGAAGCTGGCTTCAACTTGCAATACTCTTGCTCAGCCTTCTGGGTGGTTACGATTACAGGGCTGGGACACTTCACTTGGCTAGAGGGAGCATTTTTCAAAAGAATGTTTTGAGGGAGCTGGGGTTGTGGCTCAGCAGTAGAGCGCTCACCTCGCACATTCGAGACCCTGGGTTCGGTCCTCAGCACCACATAAAAATAAATAAGTGAAACAAAGGTATTGTGTCCAACTACAACTAAAAAATAATAATTTTTTTAAAAAAGAGTTTTCTTGATTGTAGATGGACACAATACCTTTATTTTATTTATTTATTTTTACATGTTGCTGCAGATCAAAGCCAGTGCTTCACACATGCTAGGCAAGCGCACTACCACTAAGCCACAACCACAGCCTTTAGAGGGATCATTTTTAAGATAACTTTCCCATTATTGTACCAATTTATAATAATCCCCACTTGATTATTTTTATCACTCAGGCATAGGCATTAGATGCTTTGTTTGGAATTTCTACCAAGGAGTTGAATTGCTTGATTATCCTGGAAGTGGTTCAGCTTAAAAAGGGTTTAAAATAATTTTGCTATTATTTTATTATTAGCAAGAATAAAAATTGTTCATTTTGTTTTTAATTTATTCCTTCTTGTGTAAATTATCTAAATGCTTTACAATGAGTAGATTTAAGTGGGTAATTCTTTTTAAACTGAATTAAAACTAATGTGTTCATTGAAGAAGACTAAAAATATAGAAAAACATTCCTATCACCAGGATGGGTGTCCTGAGGAGGTCCCCTAAAATGAAGGTGGTCCTTGACTCAGACCATAGCTGGAAAAAGGAATTTAAGGATGGGTCAAAGTGTGGCATGGATTGGTTTTATTGGGAGAAAGAAAGATGCACACGTTCTGAGAGACAGGGTGGGGCGTGGGCATTGCAGAGGAATGTGCTAGGTATATCTTAACTAGGCATATATAAATACATGTAAAATCTGCAGGAGAGACATGACCTAAGAAGGTGTTTTTAGTTCTCCTTTGTGTTGGTAACTAGGCATGTTGACCATTACCAGAATGAAGGGTCATTTTCTTCTTTGTTTTTAATGTGTTCTGCTTTGTAAATTTAAACAGTACTACATTGGTGTGCCTGTGGATAAGGTCTAATAACTGATTTAACAGTGCTGTTAGTGACCTTTAAATCTTGACTCTTAGCCCTTGTGAAAGTGGACTTTAAATCATGGCCACTCTTGTTTTGTCCCACATGTCTCCTTTCTACCTATCCTTATGTCTTCTATCTTACCTTATTCCTATACATGTATACATATATGTATGTGAGTTTACGTGTGTGTGTGTGTGTGTTACACATGGTTGGATTTTGTTTTTTAAACAGAAATTGTGCATAGTGGGGAATTCTAAAATTGAAAAGAAAAATGCAAGTGACTGAATTTTACTACTCAAAGCTTAGGTAAGGAAGAAAAGTTTAATGACACATAAACCTAAGAAAAAGTCAAGAGTTATTTCTGGCCTCAGTGACCCAGAACTCAAATGTTCTCTGGTATCTCTCTCAACTTCTCCTCCCCACTTCCCCTCTCTGTGTCCATCTCATTCATTCAGACTATAGCTCAGCTGTCAGGAAATCCAGCTGCTCTAGATGGGCATGGTAACATGCACCTGTAATTCCTGTGACTTAAGAGGCTAAGGAAGGAGGAGTGCAAGTTCCATACCAGCCTCAGCAATTTACCAAGGCCCTAAACAACTAAGTGAGACCCTGTCTCTGAATAAAATATAAAAAAGGGCTGGGGATGTAGCTCAGTGGTTAAGCATCCCTGGGTTCAATCCCAGTTTAAAAAAAAAAAAAGGTAATAATAATAAAAACGAAAATAGAAAGGACCAAAGATGTAGCTCAACGGTAGAGCACCCCTGGGGTCAATCACCAGTACTGAAAAACAGCAACAATAAAATAAAAACACAACAGCCATAGCCCACACCTTATGAATGCCCATTTTTACCTCCATAGAGAAAAAGATCTTTTTCTTTGGGTTCTAAGGTAGAATGTAAGAGATAAAAAATAGGTAGAGAGAAGACATACAGGAAGGACAAGAAAATATAATTTTAAGTTCCACATATTTTTCCAGGCCTATACCTCCCAAATTTCTGGGAAATCTATAAATCTTAAAGTTAACCATAAATTCACTCACTGATGATAATTACCTTTTGCACTTTTAATTAGTCCACCAATAAATAGATTAAGCAAAGAGAGATAGGATATTTTGAGAAAGCTATAATTTAGGAGTTTCCAGTGTTATCTACAAATCAGATAATGGAGACCATGTTAGTCTAAGAATCCTGAGAGTGACCAGACCACTATAAACCATCTTGTAGTCAATCACCAGTCTGATGTTAGACCTACATACCTTTTCATACCCATCCCTCAACAATTTTCCTTTAAAAGAAGAAACTGGAACCCTGAAAGCACATTTCTCACTCTCAAGATGGCCTATATTCTCCTTTGAATGTATAGTCCTTGTTTTCCTAAGTAAATCTCTGTGCCTCTCCTGACATATGCTAAGATTCTTTTTTCCGTACATATGTCAAGGATCCTGATGGTCCTGAATCAAGTTCTCCTCTCACCAAGGAATTCCTCTGGATTCTTTCCTAGAGATACCTTTTCTTAGGAGAGAGTTCCTGTTTAAAAAGTCTCAGGGAAAGATGGGGGTTGTGGCTCAGTGATAGAGCACTTGTCTCGCATGTGTGGGGCACTGGGTTTGATCCTCAGCACCACATAAATAAATAAAATAAAGGTGATGTGCCCATCTACAACTAAAAAAAAAAAAGTCCTTAAAAAAAAGTCCCAGAGAGGGCTGGGGATGTGGCTCAAGCGGTAGCGCGCTCGCCTGGCATGCGTGCGGCCCGGGTTCGATCCTCAGCACCACATACGTTGTGTCCGCCAAAAACTAAAAAATAAATATTAAAAATTCTCTCTCTCTCTCTCTCTCTCTCTCTTAAAAACAATATTCTCTTAAAAAAAATCCCAGGGAAAATCACTGACAGGCTCTGTTCAAGTCACTTGCTCTCCCTGACAATTCATCATGATCAAAGTGGCATGGTTCTACAACTGGGTCAATTGCCCACTTTTTTAACCCAAACTTGATGGAAAGACAGAATCAGGTAAGATGGCAACTCCCATTCAAACCACAGGATGCTGATTTGTAATGAAAAAGCCAAGCAGGGAGTGGTGATGTTCACCTGTAATCCTAGCAATTCAGGAGGATGAGGAATGAGGATCTCAGGCTTGAGACCACCCTCAGCATCTTAGTGAGACCCTAATCAACTTAATGAGATCCTGTCTCAAAATAAAAAAAAATAAAATGGCTGGTGATGTGTTCAGTGGTTAAGTGCCTCTGTGTTCAATCTGCAGTACCAAGAAAGAAAGAAAGAAAGAAAGAAAGAAATCTGATGTTATCTCCCATAGAAAGATAATATACTGGTAGACAAATGACAGCTATTCACCACATACAAATAGGACCATACTTTCTGTAAATGTTTTGCCATATGCTTTTCTACATTTTTCATTTGTCTATGTTCTATGATATAACTTCGGTGCTAATGGTATTTAATGGCAGAATAATATTCTATTTTGGAATATAGTCACAATGATTGGATATGACCTCAAGAACAAGAGCCACACACCTTCCTGGCAAAGCAGAAAGACAGAGGACATCCAGGTCCTTGATGGTATCCTGGAGTTGCTATACCAGTCCTGTATTACCCACTTCTAGACTTCTTAATACATATGAAAAAAAAAATCCCTGATTTGGCTACACCACACTAGCTAGTGCCATTCATTATAGATATACTTTTTTCTTTAATTGAAAAAATTTGGAGATAGGATTTCTCTGTTTCCCAGGCTGGCCTCAAATTCACAATCCTCTTGCCTCAACTTCCTGAGTAGCAGGAATTATAAGCACCTGTGCCACCATACCTGGCTAAATACAATTTTCTTTTGTTTTTGTTTTTGCAGTTCTGTGGATTGAACCCAAGGGTGCTCTACAACTGAGCTATATCCCCAGTCCTTTTTATTTTTTATTTGGAGACAAGACCTCACTAAATTGCCCAGACTGGGTTTGAACTTGAGATCCTCCTGCCTCAGCCTCCTAAATTGCTGGAGTTACAGGCATGTGCCACCTTGATATATTTCCTGACAGTCTTCTACTGTTAAAGGTAAGCCAAGAAATCTATCAGTGGGAAGGGGAGGGTGAGGGAGAAGTCAAAAGAGAAGCTGAAATAAAGGAAATTGTAGCCTACTTTTTGTTGTTGTGTTTGGATGCTAAGGATCAAATCCAAGCCTTGGGCATGCTACAAATGCATTCCACCATTGAAGTACACCCCCCAACACCTACTTTTTTTTCAACTGTTAAAGGAAATGGGCCCACAGAGTTCCCCTGAGCCAACATGTGCAGCAGAGTAGACATGGCAGCCATGCCTGAATTAAGTCAGAGGTAAAATCAGAGATTTCTTTGATCCTATGTAGCATGAAGGGTTCTACAAGTTTCCAAGTGCTCCCAATGAGGGTAATAGGAACAGCTGAAGTTGAAAACTAAGAAGTCTCCCAAATGATCCCCACATGACTAAGGGCCTTCCAAGAAACTGTCACCACAGCTTCAGGGTAACAGCCTCAGTGGGCACCAAAGAGAATAGGCCACTAGGCTTAAATGGGTCGATAAGGGTTGTGATGAGGTCAGAGGTCATGCAATGATCTGGCGAGTTTAGCTGAATCTCAAGTGGAGTGAGTGGGTGCTCATGGAAAAGATGTTAGAGAACCAAGTTTTCTCTGAGAGGATAAAATAAATGAGGTGTGGGTCACCATAGTGCACACCTGTAATCCTAGCAACTCAGTTGGAGGCTAAAAGGGGAGGATCACAATCAAGACCAGCCTCAGCAATTTAGCAAAGCTCTAAGCAACTTAGCAAGACTTTGTCTCAAAATTAAAACAAATAAGGGGCTGAGGATGTGGCTCAAGTGGTAGTGCACTCGCCTGGCATGCGTGCGGCCTGGGTTCAATCCTCAGCACCACATACAAACAAAGATGTTGTGTCCGCCGAAAACTAAAAAATAAATATTGAAAATTCTTTCTCTCTCTCTCTTTAAAAAAAAAATTAAAACAAATAAATAAATGGGGCTGGGAATGTAGTCCTGTGGTTAAGTGCCCCTGGGTTTAATCCCCAGTAGAAAAAAAAATAAAAATTAAAAATAATAAGGATAGGTAGAAAGGAAGGGAGGAACTCTGTAATTTAATTATGAGAAGCTCCACAAACACCCTTACCTTTACTCCCCAAGCCTTTTTACTTCTAGGCCTGAATTTGTTAAATAAATAAATAAATAAACCTTGAATCTTAGGTTGAATTGTGAGTCCAGATAAGAAATGGCTACATACATTGCTAGTTTACATAATATATTGTCTTTAGATTAAATAAACCAATGAAAAATTTGTTAGAAACTTAGGATAGGGATATATTCCAAACATTATCTATTGACTGAATGACATCAATCTCGAAATCCTGAAAGCACCAGACCACCATGACCTGCCCTGTGCTCTACAATTAAGAAAACTGAACTCATCAGTTTGACATCATCCCCCCTACACACATGCTTCCCATGTTTACTGTTTACAGAGTTTCTATGCATGTATGATTATGTTGAAACAAACTCCAATATTATATATAACTATCATGTACTATTTTTTTTTTTTTTGCAGCTGGGATTAAACCCAGGGGTGCTTAACCACTGAGCAACATCCCCATCCCTTTTATGTATTTTATTTTATTTTAAGACAGGATCTCACTAAGTTGCTCAGGGGGCCTCACTAAATTGCTGAGGTTGGCTTTGAACTTGCGATCCTCTTGCCTCAGCTTCCAGAGCAGATAGGGTTATAGGCGTGCCCCACCATACCTGGCCAATAAATTTTTTTTTTTGAGAGAGAGAGAGAGAGAATTTTAATATTTATTTTTTTTTTTTTTTTAGTTTTCAGCGGACACAACATCTTTGTTTGTGTGTGGTGCTGAGGATCGAACCCGGGCCGCACGCATGCCAGGCGAGCGCGCTACCACTTGAGCCACATCCCCAGCTCCAGCCAACAAAAAAACTATGGGGGAAAAAAAAAGAGCCCAAGACTCAAAATAGCACCTCACCCTTGAGTGCCCACATTCCTCCCTTTGAGTATGTATCCTGCTCTATAGCTTTCCTAAACAAATCTTTTTACTTTCTTAAATAAATCTTTGTTTCTCTTTTGATGTGTCCAGAAATTCCTTTCTGAGGCATAAGAACCTGCTAGGACCAAGTTGAGATCTCCCTCTTCCTTTTGGGGACCTCCCCAGACCCCTTTCCCTGTGACACTTTCCCCCAGGGTGGAGAACCAGGCCCTTTACACCTAGAAAATGTCATGGGAAGGAAGAAGTAGAAAGGAAACTTTGGAGGAGACAACTCTCATAGGACTTTTTTTTTTTTTAATGTTTGTTTTTTGGTTGACTATGGGTACAATACCCTTATTTTATTTATTTTTTTGTTTGGTGCTGAGGATCAAATCCAGTGCCTCATGCATGCTAGGCAAGCGCTCTACCACTGAGCCACAACCCCAACCCTCTTCTAAGACTTTTGAACATTAAATTAACTAAGACTTACCCCAAATTAGTCTGTTTAAATCCCCAAGGAGACTTATTTTTACCTGGTAACCTGAACAACTGCACAATAATAAGAATCTCCTGAAGAATCTTAGTTCAATTATAGAGACATTCTGAGTTAACTCCTCATACATATAGGTTTTATTATTTATTTATTTTTACTGTAAGTTTCCTAAAGAGGTATCACAGGAGTCTGACAGAGCAAGGCACTTTAAACCCTCTGATAGCTCGGTGTGGTGGTGCATGCCTATAATCCCAGATAACTAATATATACCCTCTCTTGGGAAGCTGAGGCACATGATTGTTAGTTAGAGGACAGTCTCAGCAAGTTAGTGAGGAACGAAGCAACTTTAAGACCCTGTTTCAGAACTTAAAAAGCAAAAGGACTGGGGATGTAGTTCCTGGGAAGAGGCCCCTGGTCCTTTTATAGTCCTCTCCCGCACTGTACCAAGGTGTGACCAATCACGTATGGCAGAAATTATGGTATATCACTTGCAAGATTAGATAACTTCTGTGTCTTTCTCTCTTAAATCACTCACTCTGGGGAAATTAGCTGTATTGTGAGAAGAGACCACAAGTGGGAACAGCTTCTCCAAGGAGTTTGGAATCAAATCCTCCAGCTCTGAGCAAGCCTTAGATAACTACAGCACCAACCAGTGTCTAGACTGTAATCTCATGGTATATTGTCAGTCATAGACACTCAACTAAACTGTTCCAGTTTCCTGACTGACAGAAGTGATACTTAATAAATGTTTGTTATATAAAACCATTAAGTATCCTGGTCCAATGGCACATGCCAGTGATAACAGCAACTAGGTGGCTGAAGCAGGATTGCAAGTTAAGGCCAGCCAAAGCAAGTTATTAATACCCTACCTCAAAATTTAAAAAGTGTAAAAAGGGCTTGGGATGTAGCTTAGTGGTAGAGTACCCCTGGGTTCAATACCCAGTACCAAAACATAAATAAATAAAATAAAACCACTAAATCGTTGGGTGCAGTGCTGTGCATCTGCAGTCCCAACTATCAGGGAGGCTGAGGGGGAAAATCACTGGAGTCCAGGAATTCAAGACCAACATGGACAACACAGTGAGACCCTGTCTCAAAAATAAATAAATAAATAGATAGATAAATAGACCCACTAAGTTTGGTGGTGGATTGTTACAAAGCAACAAATAACTGATATATACCCTCTCTTTCATAATTTAGTGATAAATCACTCAGGGTGGTATAAGATGACAGTCCCTGATACTCAAGAGGATAGAGCAGGAGGATCACTTGAACTCAGAAGTTCAAGACCAGCCTGCGCAATATAGTGAGACCACATCTTAAAAAAAAAAAAAATCCTTTCTCTCTCTCCTCTACTTTCTCCTCTTCTCCACACCAGTAGGCACTCAACTTCCATTATCTCATGGTCCTTTCTTTATGTGGCCACCTGGGATACAAGGTCTTATTTCCTTTACTGACTTGTTGTGAGATCAAGCTTCCCCTCCTGGATAATTGCTCTGTGGTGAAATGATGAGAGAACAAATAGGGATAGAAGGAATGAAAGAGAGGCAGGGAATAGACAACAGCCAGATTTTGTGAATCTTCATTCATCTCCATTTCCTATTCACTGTGAATGGATTGAAGAGCCACAAAATCTACCTGACAACAAAATATTAGAAAGACTCCTTAGGGGCCTGGAGATGCCTTCAGTTCTCCAGGTCCTGAACTATGTTATAGTCACATGAGGCCTGGTGATCTCTAGGTCTCCTAAGGTCCTGTGAGATTTCCATTTTCCTCATTTTCATTTTTCCCCATGTTTTTTAACAGGTACATTATAATTATGCATAATGGTGGAATTCATTGTTACATATTCATATATGTACACAATTTCTCACTTTCATTTAACTAAGATACGACTGCTAACCAAAACCAGATATATGATTATAGTGTTCAAAATCCCCCAAATGCTAATGGTTATCTTATAAATGTCTATAAATATGTAGCTAAATAACTAAGATGCCACTGTCTGTATGAAAAAGAAAGAAAAAAGAAAAACATTTCTTGGCATTTTAATCTTTATTTTATTATTACTTTATTTATTTATTTTTGGTGGTACTTGGGATTGGATTCAAGATCTTGTTCATGCTAAGCAAGCTCTCTACCACTGAGCTATATCTTCAGCCCTTTCTATTTTTTATTTTGAGATAGGGTCTTGCTATTTTGCCCAGGCTGGCCTCAAAGTTGTGATCCTTCCTCCTCAGTCTCCTAGAGAGCTAGGATTACAAGTACATGCTACTATGCCCCCAGGTTGATTTTAATATGTTTTGTGGCTGATCTCCCCTGTTAGGCTGTGAGTTTCATGAAAGCAAGGGCCATGCTGATTCCTGTGGGTAACCACAGAGTTCAGAATGATCTTAAATACAGAATGTTTATAGAGTGTTCTCAATAAATATCTGTTGGAAGATGTACCATGTGTGTTTGTTGGAGGGTGTACCTTGCCTGTTTGTTGAAGGACTGGTGGAATTAGCATCAAAGGAATTTTCCACAGGAGCCATTTGTCTGGTAATTCTAAGTATCTTAGAGTCCTTCACAAACAAAAACAAAACCAAAACACTTTATTTTTCATTGCATTGAGTTAACAGAGTAGACAGGTCCCCGTCCCCCTTCTTTTTGTTCTTTTTCTTCTCCTTTTTCTTCTTCTTTTTCTCTCACCAAAATGCTCACTGTCTCTCACATAAGCCTCAGGAGCCTCTCCAGTTTGGAACCCAATACCACATTTCCCACAATACTTACCATTGACGTCCTCGTCTGCATTCTCTATTAATAGGTGTATGAATCAATGGAAACGGAATATGTCTGGAAGCATGAGGCTAATGGAAGGAAGCAGAACGTCTGTTTTCGTTGTTTGTTTGTTTGTTTGTTAACTAACGGTTTTCCCCGGCGGGTCTCGGGGGGTTTCTTATGCCTAGTCCGAGTTGGTGTGGAATTCGGCCGGCAACACACAGCCTCTGCAGTTTCTAGCTGCCCAGAGTGAGGCGAAGGACTCGTGGCAGAAAGGATCTGCAGAAAGGCAGAGCGATGAGCTGTTCTTGCTTGGTAGGGGCGAAGTGTAAGAGCCAGGGAGATAACGCCAGGGTACCAGGCTGCTCCACAGTAGTCCGGTGAGACCTGGAGTTTCGCATTAGATCCTCCTCTGAGGTACAGCATTTAGATCTGGCCCTCGGCTCTGGAGAGGCGATTCCCTTGGTTCAGTAGCTCGAGAAATGGGTTTAGTATTTGTCAAGCACTTGGAACTGGGCACCACAGAACTCGGAATCCTTTGCGAGCTAGTTAAGGACTACATTTCCCAGGAGGCTTTGCAATGATTGACGGCTAATTGCCCAATAACTCAGGAGAATTTCAAGTTGTGGTAACAGAGAAACCAATGGAGTGAGCCAGGGGCGGCGTTTTCCGGCTGCTGGCTGTCGAACCCTGAGTCCCACCTGTGTCCTTACAGCCCTGACACGAATCCCAGTCAGGTTCTGGAAGGACCTGCTCAGTTTTGCCGGCTGGGTGCGGCTCGGCGGCGGACTCCTGCTTCCTGCTCCATCCCCGGCTGGGCCTGGGGCGGTGAGTGATCCAGGGAGGGAGTCTGAGGCTACACCTCACCAGCTGCTGAGGGGCGTGGAGGGGGGCTCGCCTGCCTCCCCGACGTTGTCCACGCCAGGTCCAGGCTCTCGCCCTGTAGGAGCCCCGGGTCTTGCTGAGCTGTGGGGAGATGCAGTTTCTATACCACCCTCGGTATATAGTGCATCATCTTAGTCAATTTTCTTGCTCCTTAGTGGTGGTCCCCGGGTTTCAGCTTATCTCTGTGACCCTATGACCGCTGCACCCTGATTAAGGCCTGGAGCACCGCGAGGAAGAACGGGTGTCAGCCCCACCGGTGCGGTCATGTTCCTATTAATAAACCCAGGAGGAAACTCGCACATCTCACAATGGCACTTAGTCATAGCACCTTAGCATTCCAAGGCCTTTGGGGTCACTTGTACAGGAGAAAGGAGACTGGGTGGGAAACAGTTCTTTTTTCTCCTGTACAAGTGACCCCAAAGGCCTTGGAATGCTAAGGTGCTATGACTAAGTGCCATTGTGAGATGTGCGAGTTTCCTCCTGGGTTTATTAATAGGAACATGACCGCACCGGTGGGGCTGACACCCGTTCTTCCTCGCGGTGCTCCAGGCCTTAATCAGGGTGCAGCGGTCATAGGGTCACAGAGATAAGCTGAAACCCGGGGACCACCACTAAGGAGCAAGAAAATTGACTAAGATGATGCACTATATACCGAGGGTGGTATAGAAACTGCATCTCCCCACAGCTCAGCAAGACCCGGGGCTCCTACAGGGCGAGAGCCTGGACCTGGCGTGGACAACGTCGGGGAGGCAGGCGAGCCCCCCTCCACGCCCCTCAGCAGCTGGTGAGGTGTAGCCTCAGACTCCCTCCCTGGATCACTCACCGCCCCAGGCCCAGCCGGGGATGGAGCAGGAAGCAGGAGTCCGCCGCCGAGCCGCACCCAGCCGGCAAAACTGAGCAGGTCCTTCCAGAACCTGACTGGGATTCGTGTCAGGGCTGTAAGGACACAGGTGGGACTCAGGGTTCGACAGCCAGCAGCCGGAAAACGCCGCCCCTGGCTCACTCCATTGGTTTCTCTGTTACCACAACTTGAAATTCTCCTGAGTTATTGGGCAATTAGCCGTCAATCATTGCAAAGCCTCCTGGGAAATGTAGTCCTTAACTAGCTCGCAAAGGATTCCGAGTTCTGTGGTGCCCAGTTCCAAGTGCTTGACAAATACTAAACCCATTTCTCGAGCTACTGAACCAAGGGAATCGCCTCTCCAGAGCCGAGGGCCAGATCTAAATGCTGTACCTCAGAGGAGGATCTAATGCGAAACTCCAGGTCTCACCGGACTACTGTGGAGCAGCCTGGTACCCTGGCGTTATCTCCCTGGCTCTTACACTTCGCCCCTACCAAGCAAGAACAGCTCATCGCTCTGCCTTTCTGCAGATCCTTTCTGCCACGAGTCCTTCGCCTCACTCTGGGCAGCTAGAAACTGCAGAGGCTGTGTGTTGCCGGCCGAATTCCACACCAACTCGGACTAGGCATAAGAAACCCCCCGAGACCCGCCGGGGAAAACCGTTAGTTAACAAACAAACAAACAAACAACGAAAACAGACGTTCTGCTTCCTTCCATTAGCCTCATGCTTCCAGACATATTCCGTTTCCATTGATTCATACACCTATTAATAGAGAATGCAGACGAGGACGTCAATGGTAAGTATTGTGGGAAATGTGGTATTGGGTTCCAAACTGGAGAGGCTCCTGAGGCTTATGTGAGAGACAGTGAGCATTTTGGTGAGAGAAAAAGAAGAAGAAAAAGGAGAAGAAAAAGAACAAAAAGAAGGGGGACGGGGACCTGTCTACTCTGTTAACTCAATGCAATGAAAAATAAAGTGTTTTGGTTTTGTTTTTGTTTGTGAAGGACTCTAAGATACTTAGAATTACCAGACAAATGGCTCCTGTGGAAAATTCCTTTGATGCTAATTCCACCAGTCCTTCAACAAACAGGCAAGGTACACCCTCCAACAAACACACATGGTACATCTTCCAACAGATATTTATTGAGAACACTCTATAAACATTCTGTATTTAAGATCATTCTGAACTCTGTGGTTACCCACAGGAATCAGCATGGCCCTTGCTTTCATGAAACTCACAGCCTAACAGGGGAGATCAGCCACAAAACATATTAAAATCAACCTGGGGGCATAGTAGCATGTACTTGTAATCCTAGCTCTCTAGGAGACTGAGGAGGAAGGATCACAACTTTGAGGCCAGCCTGGGCAAAATAGCAAGACCCTATCTCAAAATAAAAAATAGAAAGGGCTGAAGATATAGCTCAGTGGTAGAGAGCTTGCTTAGCATGAACAAGATCTTGAATCCAATCCCAAGTACCACCAAAAATAAATAAATAAAGTAATAATAAAATAAAGATTAAAATGCCAAGAAATGTTTTTCTTTTTTCTTTCTTTTTCATACAGACAGTGGCATCTTAGTTATTTAGCTACATATTTATAGACATTTATAAGATAACCATTAGCATTTGGGGGATTTTGAACACTATAATCATATATCTGGTTTTGGTTAGCAGTCGTATCTTAGTTAAATGAAAGTGAGAAATTGTGTACATATATGAATATGTAACAATGAATTCCACCATTATGCATAATTATAATGTACCTGTTAAAAAACATGGGGAAAAATGAAAATGAGGAAAATGGAAATCTCACAGGACCTTAGGAGACCTAGAGATCACCAGGCCTCATGTGACTATAACATAGTTCAGGACCTGGAGAACTGAAGGCATCTCCAGGCCCCTAAGGAGTCTTTCTAATATTTTGTTGTCAGGTAGATTTTGTGGCTCTTCAATCCATTCACAGTGAATAGGAAATGGAGATGAATGAAGATTCACAAAATCTGGCTGTTGTCTATTCCCTGCCTCTCTTTCATTCCTTCTATCCCTATTTGTTCTCTCATCATTTCACCACAGAGCAATTATCCAGGAGGGGAAGCTTGATCTCACAACAAGTCAGTAAAGGAAATAAGACCTTGTATCCCAGGTGGCCACATAAAGAAAGGACCATGAGATAATGGAAGTTGAGTGCCTACTGGTGTGGAGAAGAGGAGAAAGTAGAGGAGAGAGAGAAAGGATTTTTTTTTTTTTTAAGATGTGGTCTCACTATATTGCGCAGGCTGGTCTTGAACTTCTGAGTTCAAGTGATCCTCCTGCTCTATCCTCTTGAGTATCAGGGACTGTCATCTTATACCACCCTGAGTGATTTATCACTAAATTATGAAAGAGAGGGTATATATCAGTTATTTGTTGCTTTGTAACAATCCACCACCAAACTTAGTGGGTCTATTTATCTATCTATTTATTTATTTATTTTTGAGACAGGGTCTCACTGTGTTGTCCATGTTGGTCTTGAATTCCTGGACTCCAGTGATTTTCCCCCTCAGCCTCCCTGATAGTTGGGACTGCAGATGCACAGCACTGCACCCAACGATTTAGTGGTTTTATTTTATTTATTTATGTTTTGGTACTGGGTATTGAACCCAGGGGTACTCTACCACTAAGCTACATCCCAAGCCCTTTTTACACTTTTTAAATTTTGAGGTAGGGTATTAATAACTTGCTTTGGCTGGCCTTAACTTGCAATCCTGCTTCAGCCACCTAGTTGCTGTTATCACTGGCATGTGCCATTGGACCAGGATACTTAATGGTTTTATATAACAAACATTTATTAAGTATCACTTCTGTCAGTCAGGAAACTGGAACAGTTTAGTTGAGTGTCTATGACTGACAATATACCATGAGATTACAGTCTAGACACTGGTTGGTGCTGTAGTTATCNACCAAAAAAAAAAAAAAAAGAGAGAGAGAGAGAGAAAGTAAAAAACTCCAAAACCACAAAAGAATATTTGAATTATACTGTACATTCAATTGTGCCTATATTGTGAATGTATATTTTGGTAATAATATCTTTCTGTACATTACTTAACATAACCACTTCACATTTTGTTAAATTATTTTAGTTGTAAATGAACACAATACCTTTATTTTTATTTACTTTTATGTGGTGCTGAGGATCGAACCCAGTGCCTCACACAGTGTTCTACCACTGAGTCACAACCCCAGCCCGAGAGTGGATACATTTCTAAGGTATTTAAGGTATTTGGTAGTTTGCCAAGTTCCTTACAAGAAGATTGAATCAATTATATATTACCACGACAGTAAATGAAAATGTTCATTTCTTTCTATTTTATCTATGAGAGTGAATATTCTAATTTAAGAGTTGGGGTAAAATAACAATGATAGGGTGTTTTAAAGAGTTAAACTTAATCCTCAAGAAAAATCCTCTAATGTAGACCTTATTATCTTTTTTTTTTTTTTTTGGGGGGGGTCTTGCTAAATTGCTTAGGGCCTGGCTAAATTGCTGAGGCTGGCCTTGAACTTGCAGTCCTCCTGCCTCCTCCTCCTCCATAGTTGCTGGGATTAAAGGCATGTGTCACTATATCCAGCTCATATTTAATTTATTTATTTAAAAATATGGAACACATCATAAATTTGCATGTCATTCTTGGGAAGGGGCCTTGCTAATCTCTGTATCATTCCAATTTTTGTATAGGTGCTGCTGAAGTGAGCACTAACCCTATTTTATTGATGAAGACACTGAGACACAGAGTTTAAATAGCATTTCCGAGGTCACCAGCTTGTAAATGGCAGGGTTAACATTCATATTCAGGCATATGACTCTTGAGTTTGTATTCTTTACCTCTATACTGTATTACCTAAGTAGATCATTGTTCTAATTTGAATTTTTTCAGTCAATGGTAAAGTTAAGGGTTTGTCATACATTTATAGGCTGCTTTTTTTCTTTCGTCCAATTGCCTCTTCACATTCTTTTTTTTTTAGTTGCCAATGGACCTGTATTTAATTTATTTATTTATATGCGGTGCTGGCTCAAACCCAGGGCCTCATATATGCCAGGCAAGTGCTCCACCACTGAGCTACAACTATAGCCCCCTATTCACATTCTTTGTCCATTTTTTTTTTTCCCCTTAACAAGTTTTTGTCTTTTTCTCATGGCTGTATCAACAGCTGCCTTTCTGGGAAAATTGTAAAGCCAAACATTATTGTTAACTCCCTTGATTCTTTTTAATGGTTAGATTATGGCAGCTTTGTTTCTGATGAGTTTATCGTTCTACATTGGTTTAACCTTGTGTCTTCAGAAATGAATTATGGTGCTTATTCCAGAGTGTCTATCATCCAAGTCTGGCTTGTGTGAATGTGTGAGTGAGTGAGTGTGTGTGTGTGTGTGTGTGTGTGCACACGCGCGCATGCATGCATGTGCTTTCCCAGGGCTGGGAATCGAGTCCAGAACCTTGTGCATGCTAAGCAAGTGCTCGACCACTAGTTACCCAGCCCCATGTTTTTGTTTTTGTTTTTAATCAGAGGAAAAAAGTTTCTTCCCCTTTAGCCTCCTGTAGCAACCATTCTCTATTAGCACTTCACCTGGTTGCTTTTTTTCCCCCATTACTGGGGATTGAACCTAGAAGTGCTATACATTGAGCACTTTTTAATTTTTATTTTGAGACAGGGTCTCACTAAGTTGCTGAGGCTGGCCTCAAACTTGTCATCCTCCTGCCTCAGCCTCCTGAGTCACTGGGATTCCAGGCATGTGCCCCACACTCTGGTTGCCCTTTTAATGAGCCCAAACACACATTAACAGTCCACTTATGTTCTTTACCTAGGGAAAGTAGAGAGCTTGGTGTCTGGTCAGGCCTTGTATGCTTGGCTCATATTCACATCCTATGTTCATTCATCTTCCTGTGTAGGATTTCTAGACCAAGTGTAATCTCCCAGCTGGAGCAGAAAGAAGCACCATGGGTTCTACCACTACAAAACTTTGAAACAATGACAATCCTAAGGAAAAGTCACACAGGTGAGACGTTAGTGCTACCTAGTAGGAGGAAATCTAGAATTTTAGCTCTTCTTTAGATGAAAAATTTTGACTGCTTCCCTGACTTTTTTTTTCCAGGAAAAAAAAATGCAAAAATATATAATAACCTAAGTCACAGGAGTATTAAACTCTTGCCCTAGCCTTTTGTTTTTATTAGCAAAGTTTACATTTGATTTCTTGGGCAGTCAGTCAGAAATTGACTTCATTTTGAGTAAGCATTTCACTTTATCTATACTATAACATCTTTAAAGGAAGTTGCCCAATTTTGACAATATATGGTATACCTTTTTTTCTCCATTGCAAGGAATTGAATGCAGGGCCTCATGCATGGTAGGCAAGCACCTTACCCTGAGCCGCACTTAGTCCTCAACAAACTTTGCAAATAAAATAACAAGCAGAGTGATCAAATTAAGTGTAGCCTACTGCTACTGTAATTTTAATCATTCTTAACGGATTTTTTATGTTCTTTTCTTACAACTGATAACTTTATTCTGTGTTATTTCCATTAATTTTTCAGACTTTGACCATCAGGTGGCAAAACTCAGTCAGGACATTTCTGAAACAACAGAACAATGTGGAACATCCTCAGAAAGGACCAATAAAAATATTTCTCATGTTCCTAATTGGGGAGGAAACTGGGACAGGGCCCTTGAAGTAGGAGAGCAACATAGAATGCTTCCAGGAGAGGGCCAGCAGGAGCCCTTTGCACAGGCCAGGGATTTAAACAAGTTCCTGTGTGGATATGTAGGAAAGAAGCCTATGTGTGCAGAATGTGGGAAAAGCTTTAACCAGAGTTCTTATCTCATAAGACACCTAAGAACCCATACTGGTGAGAGACCTTATAAATGCATCGAGTGTGGGAAAGGCTTCAAACAGAGCTCAGACCTCGTCACTCATTGCAGAACACACACAGGAGAGAAGCCCTACCAATGCAGCAAGTGTGAGAAAAAATTCAGCGACAGCTCAACTCTCATCAAACATCAGAGAACCCACACAGGGGAGAGACCTTATGGGTGCCCAGAGTGTGGGAAGACTTTTGGACGGAAGCCACACCTCACAATGCACCAAAGAACCCACACAGGAGAAAAGCCCTACACGTGCCTCGAATGTCATAAAAGCTTCAGTCGAAGCTCAAATTTCATCACCCACCAGAGGATTCACACAGGTGTGAAGCCTTACAGGTGTAACGACTGTGGGGACAGTTTTAGCCAGAGCTCAGATTTGATTAAGCACCAACGAACCCACACAGGAGAACGGCCTTTTAAATGCCCAGAGTGTAGGAAGGGCTTCAGAGACAGTTCTCATTTTGTAGCACACATGAGTACTCACTCAGGAGAAAGGCCTTTCAGTTGTCCTGAGTGCCACAAAAGTTTCAGTCAGAGTTCCCATCTGGTTACACACCAGAGGACACATACCGGTGAGAGACCTTTTAAGTGCAAAGACTGTGGGAAGGGATTTGCTGATAGCTCTGCCCTCATTAAGCACCAACGAATCCACACAGGAGAAAGACCCTACAAATGTGGCGAGTGTGGAAAGAGCTTCAATCAGAGCTCCCATTTCACTACCCACCAACGCATTCACATAGGAGACAGACCCTACCCCTGTCCCGAATGTGGCAAGACCTTCAACCAGCGTTCCCATTTTCTCACGCACCAGAGAACACATACAGGAGAAAAACCATTTCACTGTAGTAAATGTGATAAGAGCTTCCGGCAGAAAGCTCATCTCTTATGCCATCAAAACACCCATTTGATTTAGGAAATGGTCTTTAGTGGTTCTGCTATTACTTTTCAAATTTCCATTGCTACTGTCTTCAGATACCCCAAATAGAGAAAACCTGGGCATTGGTGACTCAAGTCAGACCCTAATCTGTTCTCTTTCTTTTCTGTGTTACAATGAAGAGGATGAACTTACAGGGTCCAAATAATGTTCTGAACACAAAAGACATTACTTCAGTGTATGTAACTCACCCTTAGGGAAATATGTGTTTAAATGATTAATGTCTGGTTACTAGAGGTGAAAGGAATGTGGCCTAGAGATCTCATGTAAACCATCTGGTACAGTGCCTGGCACAAAGTAGGTGCTCAATGATTAATATTTGAGGTCTTGGGCTGTGGGTATAGTCTGTCTATGAGGCCTCTGAATTTGATCCCCAGCACTGCTAAAAAAACAAAAACAAAAACAAAAAAAATATTTTTTGAGTTCTTATATAAAGTCCTTAAAAGCAGTGTCTGGGCCTTAAAAGATATTCAATATAATATAATATAATATATATAATACAGTCTATAACTCAATAAGAAATTTATAATTCAAGCCACTCTAGTTCAGAACTTACAAGGTCTGGGGTCTGAACACCTAAATTTAATAAAATGGAAACTCTCTCTTACTAGTGCTATACAGGCTTTAGTCACCAGATGTCTCATCACCATGACAAGGCAGAATTACCATAGAGGATGTTTGTGGTTTTGTGACTTAGAGGCTAAAAGAATCTCAGATCTCTTTGTAGGACAGTGCGTGAGGTTTTTCCACTATAGGTTTGCTGTTATTTGAGGCATAGAAAATGATGAACAAGCCAGAAGGACCTGGAGAAAGACTGTAAAACTGTGGAAGCAAAATTGCTGAAAATGTCAAATGATATTACAGGAATCCTTCCTGGCATTTAGCTAAAGGAAGCAATCTTGTTTTCTAATTTGCTGGGTCATTGTGTCCCTTTACTTTTAGGTTAATGCAACTCTCTGACCCTTGTAGGGCCATTCATTTTATGCACTAGAACATTCCTATATTTAATTGAAATAAATCAAGGGAAGTCAGGTTATTGGAAAGAACACTGACTTCATTGAGAAGGTAAAGTGTTTGAGTCCTAGCCCTGGCCCTTAAATTTGCTAGACTTTTATCTCCTCTCAAGCCTGAGTGATACTTAACTTACCTTCTGCCCAAGGTTTTATTTATCTGAAATACATGCAGGTTCGTGCACACACACACACACATTTTGTTGTTGAATTATAAATGTAATGTCTCTAGAGTTTCTTGTTAAACTACTATTACTAATGTCTTTTTTTTTTCCAGGAAATTCTGGCTATGTCTCCAGGTGTCCCTCAGTCTTATAATGAGGAACTTTTTTTTTAATCTATTGGAAAACTAAGGTGCAAAAATGCTAAATGACATGACTCATTAGTTCACATGGTTATAAAAGAGCCAGATCTGGTTCCTGGTGACTAGGTTTCCAATCTGCGGTTCTTTCTCTTCAACAGCATGGACCAGACCAGGTCTAGGATTTGTTAGTGCCTCTGGGACACGGAACTGGAGGAACCATATTCCATCCATTAAGCACTGTGGATTTAGAAATGACTGAGGGATGTAGTCCAATTCTGAGGGAGCTTTACAGGATCCTAGGCTGGGGTCCTTGATTCTGATGGAATAAGAATGGAGGGCTAAGGGTGCAATGAGCTAAGGAGGGAACTGAGTGCTCATCGCTTTTTTTTTTTTTTTTTTTG
>NW_026000196.1:4136422-4140654 GCF_001458135.2 Marmota marmota marmota
TTTTTTTTTTTTTTTTTTTTGGCAGTGCTAGGAATTGAATCCAGCACCTTTCACATACTATGCAAGAGTTCTACTACTGAGCTCTATCTCCAACCCAAGCAGGAGTTATTATTATTACTACTACTATTATTATTTTATTTATTTATTATACCAGGTATTGAACTCAGGGATGCTCACCACTGAGCCACATCCCCCTCCCTGTTTTTATTTTCTATTTTGAGACAGGGTCACCCTAAGTTGCTTAGGGCCTCTCCAAGTTGCTTTGAACTTGTGATCTTCCTGCCTCAGGCTCCTGAGCTTCTGAGTGCACCACCATGCTCAACTTCAAACAGGAACTATTAAATGCTATTGGTGGGAGTGGAGGTTACTGTCTTTCAATATTTTTCCTAGTTCCTATCCCTATGACTGGACAATCAGCTTCTTGCATATGTTCCCTGTGTCCTCTCTACAAATTCTAAGTCACTGCATAGCACTCTCAGTTTTACCTCTTAGATTCCTCTCAAGCATATTATCAAACCTTTCCATCTCCACTGCCACTCTCCCACAATGAACCACCCACGTCTCTTACCTGAACTCTTGCAGCAGCCTACTAACTTATCTCAATTTTATTTTTGCTCGAATTTCCTCTTACATAAGCCAGAAAATCCTAACTCTAATCATATCACCTATCTGCTTAACATCAGCACCTTCCCATTGCTTTTAAGATAAAGACCCAAGCTCTTATCCAGGTCTATAAAGCCCCTGTCATTTGGACTCTTCCCCTTTCAAATTCTTCTGATGTTGCCTTCCTCTCCCTTGCTATGCCTCAGCACACTTGCATTCTCTGTTCTTAAGTATGCCAAGGTTGTGTGCACCCACAGAGCCTTGGTACTAACTGTTCTCTCTGCCCAGAATGTTCTTTGCCCAGATCTTTGTAGAGGCTTCTTTTTTTTCCAACCAGGTTTCAGCCTAAACACAACTCCTTACCAAGACTTTCCCTTATGATCCTGTCTAAATTAGGTTTCCTCCCCCAACAGTCACTCTCTACCACATTTTCCTTTTTTATTTTCACCAAAGTTCTTAGTACCTGCCAGATAATTTATTTTATTTTGGTAAATTCCATGACAGGAAGGAGCATTTCTCATGTTTCCATTCTCTTTTTTTCATCACTGTGACCAAAATACCCAACAAGAACAACTTAGAAGAGGAAAAGCTTATTTGGGGTTTGTGATTTCAGAGTTCTAAGTCCATAGAGGGCTGAGTCCACTGCTCTGGGCCCAAAGTGAGGCAGCACATCATTGGGGAAGGGCCCAGCAGAGGAGCGCTGCTCAACTTGTGGTGGGGTCAAGAAGCAAAACAAGGTAGGGAAGGGGCTGCAGGGAAGAGGCACCCTTTCAGGGCACATCCCCAGTGACCCACTTCTCCCAACCACCCACATCTCCCTATAGTTACCACCCAATCAATTCATTTGAACTAAAGACTGATTAAGTTACAGCTTTTATAATCGAATCACTTTGCCTCTGAATATTCCTGCATTAACAGGTGTTCTGTGGGGGTTACTCATATCCAAATCATAACACATTCTTTCATGGTAAGTGCTCAATAAAAACTTATTGGATCTCAGCAGCTCAGGAGGCTGAGTTCAAAGCCAGCCTCAGCAAAAGTGAGGTGCTAAACAACTCAGTGAGACCCTATCTCTAAATAAAATGCAAAAAAAAAAAAAAGGGCTGGGGATGAGGCTCAATGGTCAAGTGACCCCGAGTTCAATCCCCGGTACTAAAAAAAAAAAAAAAAATGAATGAATGAATACACGCTCATAGGCAGCACAGTGAGGTGAAGATGTGAAGAGTCACACCAACAAGTCTCTAAATAGCCAAACTGAGGAGTTTGGATCTTACTCTCTGGGGAATGAGATGTCATCACTAATGGTTTTTCATAAAAGGATGACTTGGCTGCTACATCAGGGTCATAGTACAGAGAAGAAAGCTGAAGACTTGAGACAGTCCGTGATGAAGAGGGGTTAGCACAGTGGCACATAGCGAGTCTCCTACAAGAGGTCATTATCACAAAGCACCATGGTGAGATTGTTAAACTATCTTCCCACCTCACATGCATTCTTCCTAGACCCTATCTTCATATTCCTTTCCTTTCCCTTTTGTCAAACTTGTACTCACACATACTTATTCTCAGAGCTATTGTTTTTAGGTACTTTTTTCTTCTTCAGTATTGGGGATTAAATCCAGGGACAGGGATGCTAGGTCACTGAGCTACACACTAAACCCTTTTTATTTTTTGTTTTTTTTAAAATATTATTTAGTTGTACATGGACATGATACCTTTATTTTTTTATTCTTTTTTTTTTAAACCCAGTGCCTCACACGAGCTAAGCAATTGCTCTACCATTGAGCCACAATCCTAGGCCCCCTTTGTTATTTTTTTATTTTGAGACAGGTCTCACTAAATTGCCCAGGCTAGCCTCTAACTTGCAATCCTCCTGCCTCAGCTTCCCATATGTCTGGGATTACAGACAAGCACCACCACTCCTGGCTTGCATGCTAGTCTTGTATCTTCGACTATCATCTCTCAGAACAGGAGCCTGGTCCAACCTCTTTCTATAACTTCAGACCTATAAGTTCAGCTACTTGGTAGATAAGGAGGACCCACCAATTCACAAGCTCAGAATATCCAAATTACAGTCAATATCTCTTCCCAAAGCATCCTATGATGTTTTTCTTCAAATGATTCTATACTCTTCTACATAGCCTTCCCAGAAACTGCTGGTCAACTTGAGATTCTTCTCCCTCATTTCCTATTTTTTGCTGGTACCAAGTCACATAGTCTCTGCCTCTGCTGTCTGTCCTCCTCTACACACACACTTTTAAATTGCAAAAGCACCTTGTTCTTGTAAAGATTTCCAAAAAAGACAGAAGTGCTCAAAGCAAAAGAATGCAAAGGTCTTGTCTCTTTCTTGTCCCTCCTCTAGTCCCTCTCCCTGGATTCCAGCTCTGTAACAGTTTGGCATGCCACGTCTTGCCTCCAGCTCTTCTTTTCCATTCCCACTGCCATCATCTGAACTCCACAATTTTCCATTTGGTCTCCTGGCTTTTCCTTTCAGTTCAGCTCAACAAATATATAAGAAGTGCCTTCCACATACCAAATCCCAGAGGTACAAAAATGTGTAAGATAAAGAGGTCCACATTTAAAAGTTGTTTAACTTTGGGCAAGTTACTTACTCTCTCTGACTGCTATTTCCTTACCTGTAAAATGAGGACAATCATAGTGCCTTCTTCATAGGGCTGGGTGAGGATTAATAAGATAATACACATAAAACTCTTTGTACAGTATCTCTGTAAATGTCAATGTCAACAATGAGAAAGATGATAATCTTTGCCTTGAAGGAGTTTACCATTTAATGGGAAAATTGAAGAATAAAAATTATCTAGATGAAGATAGATAACCAAATGATTTTGGAAAAGGTAGAGAAGCAGTTTAAAATTAAAAGGCTTAGGGAGTTAGGAGACAGAGAGTTAAGAGATTAGACTTTATTCTCTAAGACATTAATTATCAAAATGTGAAACAACCACCACCTTCATCAGTCTTACCTGGGGTGCTTATTCAAATATGAATTCTACCTCTGTCTTAGTTGGTCATTCAGATAGTGGAATACTATACAACTGGAAAATAAACAAACTCTAGTTACATGTACCACTACAGATAAACATCAAAAATCATGTTTGCTGGGTATGGTGGCACACACCTATAATCCCAGCTACTTGGGATTCTGAAATAAGAGGATTTCAAGTTCCAGAACAGGCTGGGTAACTTAGCAAGACCCTCTCTCAAAATAAAAAAAATAAAAAGAACTAAGGTTATAGCTCAATGGTTAGAGCACCCCTGAGTTCAATCCCTAGTACCACAAAAAAAAAAAAAAAGGGAAAAATCCTTTTAATTAATGTGTATAACTTCTATATCTTTTCTTATTTCACAAGAAAACACACACAGGTGAGGTGTTGTAAGCCTGTAATCCCAGTGGCTCAGGAGCCTGAGGCAGGAAGATCATCGGTTCAAAGCCAGCCTCAGCAATATATCGAGGCCCTAAGCATCTCAGTGAGACCCTGTCTCTAAATAAAATACAAAAAAGGGAGGGGGGTGTGGCTCAGTGGTTACGTGCCCTGGGTTCTATTCCTAACACCAAAACACACATACACATGCACACACACACAAAAAAAAAAAAAAAAAAAAAAAAAAAAAAA
>NW_026000196.1:4143742-4158742 GCF_001458135.2 Marmota marmota marmota
TTTTTTTTTTTTTTTTTTTTTAAAGAGAGAGAGAGAAAGAGAGAGAATTTTTAGTATTTATTTTTTAGTTTTCGGGGGACACAACATCTTTGTTTGTATATGGTGCTGAGGATGGAACTGGGGCTGCACACACGCCAGGCGACCGCGCTACCGCTTGAGGCACATCCCCAGCCCCAGAATCTGTCATTTAATCTGGGCTTAATTAAGGTAACTTGAAGCATGCTACCTTCAGCACCTAATCCTTGAATCTAGGCCCTAATGAGGCCTGTCCTCACTCTTTAGAGTCAGAAGCATAGACAGAAAATATATGAATACAGATCTAACCCCATGTTGTATTTCTCCAGAGTTCTGTACTGTGAGAAGTCAGTTACAACCTGGCCATTTTCCTATCAGACTGGACATATGTCAGTTAACTGGAGTCTTCTTATTTTGTAGAACTGAGGATTGAATCCAGGGCCACTCAACCTCTGATATATATATGTCCCCAGCCCTTTTTATTTTTTATGTTGGGACAGGATCTCACTAAATTGCCCGGGTTGGTAGCATGCCTGAGGCACTGGGTTCAATTCTCAGACCATGTAAAAAAAAATAAATAAATAAAATAAAGGTATTGTGTTCACCTACAACTAAAAAAATAAATATTAAAAAATAAATAAAATAAAAAATTTTTAAAAAATTGCCCAGGTTGGCCTCAAATTTGTGATGCTCCTGCCTCAGCCTCCAGAGTCTCTGGGATTACCAGCATGCACCACTGTGCCAAGAAAACTGACTGGAGTCTTAAGAAGGAATGTTGTTGTATAGGTGTGTTTTGTCCCCAGGCCTCCCCTGTCTTTGTGTGTGTGTGTGTCTGTGTGTGTTGGTCTTTACATATCTCAATGGTGAACAAAGTCTTGCAGTATTCTACATTGCCTTGTTCTGGCAATATTAGTGGTAGCAGAAATGTCCCCAGTTGTCTATAATCTCCTGAGAGAGACCCAGTAAGATTTTTTCTTTACTCTATACCTGGAGGAACCTAAGTGGCACTCCACAGGGATATCAGTTGTCATCCAAATTCCAATCCTAGAGAGAGTGAGAAGTAACAAGAGGAAAGGTATTTACAACCCCTCTCACCCCAAGTGTTCACCCATTCTTCACCCAGCAATCTGGTCCCTGAGGAAAGAGGAGGTTCCATCCTCTACCAAGGATGGGGCATTTTTCCAAAGAGGTTCCACTTGAACTTTTGGATTGTTGTTTGGTTTCCGCTCTTTGAGAAGGCTGGAGAGAAGGGAGCTAGGCAGAGAGAGGGCACAATCACATGAGCACACACCCACACAAAATACCTCTTCATGACTTCCTGGCTTTGTTTATACTGTTTCCTCAACTTGTGCCCTTTCTCACCCTTTCCTTTGGTTGTCCCTGGAGGACTTGTTTAAATAATACTTCTTCTAGGAAACCTTGTATGATCCAGTAAAAATTGACCGTTTTCTTTCTTTCCTTTTTTTTTTTTTTTTGGTGTGGGGGGGCACTGAGTCTTGACCCCATGGGTTCTACCACAGCCTTTTATTTTTTATTTTGAAACAGGGTCTTGCTAACTCATTAAGGCTGGCCTCACGCTTGCATTCCACTTGCCTTAGCTTCCTGAGTTGCTGGGATTATAGTCATGCATCAACTGTTCTCTTATCTGTGCTTTCAGATCTATGTCCTGATGTCTGAAAGCTCCTGGAGATTGCTTTGTCATCTTTGTGTCCATTACATTCTTTGGTGGATGTGACTTCTCAAATCTTTCAACTTGGCTTTCTAGGTAGCTAATACCTGGACGGAAGTGGCACATAAGTGGAGAGTAGGGTTCACAGACATGGGCTTTGGGTCAAGTGCAGTTTTAATGCTGGCTAATTCACTAACTACTTTATAATCTTTGGAAAATTAGTTAGCTTTTCTGAATCTTAAGGACTTATCTTTGAATTAGAGAATTCTACTTCAAAGACCTATCGTGAAGGTCAAATGAGGCGATGCACATACTTAGAACTGAGTTTACAGGGCACTCATTACAAGTTAGCTACTGTTACTTGCTTTCTTGTTTGTTTGGTACTAGGGATTGAGCCCGGGCACTTAATCACTGAGCCACATTCCAACCCCTTTTATTATTTTATTTTATTTTTTTGGGACCAGGGATTGAACTCAGGGGCACTCAACCACTGAGCCACATCCCCAGCCCTTTTTTATTTTATTTAGAGACAGAGTCTCACTGAGTTGCTTAGTGCCTCCCTGATGCTGAAACTTGCTTTGAACTCTCAATCCTCCTGTCTCAGCCTCCTGAGCTGCTGGGATTACAGGCGTTTGCCACTGTGCCTGGCCTCTCTTTATTTTTTATTTTTAGACAGGGTCTCACTAAGTTGCTTAGGGCTTCACTAAATTGCTGAGGCTGGCCTTGAACTTGTGATCCTTTTGCTTCAGCCTCCCAAGTTGCTGATGTTATACCATGTACCGGAGTGCCTTGTTAGCTACTGTTACTTGTGACCCATTGTCATTCCTATAGATGTTTAAGAGGCATGCCATGGGCGACCCTGCCTTTGCAGGCTTGTCTCCAGATCTTAAATCTTAACGTGGAGTTTGATTTTTCTTGTCCCACCCACCTCTCTTTTCTTTTTTCTTTTTGGTGGCACTAGGGATTGAACCCAGGGCTTTGTGCATTTGAGGCAAGCACTCTACCAACTGAGCCATATCCCCAGCCCCCAACCTCTCTTTTCTTTATACTTTGGTCTGACCACCCGCTGAGCTCACAATTCCTAATCATGTTTCTTGGTGGATCATAGATTTGATTTGTGTCTTTAGCTTAGAGACATCAATAGGAACTTGTGGGCTGTTTTAACCCCAATCATGAAACTAATACCCTAGTTCCATTATGGGTGACTTCCTTGCTTCCTCCTGCAACTTCTACCTCTCTGTTTTTGTAAGTTGTCTCTAGGTCAGGACATGAGTATTTGTAAATGTTCGAAGGAGATTTCCAGAGACAACTGGGAAGTGAATGAGCAGAAAAGAATGGACACCTTCTTCTTACTGATAAGCTGCCATAAACCAGGCGGTGATGGTGAATGATGATTTGCCAGAGATTTTAGAATCAGAAAGACCTAGACTTGATTCCCAGCCCTGAAACCTCTGACCTTAAGCAAAATACCTGTTTTGAGTGAGCAAACACTCATTTGCCGAATGAGGATAATCTTGCTTTCTTTACAGGGTTGTTGTGAGAAAGTATATCTAAAGCACTAGCATGTTCTGGAACACGGTAAACAGTGAGTAAATGGCTTTGATTACAAATAGGTAGTTTAAAAACTTTTGTTCCTTTTGAAAAAATGAAGAATTGAAGAAGTATCTAAAGTTATCTTATTGGCAGGAGCTATGTCAGATCCATAAGATTCAGAATATCTGAGTACCTGAAGGACAAGGCAAAATATATTTTCTTCAAGCAAGGAGAACAATGTATAACACTTTAAAGTTTAACAAAAAATAGCTATGTGGGGCTGGGGTTGTGGCTCAGTGGCAGAGTGCTTGATTGGCATTTATGAGGCACTGGGTTTGATCCTTAGCACCACATAAAAATAAAATAAATAAAATAAAGTTATGGTGTCCATCTACAAAATATTTTTAAAAATTGCCTATGTAGGGGTTGGGGTTGTGGCTCAGTGGTAGAGGGCTTGCCTCTTATGTGTGAGGCCCTGGGTTCGAGTCTCAGCACTACATCTAAATAAATAAAATAAAGGTCCATTGACAACTAAAATAAAGATATATTTTTAAAAATTGGCTAAGCACAGTGGTGTACACCTGTAATCACAAACATGCAGGAGGCTGAGGCAGCAGGAACATAAATTCAAGGCTACCCTTAGCAGCTTAGGGAGACTCTGTCTCGAAATAAAAAATAAAAAGGACCAGGAATGTAGGTCAGTGGTAAAGTACCTCTGGGTTCCATCTCCAGCTCCCCAAACAAACAAACTCCAAAACTACAACAGCAAAGATACTTGATTGAATTACTTATCAGCCTATATTTATTACAGGAATTACTTATCAGCCTCTTCTTTGAAGTTGCACCCAAAATTGTTTTTTTTTTTAACTTTTATGAGTTTTATTTATTTATTTTTAATTTATTTTTTGGTGTAGATGGACACAACACAATGCCTTTATTTATTTATTTATTTATGTGGTGCTGAGGATCGAACCAGGGTCCTGCTGTGCTAGGTGAGCGCTCTACCGCTGAGCCACAATACCAGCCCCAAAATTGGTTTTTTAAAAATATTTTTTTAGTTGTCGATGGACCTTTATTTTTATTTACTTATTTCTATGTGGTGCTGGGAATCAAACCCAATGCCTTACACGTGCTAGGTGAGCACTCTACCGCTGAGCCACAACCCCAGCCAGCACCCAAAGTTTTTGTGAAGAACTTAATTCTATTTCAATTCGGTTACTCCTAAACTGGGAATCTGATATCAATTCTAACTCTGAAAGTTCCCTAAGTTCACACATTTGCAAGCAATATCAATTGGTTTTCTCCTCCTCCTCCTCCTCCTTCTTCTTTCTTCTTCTTCTATGTTGGTACTGGGAATAGAAACCAAGGGCACTCAGCCTCTGAGCCACATCCTTAGCCCTTTTTATTTTTTATTTTAAGACCGTTTCTTAGGGTTTCATTAAGTTTCTGAGGCTAAGTGTCTTAGGGTCTCATTAAGTTTCTGAGACTAGCCTTGAACTTGGGATCCTCCTGACTTAACCTCCCAAGCCACTGTATATTACTTCTTTATCTATTTTTCTAAGTTCTAGGTTTTTAAAATATTGATTACAAGAAGGCCTATCCTGATTTCAGAAGCATTTAAATGTGAAAAAAACTTGAGACTTATATTTGAAGACATATGGTTTTTAAAATGCTACTGGGAAACACATGAGGAAGTGATTAATTTTGTCTGGATGACAAGGTGACATTTGAGTCTAGTATGGGAAGTTGTGTAGGAGTTTCCCATGCAGATAAGAGGCTAAAGGGTATTCCAAGCCAAGGGAAACCTCTATTATGGTGCTTATCTCAATCTATTCTGTATATTGTTCCACTCCCACCAGCTTGTAAATTCCTTGAGATCAAGAACAAATTTGATTTCCCAAAATGACCATATAGCTCGTTATTTTGCCATTTTTTTACTAGTTCATTTCATATTTATTAATTTTATTCATATTTATATTTACTGAAAAAACAGTATTTCTTGTAGCTCATTGTAAAAAACTGGTAAATTCAAAGAGGCAAACACCACCCCACACAAATTTCTGGCAGTAGTCAGAGGCGGAGGCAATGAGGTTGTTTGTTTGTTTGTTTTTAGTACCAGGGATTGAACCCACGGGCACTTAACCCTGAGCCATATTCCTAGCCCCTGCCTCCCCACCAACCCCCTGCTTTTTAAATTTTTTTATTTGAGACAGCGTTTTGCTAATTGCTTAGGGTCTCACTGAGTTTCTGAGGCTGGCTTTGAAGTTGCCATCCTCCTGCCTCATCTTCCTGATCTGAGTTGAAGAAGTATCTCAAGTTATAATAGTTAGAGCACTATGGCATCTGGAAATGCAATGAGTTTTGAAGTCCATAACATAATATAAAGAGGAGCTTAAAATGACAGCTGGGGCTGGGCGAGGTGGCCCACGCCTGTAATCCCAGCAGCTCAGGAGGAGGAGGCAGGAGGATTGCAAGTTTAAAGCCAGCCTCAGAAATTTAGGGAAATGCTAAGGAACTCAATAAGACTTTGTCTCTAATAAAATACCAAATAGAGATAGTGATGTGGCTCAGTGGTCGAGTGCCCCAGAATTCAATCCCTGGTACCCCAAACAAACAAAAAACCAAACAACTGGCATAATGAAAAGAAGATTCTGGGCTGGGTGTGGTGGATTACAGCACATCTGTAATCCCAGTGACTGGGGAGGTTGAGGCAGGAGGATCACAAGTTTACAGGCCAGCCTCTTCCCAATTTAGTCAGACTATCTCAAAATAAAAAGCACCCCTGGGTTTAATCCCCAGTATCCACCACCTGACCCCCATCCAAAGGAAAAAATAATAATGGCTCTCAAAGTCTGCAGCTTCAGATGTGGCACTGAGAATGGAACCCAGTGCCTCATACATGCTAGGCAAGCACTGTGCCACTGAGCCACAACTTCAGCCCCAAGACCTATTTTAAATACATAGTTTCAGACTTAGGTTTTTGAGTTGAAACCTTACCAAGTTTATGCATGGAAGTGGATCATCTAAATTTCATAATTTTTTTTTGTATTGTAGATTGAATTCGGGTACGTTTAACGACTGAGCCACATCCCCATCTCTTTTTATATTTTATTTAGAGACAGGGTCTCACTAAATTGCTGAAGCTGGCTTTGAATTCGTGATCCTCTTGCTTCAGCCTCCCANTTGAACTTGTGATCCTTTTGCTTCAGCCTCCCAAGTTGCTGATGTTATACCATGTACCGGAGTGCCTTGTTAGCTACTGTTACTTGTGACCCATTGTCATTCCTATAGATGTTTAAGAGGCATGCCATGGGCGACCCTGCCTTTGCAGGCTTGTCTCCAGATCTTAAATCTTAACGTGGAGTTTGATTTTTCTTGTCCCACCCACCTCTCTTTTCTTTTTTCTTTTTGGTGGCACTAGGGATTGAACCCAGTGGTGTTTTACCACTAAGCTTCATCTCTGACTCTATTTATTTTTTACATTGAGACAGTCTTTATCACTGATCTACATCTCTAACTCCTTTTATTTTGTATGTTGAAACAGGGTCTTACTAAATTGCTGAGGGTGGCTTTGAGCTTGCAATCCACTGCCTTAACCTCCAAAGTTGCTGTGATTATAGGTGTGTGCTACCTCACTTGCCTAGTTTCATTATATTTGTAAATATATTTGATTTGTAAGGATTACAAAACTTTGAAAAGTTTCTAGGTCAGACAAGTGAAGGAATTAAAAAGAAAATCTAATATTTTTAGGTTTAGGTTAAAATTACGTTTAGGTTATAAACATAATTTTAAATGTTTGATGATGCTGGGTTAAGTTAATGAATGGGATAAAAATGATTTGGTTTCTAAACAGTGATTAGTAAAAAGTGCTAGACTTAGAATAATAAAACTTGTAAGCTTAATCTAAAAGCCTAAGAAGAATGCTCCAGGCTCTCTGGCACATGCTTATAGTCCCAGCTGCTCCAGATGCTGAGTCAGGAGGCTTGCTTGAGCCCAAGAGATAGGCCAGCCTGGGTAATATAGCAAGACCCATCTTAAAAAACAAACAAAACAACTAACAAAATCCCCACCAAAATAAAACAAAAAAAACCCTTAATAAATAAATAACTTTTTATTTTGTAGCTATAATAAATTAAACCCTTCCCCCTTTATTTCTATGGGGATATTTTGTTCTTATAGGATTTTAAGTATTTCACTTCCATAGTTTGAGGGCTGGGGTATAGCTTAGTGGTAGAGTGCTTGCTTGGCATGTGTGAGGCCATGGGTTGAATTCCCAGCACTGTAACAAAAAAATTAAAGGAAGAGTGAACAAATTGAAAATGGCTAAAGCAAAAAGACTGGTCAGCTTGTAAAGAGGTTTATTTGGTATGTTAAGGAACTTGGACCATATTGTGACTGAAGTAATAGGAAAAGTATAGATTTGAAAGATGAACACATTGCATTTGCACTTTGGAAAGAACACTGTGATAACTTTGAGGGTCTAGTTGGCAGAAGGGAAAACAGAGATGATGATAATCTAAACAGTGTAATCACAGGGGCATAGAGATAAAAGCTAGACATTTCAGAAATAACACATGTTAGATGTAGGGCATGAGACAAGGAGCCTGGTGTGTCCCACTGAGAATTGAGTACTTCCATTAATAGAGACTATAGCAAAAGCTGATCAATGTTTGACACATGGAATTTGAAGTATCTGCAGGATAAACAGATAAAAGTGCTCATTAGACAGTTGAATATACGGAGGGGCTTCCAGACAGTCTGGTTTGGTGATAGATATTTAAGGAAAGAAAGCGAAAGAAAGAAAGAAAGAGAGAGAGAAAGAAAGAAAGAGAGAAAGAAAGGGAGAAAGAGAGAAAGAGAAAGAGAGAAAGAAAGGGAAGAAGAAAGAGAGGAAGACAGGAAGAAAGAGGAAGAAAAGAAAAAAAAGAAAGAAAGAAACAAAGAAAAGGAAGGAAGGAAGGAAGGAAGGAAGGAAGGAAGGAAGGAAGGAAGGAAGGAAAGGGCTGGGGTTGTAGCTCAGCGGTAGAGCGCTCACCTAGCACGTGTGAGGCCCTGGGTTCGATCCTCAGCACTACATAAAAATAAAATAAAATAAAGATATTGTGCCCAACTACAACTAATAAATAAATAAATATTTTAAAAAAGGAAGGAAGAGAGGAAGAAAGAAAGAATTTTTCCTTCGATTACCATGCTTTCAGGGAGGTTTACAAGGTGTAGGGCATTACCATGCTTTCAGGGAGGTTTACAAGGTGCAGGGGAAAGAGGCATCCCCAGTAGGGCAAAGACCCCCTTCAAACAAGAACTTGCAAAGAAAAACGGCAGGGAATCAAAAGAAAGTTTGGGTAAACATGTTTCTGCTTTAAGAATCAACGTTTCAAATACGTGAGAGACTGAACAGTTCTACTCTGGAGACTACTGGCAAATCTGGGCGGACTGAGGCCAGATTGACAGACTGTGCTGACTGGGATTGGAATCCCTTATGGTAGTGTGTCCAACAAGAACACACCCTGGGCCATCTGTAAAGACGCCTTCCATGATCCGTGTTGTAGCGGAAGTTAACTTAGCTGGCAGGGCAAGGGAGGCGGCCCAAGGTTTTGATTTCAAGCTTCTGACTTCGCGGTCTGAGTTGGGGATGGGGCGGTGGCCGGCAGGGCGGGGCTGCAGGCCTGGGCAGCCTTCCTGGTAGAGCCCCCGGGAGCGCGGGCCCCGCCTCCTTCCTTCCGGCAGCCGAGGGTGCTGCGGGATGCGGGGGAGGGTCGAGGTGAGGGGGGGGCATATATAGGGCGGGGCCTAGAGGCTCTGGCCACGCCTCCCCGACAGCTCCGGGCAGCGCGGCTGGGCGGGGCCTACGGGGCGGGGCTGACAGCGCCGGGCGAGGCCTCAGGTTCCTTACAGCCCGCGAACTCGGCAGGAGCTGCAGCTGCTGCCGCCCGTGTCTTCAAGGTCTCACCGCTTGTTCAGCAGAGACCCGGGCTCGGCCGCCATGTCCGTCGCGGACGAGGTTGATGGACTGGGCGTGGCTCGGCCGCACTATGGCTGTGAGTGCGGGGCTTTGCTGCGCGAGGGCTTTGGGTATGGGCTCCCTGCCTCCTAGGCGAGGTTTTCCCGGTGGCTCGGCCGGGCGGGTGGGGCAGGGCGGCTGTCGGCTGCGCGGACCCGGAAGAGCCGGCTTGGCTGGGTGGAGGGCTGGAGGCCCGGGCCCGCGCCCCCTCCGGCTTGGAGGCGGGTAGGACCCCGGAGGTCTCACTGCCTCGGCACCCACTGCGGCAGAAGGAGCCCACCCGGCCCCTCTCGCCACCCAGCTGGGCCGAGATTGGGGGAGATGGCCTGGGGTGAGGTGGCAGGAGGACGGGGCAGGGCGTGTCCCGGGACCGGAGACTGGGGCTCTGCTCTGGCTTCTTGGAAAGGTATGCCCCGAGTGGTGCCTGCGAGCCGACTCAGGGTCCAGACCTCCCTGGCTCCATGCTAGGCGAGGTGCGGTACGGTCCTGAGCAAGTCACTTCGGCTTTCTCGGGCTTAGTTCCTTCGTCAGGATTTCAAAAGTTAAAGAAAAAAAAAAAAGCCACCGAAAACCTCTGACTTCTTTATTTTCTGTCGTCATCCTTGGGATATCAATGAACTGCAGGTGGGGTGGTTACCATTGGCTACTGGAATCTACTTTGGGGTCTCGAAGTTTTCTATTTTTATTTTACATTATGGAAATAATGGTATTTTTTTTAAAGGGTGATTTTATTTATCACAGTTATAATGCGGTGCCACGTTTGTGAAATTGGGCATGAGTAAGACCAGGCCCTGCCTTCAAAGAATTTTTTAATCAGATAGGTGTACAAGCTAGTGATAATAAGGTGCAATAAAGACAAGAGGTTCGATAACAGGCATACAGAGTAATGTGAAAATGGGTTTAGGGTAGTCATTGTAAACATAGGTGGTGACATTTGAATTTTCTTGAATGAAACTGTACAGAAAAGTTTGACAGATGGGGCAAGAGACCAGACTCCAGGTAGAGTGTGGAAGAGTACAGGTACACTGTGTGTGTTGTGTGTGGAACTGAGTGGTGTGGAGTGCATAGTGATAGGAGGAAAGGGGAAAAGTTTTTAAAAGTAGTGGAGGTCAGATTCAAAAGGCCTTGATTGCCTTCCCAAGGAGTTAGGAATTTAATACCCTGGATGCTAGTGTAGGAGGCAGGTAGCTTCAAGGTTAAGCCCTTGGGTATAGAAGGCTGTCTGCATTTGAACCCAGGGCGCTCTTCTTAATTAGCCCTGGGGCTGAGCTCACAGGCCTCAATTTCCTCATCTGTAAAATAAGAGCTGATAATCACAGGATTGTTGTGGGCTTCAGGGAGAGAATGCATATAAAATGCTTAGCACAATTACTACCACTTAGTTCTCAATAACTGCTGGTTTTGGTTATTAATAAAAGGGGGAAATATGATGAGATCTGTATTTAGAATGAGCTCTGACACAAGAACAAAAGCAGGCCCAAATCTCAAGTCTGTATTTTTCATATTACTATACATTTTTAATAAAGGGCAAGATGAATGTAGTTGAAACTCTATAGGTCTCTCCCCGTCTTTCTGTAATTTTTTTTTTTTTTTGGTCATGCTGGGGCCTTGGGCACTGAGCTATATCCCCATCCTTTTTCTATTTTGCAATAGGATCTGGCTCAATTTCCAAGTCTGTCCTTGAACTTGTGATCCTCCTACCTTAGCCACGTTGAGTAGCTGGGATTACAGGTGTGCACTATTGCATACAACTCCCATAGGTCTCTTTTTAGGAAAGTCATTGTACACCTGGCTATCCACACAACCACCTGACCTTCAAGGTGACTAGCAGGAATTTGATGGCTGTGGCATTCTTTTATCACTGAGGAAGATTACAGATCCTGGTATTTACAGTCTTTCTTTCATGTTTTAGCTGTCCTGGATAATGAGAGACTCACTGCAGAGGAGATGGATGAAAGGAGACGTCAGAATGTGGCTTATGAGTACCTTTGTCATTTGGAAGAAGCCAAAAGGTAAAGATGGGCTGGCTGGAGAAAAGATTGGGAGAAGGGAACTGATATGGTGTGAACAGAGATAAAGATTTCTCTGTATTTTGTATGTGGGATTTTGGGAGGCTTCTAGTTGATGGATAAGTACAGATAGGGCATTTATTAGTGGGAGCAAGTCGCCTTGATGGTAGCTTATCATGAAACACTGATGTGCATTTATGTTTCCTGAACATTTTCTATATTTTGCTGTTTGCATTTATGCTTATGGTGCTTGTTTTGGGTATTGTCAGCTATCTGAGAGAAATAGCATTTTTAGAATTTGGAAGTTCTTGATCTTAATGTTTTTCTGATTCTTCACTGGTTTTGATTTATATATGAATGAGTCTCCTCCCACCATGTCTTATGGAGTGGGTATTAGATTTGGGAGGCTTAAGAGGGTAGTGTTGTGGATATTGGTCCACACAACATCATCTGTATTCTTTGTGAAGTGAATGTACAACTGCAGTTTTTCATTTTCAGATGCCCAAGACCTGTGTTAAGGGTGTCAATTTACTATCAGTAATTCATTTCTTTTGTTCTGGTGCTTATGTTCCTTTGTAATGTCCCAGGAGAAGTAATTTCAGATTATGTATTCTTTAAGTGAGCTTTGGTGGAAGTCTAGTGAGGGATAATAAAAGGTATTTGTCACCATAGTTTAATGAAAATCAAGGATGTTTCAAATGGGGTTAATGAACAAGAGTGGTGATGGATATTTTGTTTTAATAATTCTGAAAAAAATTTTTTTTTTCTTTTTATGGTTCTAGGGAATAAACCTAGGGTTTTGTGTAAGCATTCTCCTGCTGGGCTACATTCCAATTATTTTGAGACAGAGTCTCTTTTTAGTTGCCCAGGTTGACCTCAACATTTGCAATCGTCTAGCCTTAGCCTCTTGAGTTGCTGGGATTTCAGGAGTGCTCCACTGCTCCTGGCTAATTCTGAAGATAAAATATTACAGGATAGTCCAGAGAACAAGATAACAAACATATTTGTATCTTAGGACTAACCTGTTAACCCTTCAGATCTTTCCCTTCCTCTAAAAAAATGAAAAAAATAAGAAAAAAGTAATAATCTTTTGTTCCCCTCTTTGGTCCTATTCTTCTTCCCTTTGTGTGGTAACCACCAACATGCATTTGGGTGGGCCTTCTTGAATCTAGGTTGCTTTTCTGAGTTTAAAGTCCTTCTAGGAAATCAGGGTAGGAGTATTAGTAATGATTTAACTTGGGATAAGTGATACTGATGCTTACTTTTCTAAATGGAAGTTTAGAAAACTGAGGCCTGAGTTTTCTTGGTCTACTTGTAGTTTCTTGATCAGGGAATAGTTTCCATCATTTTGTGCGGTAATTATTTAGGTATGTGCATTCAAATCACCTGGAGAATTTTAAAACAAATACAGAGGGCTGGGATTGTAGCTCAGTGGTAGAGCACTTGCCTAGAAGTGAGGCACTGGGTTTGATTCTCAGCACCACAAGTAAAAAATGAAGATCCATTGACAACTAAAAAAATAATTTAAAAAATACAGATATCTGGGTCTAACCACGGAGATTCTGGTTTAGTGTGTCTGGAGTGGGTTATACTCATATATTTTATTTGTTGTTGTTTTGTGTTTGCGTGCTAGGAATTGAACCCAGGCCCTTGTGCACGCTAGGCAAGCGTGTTCTACCACTGATCTATATTCCCAGCTCCACATCTGTGTGTTTTAAAAGCCTCTGGTGGTTCTGATGGTTCTCCTCCTCATTGAGAAACAGAATTTAAAATGTTTTTAGAGCTGGGTGTGGTGATGCATGCCTGCCATCCCAGCTACTTGGGAGTCTGAAGAAAAGGAGTTGCAAGTTCTTTTTTAGTACTGGGGACTGAACCCAGGGGTGCTTTACCGAGTCACCTCCCCAGTTTCTTTTTTTTGTTTTGTTTTTTTAAATTTTTATTTTGAGACAGGTTCTGGCTAAGTTGCCAAGACTGTCCTCAAACTTGATTCTCCTGCCTCAGCTTCCTGAGTTGTTGAGATTACAGGCATGCATCACTGTGCCTGGCTGAGGGTTGTAAGTTTGATGCCAGCCTGGGTAACATAGTAAGACCTTGTNTTTTTTTTTTTTTTTAGAGCTCTGCCTCATACTGAGATATGTTAGCCAGGATAGAATGATACTCTTCAGCATATTTCTCCTCCTCAGGTGCTGCAAGGCATTTCGTTTGCATCTACTCCAGAGTATGTTCTTTTCTGTCAGTTTGTTTGTTTGTTTGTTTGTTTGTTTTCCAGTATAGAAAAGTGGCCCATTTGCTTTAAAAAAAATCCATCTAAGGGCTATTATCCTGTGGTGTGTTTTTTAGTTGGGTGCTTAGGAAGTGATTCAAGTAGTGGAGACATTTATGATAGTCTTTGTTTTTTATACTTTGGGTTAAAAGGGAGGTCATAATACTTGCAATATTGCTCTGGCACACTCTGCTCTTGGCCTAGAATTGTGGAAATGCCCCTGCTTTATTTCATGTAGGCAATCATAAAAATCTGGATGTGATTTTTGTTTGTTTTTGCTTAAAACTTTGATTAGAAAATCACCGTTTTAGATTTTACAACTAAATAGTACCAGGAAGTCTGGGAATTTTGTGGTGAGAAAAGGGGGACTAGGAGCCCTATGAGCCACCTAACGTGGTTGCTGCTACTCCTAAAAAATTTTCTGGGTGCCCACTGGTGAATGGCATGCTTTTTGTTATTAGCTAGGGCTTCATCTCCTAGTTGTTTGCCCTGAGGAGCTGGGCTGCACATATTATGTGTTCCTAGGGCTCCTCTTTCCTCTTTAGCACAAGGCCTAAAGTTGCCGTTTTGGGTTGGCCTGGTCTAGTTTTCTCTCAAGTTGAAGGAGCCCCAAGGCCTGGAATTTATAGCGGCTCCAAAGGCAGAAATAAAGATCAAAGAAATCCAAGGGAGAAAAGGTTTCCTTCTTCAGTTCTATTTATAATGTCTCTACTCCTCCCACTAAAAATTCCACCTTTTAGTACAGTGGCCCCATTGTGTATCGGGGCACTCACCTTTAATTTAATCCCCCCCCTGTACCTTTAATAGAGCTCTTTCTTGAGAAAGAGAGAGGAGAGAGTGTAGAGTGAGTATGAGCATGTGGAGACTGTGGGTATGGGTTAAGTGGGAAAATTTAATAGTTATTTCATAAAAGTATATACTGGGAATGGTTGGGAAGTAGAATATATAGATATTTCTGTTTCTTTATTGTTTGAAAGGTAGTTTCAATACAGAAATTAAGCTGTTGTTCTAAGATTTAAGGCTTTTTACTAAGGGCTGTACTGTGGAACAAGGACTTAAAAGAGACATCTTAAGTTATTATTTATGCTTAAATGTACATAAATTTGCTTTCCTTCTTTTGCTTGTTCTGATTGAACTTTACATTTGGTTTGGCTGTGGAGCAGTTGTATGGGAGAGATGAATACCACTTTTGCCCAGTTGAAAGAGGTGATCTTTAAATATGTGAGGTATGTAGGTGCTCAGATCTCAGATAGGAGAAAAGTAATAGAGAAAGATCAGAAGAAAAGTTCAAGTGAAAAGAAAAAAACCAAGAGGAGAACACATCAGGAAAGCAGAATAGGGAAGACTGTAGGTGTGGAGGAAGTATGAATGGTTCTAGAAATGGAAGAAAATTCAGTTAGGATAAAGGTCGTTGGGATAAAGTTTATTATAACACCTGCTGTGCTGGTTCATTTAGGGTTCCCTCTTTCAGAGACTTGGTATGTCTGTTTTGGATCACCTTTCTCCTGCT
>NW_026000196.1:4161242-4256025 GCF_001458135.2 Marmota marmota marmota
ACAGCCCTTTTGATTTTGAGACAAGGTCTCACTAAGTTGTTTAGGGCCTTGCTAAATTGCTGAGGCTGGCCTCGAATTTGCAATCCTCTGGCCTCAGCCTTCTGAGTTGCTGGGATTATGGGTATGTGCTCTACATGCCTGGCTAAATTGCTGTTTCTTAATTTTTTATTTTTTGGTACTGGGGTTTGAACCCAAAGGTGAATTTAACCACTGAGCCACATCTCCATTCCTTTTTATTTATTATTGTTATTTTATTTGAGACAGAGTCTCACAGGATCTTGCAGCTTAGGGCTTTCCTAAATTGCTGAGACTGTCTTCTAATTTTTGATTCTCCTATTCAGGCTCCTGAGTAGCTGGCATTTCTGACATGTGCCACCATGCACTGCTTAATTATTCTTTTCAATGTCTATTCAATATCTATAATTCGTTTAGGTTTATTTCAGTTTAAAATTCTATTGCTTTGGTTACTGGAGAAATTAAGCATTTTCCTACACATTTGTTTACCAATTTTATTTTCTTAGGCAAATTTCCTTCTTCCAGGGTCATATTAACTGTTGTGATCTCTCTTATAATATGCATGTTAACTTTCTGATATTTGTTGCAAACATTGTTCCTTGATTTTCCATTTTTTGTTTCATTATGGCTTAAAATTTTATGGCATTTACTGTGTGTGTGTGTGCGTGTGTGTGTTGATGCTGGGGTTTGACCTTAAGGCCTCATGCATGCTAGGCAAGTGCTCTACCACTGAGCTATATCCCCAACCAAAGATCTTTCTTGATTTATAGTATCTTTTGTTTATTTTCATTCTAGGGATTTATTCATTATACCTGTAATAATTGGTTTTGACTCATTAGTTCTGTCTTGGGAGTGAGGTCTGCATTGTTTCTTTTATGTTTCTTCAGTTTTTTGCTTATGTTAAATCATAACAATGATGATTTAACATAAACCATCATCTAGAACATTCTCTTTTTTTTTCTTTTTTCGAAGTACTTTTTATTTTTTATTTTTGGTATCAAGGATTGAACCCAGAAGTGCTTAACCACTGAACCACATCCTCAGCCCATTTTATTTTTTATTTTGAGACAGGGTCTTGCTAAGTTACTGAGGCTGGCTTTAAACTTGCAGTCCTCTTGCCTCAGCTTCCCTTCTCTCTGGGATTCCAGGCATGTGCTACTAAGACCCCTTTTATTTTTTATTTTAAGATAGGGTTTTGCTAAGTTCCCAAGGCTAGCTTCAACTTGTGATCTTCCTGCCTCTGCCTCCTGAGTTGCTGGGTAGAACATTCATTCTAGATGTGTGCTTCACGTATATCTTTTGTTTCACTGATTTGATTTTCTATAGTCTTTTTTTCTTGGTACTGTTATTGGTAGTTGCTTTTTCCTATTGTAATTTTCATTTTGAACTATTAAGTTCTTTTCCCTCTCTACTCTGGTAAATAGAATAGGTGACTTTGTTTAGTTTATGAAGAATAGTGTGATACATAAAAAATCCTATTTGAGGTAGAAAGAAGGAGTGGCTTATCAAGGGTGTTAGGTTCAGTACTTTACCAGTTCTCCTTACAATCAGTAGGAGTTAAGATGGATTTGACCACAAGACACTACTATTAACTGGCCAGTTGAGTGTATGGATTGTCCACCAGTCAAGGTTGGGAAAGTCTTCCTGTGCTAAGTGGCTCATTAGTTTTGACCTAATTTGGCAAATGTTTTCTGGTCTTAAGAGATCAAAGTAGTAATTATGATCATATATTTTTAAATCCCTAATGACAAAATAATGAAAATATATTTGAAGTCCAAATTTGCCAAATTCTAGGAATTTCATTTTCGTACTTGTCTCTGATTTTTGTATAATTTCTTCTGCTTCACAATGTAGCAATGGAGGAATGACTACCTGTTGGGAGCAGGTCTTGTTTTGAACATTTTAAGCTATGTGGTGGACTTTTGGTTGTTTCCAGTCAGGGCTGCCTAAATAAACCTCTTGACAAGTATTTGTGTAAGAAATTGCTGGTAGGCAAAATGAGACCTTCCGGAAGTGATTCATATTCCTGCGGCTGTTTGTTTAGTTTGGGACTTGGTTGCTTAGAGACCATATCTTTGAGCAAGCTGAGTGAAGTACCAGTTGAATATGCTTAGGGCTCTTAGCCTACCTGATCAAGTTAGACCTCTACTGCTTGATATTTTTCTTCTGCAAGGCTCTTAAGAGTGGCTCGATAGTAAAAAAAAAAAAAAAAAAAAAAAAAAAATTAAACATAAGTAAAAAAAATCTGGTTAGCGGTTTATTTTGAAAAGTAAGAGTTTACTTATTTAAGTTTGATTAAAAAAATTCTTATAACTGTATGTTAGGAAGAATTGGCTATTTCAGTAAGACTTTTTTTTTTTTTTAATAGAAACCTTAATCCTCTACCTTTAAGGTAGTTAAAAGGAAGCCAGAGTTCCCTCCAAAGTCATATACCACCCAAATGTGTCATTTACATGGCCATCATGACTGAAAATATGTCCCATGTTCCAAAGTCAATGTCTTCCTCTTGCTTCTCCCCTCTTCCTCATTGTCATCATTAGCACCATTTATTGAGTACTTACAATGTGCTAGGCCCTGTGCTAAACACTTTATATGCTTTTATCTGATTAGTTGCTCTTGATATGCCATGAGGTGCTTCTTATTTACATTTAACAAATAGGTAAGCAAAACTCAGAGGTTAGTCACCCATCTCATAAGTGGTGGATCCAGATTTCAGGTTTGGCAAGCACTCCAAAGCCCATGCTCTTAACTACCATGTCAATTTGCTGCTATTGTAGTAATGCTTCTGTTTCTACAAATGACAACAGTAGTAACTATCATTAATTAGGCAGAATGATAAATGTACATAGAACGGTACTGTGGGATAGATATGATTTTTATGTGATGTTATGCTGTGTTGGGGATTGAACCCAGGCCTTAAGCATGTGAGGCAGCTGCCCTACCATTGAGCTCCTCTCTCTCTCTGCCCCCCTATATATATGTGTGTGTATATATATATATATACACACACACATATGTATATATATACACACATATATATATATATGTATAAATTATATATAAATATATTTTTTATAAAAGGCAGGAAAGTTGTTGATGTTTAATTATTGATGGACCTTTATTTTATTCATTTATTTATGTGTGCTGAGGATCGAACCCAGTGTGTCACACATGCTAGGCAAGTGCTCTACCACTGAGCCACAACCCTAGCCCCTCATTTTAGTTTTTTAAAGAGAGAGAGAGAGAATTTTTTTTTTTTAATATTTATTTTTTGGTGGACACAAAATCTTTATTTTTATTTTTATGTGGTGCTGAGGATCAAACCCAGTGCCCTGCGCATGCTAGGCAAGTGCGCTACCGCTTGAGCCCCATCCCCAGCCTCCTCATTTTATTTTAAAAGGAAAAAATGAGTTAATGTCATTTATCCCAAGGTTATATAACTATCTGAGGAATCCAAACCCAGGACTGCGTAACACCAATGCTAGTGCTCTTAACCTTTGTAGGCATGGAAGGGGAAAGATTTAAGTCCAATCAAGTTAGCTGTTACCCAGAGACATTAGTAATTGGTCTAGCTGTCAAGTGACTGATGGAATTAGAGATGTTTCCTGCCTCTTATTACAGAATCTCCCAACCTACCACTCTGCATGAGGGCAAGTCTCCAATTTGTCTCATGTATTTTTGTGTTAATTAGATTTTTGGACTTTTCCTGATTGTTTTTCTTCTTCATAACCAGTTGACTGCATTGGATTCCGCTTAGACTTTTCTTTTCTATCACTTTCTCATTTGTTGAATAATGACCTCATACAGACAGGAGTGGCAAATTGTATTGGAAATTGCCTTGGATCATTTGGCAAGAACTGTATTGGGGGGGGGGCATTGTGGGTGGAGGAAAGACTTGTCTAAAGGCCTGTATTTCTTCTTTACTCAGAGAATACCTTCCTGTTGACTCATTGGAAATCATAATGAAAAGCAGAAGGAACACTGAAGAGGTAGCTGCCAGCCCAGGGCTTGGCTGCTGTTGTGACAGATATTTGGGGACTGAGAGAATGCTGGGCTCTAAGAATTGTGAGATTTTTGTAGTAGAAAGAAGTACTGTTATTGTGATAGGTTTTTGTCCATAACATTAAAAAGTATCAAATTGTTGCTTGGAATCATTGATCAGCAACATAAGAAACAAAAAATTTTCTTGATTGGGTTTAATTGACTATCTTAAACACCAGATAGGAGAAACAGAGGAATAACAGAGGAATGGGGAAATTTAGAAAAAGAAAAGTTGGAAAGGAAAAAATAGGATCATTAAAGATAGGAAAATGATAAAATGTAAATAGAAAAAGTCTCACAGATATGCAGTTGTCACTAATAGCAGGTCATTTCATAACATATACATATTTCAGATGATTCTTTTTTTTTTTTTTTTTTAGAGAATTTTTTTTTTTTTTAATATTTATTTTTTAGTTCTCGGTGGACACAACATCATTGTTTGTATGTGGTGCTGAGGATCGAACCCGGGTCGCACGCATGCCAGGCGAGCGCGCTACCGCTTGAGCCACATCCCCAGCCCATCAGATGATTCTTAAAATAGCTATAATCAAATAAAAATTACCTTCTACTTAACTGATTCACAAGGAAATATTTTTCTGCCTTGAAGACATATGCTGTGTCTTGGGTGATACATATTTGGACATTAGTAATTTGTAAAGAGTAGTACTTAATAAAGGTTTGGGGATTTCCTTAAAAAATTTCAGAATCCCTGCAATTTTTTTTAGATTAATTTGGTCTTAATAAAAAATATTTTATTTAAAGCATTTTTTCCTTAATTAAAAACATATGAGTAGCTGGGCATGGTGGTACACTTCTGAAATCCCAGCAACTCAAGAGGCTGAGACAGGAGGATTGCAAGGTCCAGACCAAACTCAGCAACTTAGTGAGACTCTGTCTCAAAATAGAAATTAAAGTGGGCTGGGGATGTGGCTCAGTGGTTAAGTGCTTCTAGGTTCAATATCTAGTGCCAAAAAAACCAAAACAAATAAATAAACAAACAAACAAAAAACAAATGAGGAAGGCTGAGGTAGAAGGATCACAAGTTCGAGGCTAGCCTCCTCAACTTAGCAAGACCTTGTATCAAAATTAAAAAAAAAAGGTCTGGGGATATAGTTCTGTGGCAAAACACCCCTGGATTCAATCCCTAGATGGGGCTGGGGCCATAGCTCAGTGGAAGGCACAAGGCCCTGAGTTCAATCCCCAGCACCATAAATAAATAAATACATACATACATACATACCTGGACATGAAGTGTAATTCAGAAGCTATGTAAGGATATACAGCGTTAAAATATCTATCTACAGTGTAAAAGTATCTATCTACAGTGTAAAAATATCTATACATACATACATACATACATACCCGGACATGACGTGTAATTCAGAAGCTATGTAAGGATATACAGCGTTAAAATATCTATCTACAGTGTAAAAATATCTATCTTCCAAGGCAGGGTATAGCTCAGTGGTAAAATGCTTGCCTATCATGCAAGAGGCCCTTGATTTGATTCCCATCACCACATACACCCAAAAGTCTGTATCCTTAGTTCTCTAAAGTCTCTCAGTTATCTTCCCCATATGGCACCACTGTTATGATTATGTTACCTCTCTCTTCCAGAGAGGTTCTGTGCATGTACATACAAATCACTTTTTTTCTTTGTTTAGAAGTGGAAGCACACTACGCATTTTGCTTGTTATCTTGAAACTCATTCTACATGAATGCAGTGTCGTGCCTCATTTTTATTTTTCACAGTTGCTTAGTTTTTAGTTTTGGATTTAAACCTCAATGGACATTTTCTCCCTTAATTTTTGTTATTATGAACAATACTGTGTTTAGTAGCTTTGTGTATGTACCATTGTGCATGTGTAAGCTAAACGTGGGATTTCCTGGGCAAAGGGAATATGCATACTGCCAATTTGCACTTTTTGGAGCTTGTACTGGTTTACATGCTTCTCTATCAAAAATGTATAAAATAACTATAGTTCACATAAATTCACCAACCCAGAGTATTATAGTTTTTTTTAATAGCTGACAGTTTCATAGGTGAAAACGGTTGCTTCATTGTAGTTTTTATTATTATTATTATTATTATTATTATTATTATTATTTTTCTTTGGTACTGGGGAGGCACTCAGCCACTGAGCCACATCCTCAGTCCTATATTTATTTAGAGACAGGGTCTCACTGAATTGCTTAGTGGCTTGCCATTGCTGAGGCTGGCTTTGAACTCAGGATCCTTGTGCCTCAGCCTCCAGAGCTGCTAGGATTATAGGCTTGCCCTACTGGGCCTGAGTAGTTTCATTTTTAGATTATCTATTTATGAGTGAAGCTTAGCATATGTTTAAAGGTCATTTGAATATCATTTTCTGTGAACTTTTGGCAGAATTCTTTGCTTGTTTTTCTAATGGATTCTTAAATATTTTGTATTGATTAGTAAGAGCTTTTTATATATTGAGGAAATTGGCCCTTTATATGCTATATGTGTTGTAAATATTTCAGTCTATTCTTTAAATCTTGATTTTGTGTAAGCTGTTTGAAATAATGAGGAATTCTTAAACATTTGAATTTATTAATTTTTTAGTTTTGCATTTGGGATTTTTTTTGGAGGGGGAGAGGTAATTTTTAGAGAATATTTATCAAAACTGCAACTATGCTAGGTGCACTGGAACATGTCTATAATCCCAGTGACTCAGGAGGCTGAGGCAGGAGGATCATGAATTCAAAGCCAGCCTCAGCAAAAGGGAGGCGCTAAGAACCTCAGTTGAGACCCTGTCTCTAAATAAAATAGGGCTGGGGATGTGGCTCAGTGGTCGAGTACCCCTGAGTTCAATCCCTGGTGCCCCTCCAAAGAAAAGAAAAACCAAAAATTTGCTTTTTTTTTTTTTTTTTTTTTTCTGGACATATGTTTTCAGTTTTCTTCTAGGATAGAAAAAGTTTTAGCATTTTGCTGGGCATAGTGGCACACACCTATAATCCCAAAGGCTCAGGAGGCTGAGGCAGAGGACCACTAGTTCAAAGCCAGTCTCTAGTATCTTAATGAGGCCTTAAGCAACTCAGCAAGACCCTGTCTCTAAACAAAATACAAAAAAGGGAATGTGGTTCAGTGGTTAGGTGCCGCTGGGTTTAATTCCTGGTACCAAAAAAAAAAAAAAAAGAGTTTCAGCATTTCACTCAGTGAGCCATTTAGAATTTATTTTTATGTGAGGAGTGGGGTAGAGATCCTATTGTTTAACTTTTCTCCAGATAATTTTTGGATAATATCTTAGACTTCTCTATTTATTTTCACTGGGGATCAAATCTGGGGTGCTTTACCACTGAACTGTATCCCTGCCCCTTTTTGATTTTTTATGTTGAGATGGGGTCTCCTTAAGTTACTCAAGGCCTTGCTAAATTTCTGAGGTTGGCTTTGAATTTACCATTCTCCAGCCTCAGCCTCCCAAGTTGCTGGGAGTTCAGGCCTGTGCTGCTACACCTGGCAATATAAAATTTTTAGCATCAGTGGCAACTTTCTTATGAAATGCAAGTCTGGAGTGCAGTATATATGTGAACTTATGTATGGTGTGTGAACTGATATCTTAATCACCCCCCTCCCCCCAACAAGGCAACTTCAACTGTTGAGATTTTTGAAACAAATGGTTTACACATCCTTTGAGGGAAATTGGCCAGAGTTTTCTAGAGTGCTTTCAAGCAAGTTGTATTGTGATGTTAAACAGATTAATAGTGTGGAATGAAGTTGGCCTTGAGGAAACTGGTTTGGGATTAAAAGTTTTTGAAGACCTTGAAGAGATGAGCAGACTTGCCAAACCAACAGAACAGAGCCTTTGTGCTAAAGGAGAGTACAAGTTTGGACTTTAAGAAACTGTGACTGACTTTCTAGACAACAGGTCTGTAACTGAACTATATACCCCTTTTTATTTATTTATTTTGAGACAGGGTCTTACTAAATTGCCCAAGCTAGCCTCGGTTTTCTTTTGGCATTACTGGGGATTGAACCCAAGGACACTTTACCATTGAGCTACATCCCGATCCCTCGCCCTTTTAAAAAGTTTTTTCTTTTTCTTGAGACCAGACCTCAGTTAAGCTGCTGAGGCTGGCATACAACATGTGATCTCCTGCCTCAGCCTCCCTCATGGCTGGGATTACAGGTGTGTGCCACCAGACCTGGCTTGAGGTATGTTGTGTTGATGAATGCTTCAGTATTAAAGAAGAAAGAATTTAGTGGTAAAATAAATTTCAAAATACTGGAATATACCAAATAAGATGATTATTTTACTGGCAGGTTACTAAAACTCTTTATCATGGATGGATTCATTCTGAATTCTAAGGGAGAGGTAAATATTCCTCAAACTTAGTTGTCAGACTCTTTTCTCACAGATTGCCTCTCTTAGTACTAGTGTTCCAAGCTGGGAAATGCTGTTCTCTCTCAACTGGCACATGTGCTCTCTCTCTGTCTTCAGTGTTAGGGTAGATTTCAGGGCTGCTTTATGACTGAATATATCCCTAGGCCTTTTTTTTTTAAATATTTATTTGTTAGTTTTCGGTGGACACAACGTTTTTATTTTATTTGTATGTGGTGCTGAGGATCGAACCCAGCGCCCCGCGCATGCCAGGTGAATGCACTATGGCTTGAGCCACATCCCCAGCCCTCCCTAGGCCTTTTTATTTTTATTTTGAAACAGGGTCTCTCTCTCTTTTGGGTACTGGGGATTGAACTCAAGGGCACATAAACACTGAGTCACATCCCCAGCCCTATTTAGTAATTTATTTAGGGTCAAGGTCTCACTGAGTTGCTTAGTGCTTCGCTGTTGCTGGTTTTGAACTCTTGATCCTCCTGTTTTAGCCTCCTGAGCTGCTGGGATCATAGGTATGTGTCACTGCACCTGGCTGGAGTCTCTCTTAATTGCTGAGGATCTTGTTAGGTAGTGCAGGCTGGCCAGGGAGTTGGCATCCTCCTTCTTCAGCCTTCCAAGTCTCTGGGATTATAGGCATGTGTCACCATGCTCAGTGTTTTGTAATTTCTTAAAATTCTCCACTGAGTTCTCATATTTTCTGGGTTTAATAGCTTATATTAAAGCCCTAATTTGTTAGATGTAATTGCTAAACGTAGTCAGTGATCTTTAAAACACTGTACAGGGGCTAGGGTTGTGGCTCAGCAGTGGAGTGCTCACTTAGCACATGCAGAGCCCTGGGTTTGATCCTCAGCACCACATAAAAATAATAAAATAAAGGTATTGTGTCCAATTACAACTAAAAAAATAAATATTTTAAAAAACTTAAAAAAACCCACTCTAAAGTACAGGAGTATTTTTTTTTAAACAGAATACAAATGTAGTAATTATTTAAAAGGAAAAATAGATATTACAAATTCTGACATCTATCTTTTCTTTTTTAATAATTTCTGGCAAAAGCTGGATGCAGTGGTGCACACCTGTAATCCCAGTGACTTGGGAGGCTGAGGCAGGAGGATTGCAAGTTTGAGGCTCACTTCAGCAATTTAGTGAGGCCCTAAGCAGTTTAGCAAGACTCTGTCTCAAAATAAAAGAATTAAAAAGGACTGGGATATAGGTCAGTGGTAAAGGACCCCTGGCAAATCCCTAGTACAAAAACAAAACAAAAACTTGGCAAAATTTTAGAGTATGGTCAAATATATAATTTATGAGCACTTAAGGAGAAAAGAAATGATGCTTAGGAGAAAACGTGGACTCCTTAAGAAACCATGTCACATTATTATTTATTTTTGAACATGGTCATCAGATTTGTGAGTCAAGAGAAAAACACAGTACTGTCTAGATTGTAACAAGGCATTTGAAAGCATGTCTTATGATACTGTTGCAGACAGGGTTGGATAAATATGAACTAGATTACAATGTAATTAAGATTCATAACGGGCTAGGGATACAGCTCAATGGGAGAGCATTTGCCTAGCATGCATAAGGCCTTGGATTCACTCCCTAGTACTGCCAAAACAATAATAATAAAAACAACAACAACAATAATGATAATTGTAACTGGCTGAATAAACTAGATTCAAATAAAGCTGCTAGGTGGAATGATTGCTTAATGGGAGTGGTGAAAGTGTTCTGGAATTTGTAATGATCTTACAACATTGTGAATATACTAAAAGTCACTATTGCATGCTTTAAAATGGTTTAAAAAGGTGAACTTGAATTTTATTTTCAAAAAGAAGTATTAGGTTTTTAATTCAAGAAAAAGATCTTTGGCACATGTTATGTTGTTATATATAAAATGTTGGGAAATATGAAGGCATCAGTGATATGTTGATCCAGGTGGGACTTGACTTTGGGGTGCTGAAGAGATCGTTAATAAATTGCATGACAAATTCTGTTTTTATTTTTTAAAATATTTATTTTTTAGTTGTAGTTGGATGCAATACCTTTATTTATTTATTTTTATGTGGTGCTGAGGATTGAACCCAGGGCCTCATACGTGCTAGGTGAGTGCTCTACTGCTGAGCCACAACCCCAGCCCACAGATTCTGCTTTTAAATACCCTAAAATGGATAGTTTTAAAGGTATTGTGATAAATGTGAATTCCTACATTGGGGTTCAAAAAATGTCTAATTACAGGATAGGTAGCACTAATGGGAAAAGAAAATGAAAGAAATATGGTATGTTTATTAACCACTAATAGAAATGTGATATTTGCAGCAAAGAAAGAGATGTTTTCAGTGCCTTCTGAATTCATGAGAAAACTGACTGAAATTGGTGTTCAATTCTGGAGGCCATACTTTAAGAGGGAACTTGAAGGCTGGGCATATGGTAGAGTACTTGCCTCATGCTGGGAGGCTCTGGGTTTCATCCCTAGTACCATACACACAAAGGGGAATTTGATAATCTAGAGCAGGACTGGTGGATCTGAGGTTGGTTCCTTCTACCTGCAGCCAACACTGCTGATAGATCAGAGTCCTTTTCAACATAGAATCGGAAGAGCCACTTCTAATCAGTGATCTGATCAGGTGTTGGTCCGCTAGTTGAGACCTGACTATTGCTCTAGAAATGAGAGCAGGTTGGATGAGCATATCCTGATGATGAAGAGTCTATAAATTGTGATTTATAAAGAATAATTGAAAGGACTGAGGCTATTTAATGAGAAAACAAGATTTAGAGGGAACATAGAACCTGAATCTCAGAAGTTCAGCCTCTCAGCCAGTATAAGAATTTTTTCACTTGTTCTTTAATATTTAATATTACTGTGGAATGTAAGAGAGATTCAGTTTATCATCTGTGTGGTACCAGGCAAACAAAACTAGGTAATATGAATATGTTTAATATGAGGAAGAACTTAATAACAACAAGAAATTGCCAAAAAGTGAGCTGCTTTGGGAAAATCCATGTAGCAGAACTGACTGTAGTTTTAATGGGAAGTTATTATTATGTTTTAAGTATTTTCTCAAGTTATTTAAAAGTAAGTTTTTATTTTCTTTTTTTTCTGCATAGTTAATAGCTGTTTTTAATTTGAATGACTTGATAGTATTCCTTTATTCATTTTTTCTGATGTGATTAAAGAATTGGGGAAAATGCCTTCAGTGAAACAAATTACTATTTTTAAAACAAGTAAAAACACTTTGGAGTTTCTCTATTATTCAGAACATCCTGGTAGAACTGGAAAAGATGCAAAACTATATCCTAGTCCTGCCATTGGGAGGTTTCCAGATTAATTGGACAGATGGAGCATAAACTTTAGAAAATTTACCTAGCGGTAAAGAATGAAAAGTAAAAAATGTCACAAGGCAATATATATGATTGCTAAAGAAGTGATGCAAACTGTCACTGTGTGAGAGTTTAGATGAGGAAAAGATTATTTTATGACTGGGTTTTGCAAGAGAAGCTGAAATTGTATGGGAGAGAAAGCAAAAGCCTACCTTACATATTCTTTTGTGTTTTTTAAGAGTTGGGACTGTCTTTTTCTATTTCTTGGTACCCAATAGTATCTCTCACCCCACCCCCTCCTTTTGGGTACAGGTATGTTTTACTGCTGAGATATATCCCCAGCTCTTTCTATTAAAAAAAAAAAAGTTTTTTAAAAATTAATGTATAATAGTTATACATGATATCGGGATTCATTTTGACATACAAGCATGGATTATAATTTGTTCAAGTTCAGTGCCTAGTACTTCCCCTTTCCCTCACCTCCTCCCCCACCCCTTCTCTTCCCTTTACTCTGCTGGTCTTCTATTTATTCGTAGTTTCTTTCTAATTTGTTTTGAATCAGGGTCTTGCTAAGTTGCCCAGGCTGGCCTAGAACTTTGAACCTTTCTCCCTCAGCCTTTCTGTACCATGGGGCTAGGCCCAATAGCAACTCTTATCACAGTGCTTTTCACAAAGTAGATGCTCAGGAATATGGTTCTGTTGAATTAGCACAAAGTTGTATGAAATGTGGGTATTGTGGTGGGTTAGAAAACTGCAGTAGTAAAGTGATAAGAACTTGGCATAATTTTATGATTATTTTTCTTCTTCTTTGATTAGAATTGAGACCAGGAGTAGTATGTTCTTTGAGAGAGAACGATGGTAATGTATAGGTGGTTCAAGATTTTTTTTCGTAATGTTATCCTTTACATGATAATTTTCACACATATTTTCCCAATAGCTAATCCCATAGTTAATTCTATGAATTAATATTTCAATAAATCTGTGATTGTGAAACACTAATAACTCAATTATATTATTTTAAAACATTTTATAATGCCTCAATGAGCAATGATAAAACTAGTATTAAGAGCAAAAAAAATAAATAAAAATAAAAAGAGAGAGAATGATGGCTTGTATCTTTCCAAGTTAGAGCACCATGCTTCAAAAATAAATTAGAAAATAATTCCACCCATATGTTGACATATTGTTGTTTTAGGAGGTAAAGAAATACCTGCCATAGGAAAATTTATAGAAAGTTTTGGGGAAAGAAGGGATTATTTCCAGGGGTAAATAATGGAAGATTTCATGGAGGAGGTGATTTTTGAAGGTAATATTTGAATTGATAAGCAATGTCTACTTTTATTAAATATACAACTCCATCCTTAGCTTCCTACAGTGATAAGGTCAATGGCTCATTGACCTAATTTTCTCTACAAACTCCTTCAAATTTGGGCCTTAAAAATATATATCACAATTCATTTAACATGCCATCTTGGCCTCCTTCCCTCTAGCAGTGGGAGAAATCTCTTTCCTTTTAATACTTGGCTTTCTATTTGTGGTCCTTCTTGTCTTCTAGGGTTCTTTTTCCAGTGTGACTTAACATACGTGTTGTTTGGCTGTTTCTTCTCAGCATGTAAACATTCTCATCCATTCAAGATATATACTCTGTTGGACTGAGATTGTGGCTCATTGGCAGAGCACTTGCCTAGCATGTGTGAGGCATTGAGTTCAATTCTCAGCACTGCATATAAATAAATAAAATAAAGGTCCATTGACAACTAAAAAATGTTGTTTTTTTTTTTTTAAAAAGATATACTCTGTTAATTCTAAACTGTTCTGATTATTGACCCATGTCTTCCTTCAAGGAAAACTTCCTATATTCACTTCTTCATTCACATGGGTGTGACTCTTGTACCTTTCTTTCACTCAATGAAATTTCTCACCCTGATCACTAATTGCTTTGTCCACTAATTGCTTTGTAGGACTTTTTCCGTAGTCAGTTAATATCTGCTGTACGTGCCACTCTTACTTGTTCACTCTGTGAAGTCTCCCTGACTCCCACTTTCTTTCTTTCTTTTTTGCTTTCTTTCTTATTTTGCAGTGTGGGCAATGAATCCAGGACCTTGCACATGCTAGGCAAATGCTCTACCATTCAGTTACATCCCCAGCCCTATTTTCTTCCTTTAAGTGAATATCTTTTCATACTTTTTAAAGTTTGAACTGTATATTGAAGTATTGACCTATGATGATAATTTAGTTAGTATTACTTCAAGAAACTTAACTGGATACCGGCCCTTACTCCAGCTCTGAGTTAGATGCTCCTCTCTTGTGTTCTATAACCCCCTCTATTTATCTTTATTATAATTTTTCATAGTGTAAGTGTCTTGTACATATTTTTTCTCCTAATATGCTGTGACCCTTAGAGGGCTCTGCCTAATACAGTCTAAGTAATGGATCTGAAATTAAATTTTTGATGTATACTTGCATGTCAAGAGATTCCCCTCAGGGCTCTAGCAGAGGATTGCCTTTGCAAAGACCTGTGTACCTGTCTTCCGTTTTGTAGAGGACTTACGTCTTTTATAAGAGCTGCTCAAAATGACCAGTCTGGATCTGCAGAGACTTAGCTATCATCTAGATTTCAGCAGTTTCTTTTTCCACTTAGGATTAAAAGATCTTTCATGTTTTATGATGTATATTAAATGAGACAGAGATGGATAGGTAGACAGAATGGACATGGTAATGTTTTGCTAGACTCTGGATCTGTAAGTCTTGATCTGGGTGTAAGTTGTTAATCCTATTAACTGTTAACATTTTAAAAACTTTATTGACCTAATTTGCATATCACAAAATTCAACTGTTTTTAATGTACAATTCACATTACCAAAGTGTAGTGATTAATAAGATCAGGGACTCTATTTTTAAAAATTAATTAATTTATTTTACAGTAGAATGCATTTTGACATACTATATACAAATGGAGCACAACTTCTCATTCCTCTGGCTGTACATGGTGCAGTCATTCCAGTAGTGTAATCATCCATGTATATAGGGTAATAATTTCTGTCTCATTCTATTGTTCAGGGACCCTATTGAAATTGGATAATAACTAGACATTAATTTTGGCAAGAAGACTTACCCTTACCTAATTCAGCTAGTAATGAAATGGTTTGCTCAGGGATGGGCCTGTATTAGGTGTAAATAAACACAGAAGTTATATTACCTAAGAGAAGAAAGACTGTTTCTGGGGTTTTGTTTGTTTGTTTTGTTTTTTTACTTATTCCTGTAGTTTTTTTTAAAAAAATATTTTTAGTTGTAGATGGACATAATACCTGTATTTTATTTATTTATTTTTATGTGGTGCTGAGGATTGAACTAGTGCCTCACCCGTGCTAGGCTAGCGCTCTACCACTGAGCCACAACCTGTCCCCCTATAGCTTTTCAAGATACTTAGAAATTTCTTTTAAAATTGATGTTATTGAGAGTTTTCATTTTGCTAGATGGGTTGAAATAGAAGCTTTTATCTTCTCTTGCCTGAATTACTGCAGTACTTTCTTTAGTGCCTCTTCTCCCCACTGGCTCCTCCTAATCCATACAGCTCGGAATGATCTTTTAACTCAAAGCTATGTGTTCCTTCCTGTTTCAAATCCCCAAAGGGTCTACACATTCTTCTTTGGAGTGATGTGTTCTCCTCTGTCACCACCATAAAGTCCCTCCAGGCCTAAATACCATTCTCTCTGGTATGATGAAGAATCATATGATGAAGAATGAGTATTCTGCATTTCTTCCTCTCAAGACTTGCACTTTGCACACAATATTGAAATCGCTAGCACCACCACCTCGGTGGTGCTCCGGTGTGTTAGTGGTTTAGTGGAGTCCCAGTTGTGGGAGAAGACAGCCAAATTTGGGAGTTTTTTAGCATAGAGTAACCCTGACGTTGGGGGAAGGGTGAAAGCACTGAGGGATGGGTGTGGTAGCAGAGGAGCTGTTCCTGGAGGAACTGAATCTCAGTGGCTTGGAGAGTCAGTTCCGGCATTGGTATGTTCCGCTTCTGTATTGCAGAGCAGGGAAACCGCTGAAGTCATGTGCTCTGCAAAACTCGTTCAGCTGGTTTCCTCTTCACAGACCCCTAATTCAGATTCCCACCCAGTTCTTTTCTACATATGCCTTTGGCCTGGGCTTGTTTTAAGGCTTACCTTCTCAGTATAGTTATTTCTTTGTTTTGCTGAGGCAGAGTGGGTAGGACCCTGTTTTTACTCCCTTTGAGAAATGTTATCAGCAGGACAAGGTAGACAGGTATTATGTAAATTTCTGTGTGTCAGACTCTAGAGGTAGGTTTATTTCTGGGGATCTGGCACACACACTCATGTGTACATGCACATATATACGACTAACATTGTTTAGAGCCTTCTAGTGCTTCACATATCTCATTTAATCCTTACAACTTTATGAAGTTAGGTGTTACCCTGGTACTGAATTACAGTCAGGAAATGGAAGGTCAGAGGGGTCAGTTAGATAACATGTCATTCTTGCTCATTTTTATTTCCTTCCCTCTTTTCTCAGGGAAGAAGTAGGGGTATGTTTCTTTCTGTAGCAAGCTGCCAGCTCTCTGCTCATCAGAACCTTGTCGTCGTCGTCTTTTTTTTTTTTTTTTTTTTTTTTTAAATATTTTTAGTTGTAGATGGACACAATGCATTTACTTTATTCACTATTTTTTTTTTTTTTAATGTGGTGCTGAGGATTGAACCCAGTGACTCACATATGCTAGGCAAGCGCTCTACCCCAGCCCTGTTTTTTATTCTTGTATTTTAGGTACCTCCTTTACTTATTCTTTTTTTACAGGCTGTACAAATATGTGCTTCTTCTACAGCCATTAAAAACAAAAACAGGGCTAGGATTGTGGCTCAGTGATAGAGTGCTCGCCTAGCATGTTTGAGGCACTGAGTTCGATCCTCAGCACCACATAAATGTAAAATAAAGATATTGTGTACACGTAAAACTAAAAAATAAATACTTAAACAAAACAAAACAAAACACCTTCCCTTTGACATGCCACCATCTCAGACTAACCCATTCTCCATTCCCCTAATTTCTCTTCTCTCTTTTTTTTTTTTTAAGGTCATATCTTTTATTAACTCATGCACAATTACTTGTCTTTTGGTGTGTTGAAACAATAAGCCAGACATTTTTCATAATAATGTGTGTCAAAGTGACTGGCCATAAAAACTCTATCAGCATTCTTCTGAAGGGTGCTCCTGACAAGGTGATTAATTTTGCAATTATCATCTTCCTTGTAGTGTTTTAGGATAGTCAGCTTAACCTTTTTTCTCATATGCTCATTCTTGGAAGTGGTATAAGACTTTTTTCCTTTTTTTAGTGTTACCACGAAGTCTCAATATAAGGTAAAGAGTGGACTCCTTTTGAATGTTGTAGTGAGACAAAGTGCATCCATCTTCCAGTTTCCTGCCAGCAAAGATTAGCCTTTGCTGATGAGGAGGAATGCCTTTTATATCCTGGGTCTTGGCCTTTACATTTTCTATAGTATTTGAGAGTTAAGCTTTGAGCTCTCTTATTGGTCTTCTCAATAAGAATGTGTACCCCACCTTCCACCCCAGTACTGGGGTTTAAACCCAAAGTCTTGTACATGCTAGGCAAGTCCTCTACCATGGAACTACATACCAGCCCTTTTTATTTTGAGACAAGATCTCACTAAATTAGTTTTAGGCTGGCCTAAAACTTGGAATCCTCCTGCCTCAGCCTCCTGAGCAGCTGCAATTATAGGAGTACATCACCAAACCCTGCTTCTCAGTAAGGTTTTTGTTTTTGTTTTGTTACTGGAGATTGAATAAGGGTGCTTTACCACTGAGCTTCATCCCCAGTCCTTTTTGTGTATTATTATTTTAAAAATTTTGAGACAGGGTCTTGCTAAGTTACTTAGGGCTTTGCTAAATTGCTGAGGCTGGCCTCAAACTTGTGATCCTCCTGCCCTAGCCTCCTGTGTGGTTGGAATTACAGATGTGCTTATCCCCAATGAGCTTTTTATGAAACTCTACATTGTGGTTGCAGTACTACTTCAGATGGCATACCAGAAAACTCTTTTTCCCTTCTTAAACTTGATAAAGAAGATTGTACTTGCTCTCTCTCCTTCCCCACATCTAGTTATTTTTCTACTTAGGATCACTTGTCTAGTTACTGTACTCTGATTCCTCCCTCACCACTCCACTGAGGCTCCCCTTACAGAGGTTACAGATGAACTTCCTATTTGCCACATCCTTTTTCTCATTTTATTTATTTTTCATATTTCTTCAATTTTATTTAGAGGACCTGTGTGTATGTTGCTTCCTTGAAGCTAAGGCCATTTTTTAAAAAAATATTTATTTATTTATTTTTTGGCGGACACAACATCTTTGTTTGTTTGTGGTGCTGAGGATTGAACCCGGGCCGCACGCGTGCCAGGCAAGCACGCTACCGCTTGAGCCACATCCCCAGCCCGCTAAGGCCATTTTATTTGCCACATTCTTTTCTTTCTGTTACCTGTCTTTCTGCAGCATTCAAAGATGATGACTGTCCTCCAGATTCTTGAAATTTTTTCCTTCCTTGATTGCCATTATGTGACTCTCCTCTGATTCTCATTTTACCTACCACAGTGACTTTCATCTGTCAAATATTGGTGTCTTTGAGACACAGTCTTTCGTCTTTGATATTTTTCTCTTTAACTTGTTTCCCTGAGGATCTCATCTTCTTTCCAGATTTGAAAATGGTGCCATTTTTCCAACTCAGGTTTTCCTCTTGAGTTTCACACTTGTATTTCCAACTGCCTGCAGGATGTTATTACCCAGATGTCTTTTTGACATTTCAAGCTGAATATGTTTCAGTCATGAATTTATCATCCTCTACTTCTGTGGGTGTCCCAGTCTTGTTCAATGGCATCATCTTCTTCTGTGGGTGTCCCAGTCTTGTTTAATGGCATTATCTTTTATTTAGTCATCCATGCCACCAGCCACCAAGTCAGTTTTTAAAAATAAAACGTTTTCCTTTTCCTTATATAGAAATTTCTGTAATTTTGCTGTAGATGGTATGTGGTGCCAGATTTTTTTCTGGAAGTGTAAGAATGTGTGTTTTCCACACACACTGGATAATAAAGTATTCTTTTAAAAACCTTTGGTAATCTGATAGCTGAAGATAGTTATATTGTTATTTTAATTTGCATGTCTCTGATTTGTAGTAAGATTGAGACATTTTCATGTTATTATTTGTTTCTTCTTTTATGAGTTGTCTATTTGTTTCTAGACCATTTTTCAAAGGAAATATTTGTGATTTTATTTGTCATTGGTTTTTTTTTTTTAGTATTTATTTATTTAATGAGTGGTGCTGGGAAGTGGACCCCAGAGCCTTATGCCTGCTAGGCAAGTGCTCCACCACTAAGCCACATCCCCAGCCCTTGTCTTTTCATTTATTTTGAATATTTAAAAATGTTTAAAAATACATATAAAAGTTTTAAAATATATATAGCTTACATATAAAGGTTATAGGAGTTTGTTAGCTCTTTGTTGTATGTTGCCTCCCCCCTTCAGTTTCTTTCTTTTCCTTGCCTTTTATTTATTTATTTATTTATTATTATTATTATTATTATTATTATTATTATTATTTTGTGGTGATGAGAATTGAACCAGGGTCTACCTCACACTAGACAAGGGCTCTCTCACTGAGTTGCATCCTTAGCCCAGTTCTTTAAAAGTTTTAGTTTTTAAAACTTGCTTTAATTACAGGTGGAGAGGCAAAACCAGCCCTGGCAACTTAGTGAGGGCCTAAGCAACTCCCAAGACCCGTCTCTAAATAAAGTATAAAAAGAGGGCTGGTGGGGTGACTGGAGTTGTGGCTTGTCTAGCATGTGTGAGGTCCTGGATTTGATGCTCCGTGTCACATAAAAATAAATAAGTAAAGGTATTGTGTCCATCTACAACTAAAATAAAGCATCGGCAGTGGGGGGAGGGGTGCTAGGGATGTGGCTCAGTGGTTAAGTGCCCTTGGGTTCAATCCCTGGTACCAACCCCCCCCCCAATAAATAAATAAATAAATAAATAAATAAATAAATAAAACTTGCTTTACAGAAATTTAAATAGCCATTTTATTTATCTTTTTCTTTCTGATTTCCAGTGTTTAATAAATTTCTTTCCCACAACTATTCATATATAGAAATGCACACTTCTATTATATTTAAATCTCTAATCCACTTAGTGCTCATGTTAATTGCAAAATGTGAGATCAAGAGTTAGCTAAACCCCACACCTTTCCAGTTGTCTATGAAACCATTTTCCTCACTACCCTCCTTCTTTTCCACCTATCAGACCGTCAGTTGGAATGAATTCTAACTTTGTAATTGTTCCTTATCCTTTTTTTGTCCCTGTAGTTGCCTCAAAGACCTTATTATTTTTTGAGTTTATGAAATAGTTGTATAATATTTCTCCTTTGAATCTGTCTTTCATGTTTCTGTCCTAGTTAAACTTCTAATTCTCAGATCTGACCAGGCCACTAATCTGGAAAACTTCTGGTGGTTCCTGCTGCCTGCAGGATAAAATACTGATAGTCCAAATACATCTTCATACATCTTCACCTAGTCCCCTACTACATTGATTTGTCATTCCCAGAGTATGCTCTTTGATTTCATACTTTTTTGCTCTTTGTTTTTGCTGTTATTGTCTTAGATGTCTCCTTTCCCTATTTTTTATCTAACTTGCAAAGTCGAATTCAAATATCTTCTATTGTAACTAGTTGTTTAAGCATCTCTGTTCCCAGTGAGTACATTCCTTGAAGATAAGGGACTGCTATTTAGCACATATCACTTCACTGATAAGTGTTGCCCAGAGGAGTCACAAATGTTTCCTGAGTGAATATGTGTCACTGGATTTTATTTTATTTTTTTTGATAATTGATTTAGAAGATGTATAAATAAACAAAACTTTATAAAAACAGACCAAATATAAAAGGAAAGTAAGATTCTTAGATAATTATATTAAAGATAGGCTTTTGTTTAGGCACTCATTTTTCACACTAATTCTGTCAGCTCAACCTATTAATAGGCTTCTCTCTCTCTGTCTCTCTCTCTCTCTCTCTCTCTCTCTCTCTCTGCTTGGTAGAGTGAGGGTTGTCAATGTGGTCATATGCTGCACTGTGGGATACCTCAGGAACCCTCTTTTAGAGCTTGAGCTTTTGTTATTGAGCTTTCTGTAGGTGGTAGCTGTTAATATTTTTAAAGGAGGTGGTGTATTATAGCAAATTATATTGTCAAATAATATGTAGTATTACATTATTATATATTATATTATTATATATAGTATTATATTAAATCAACTTAGGTTCGAGGGTGAGCTTACTAGTTGAGTAATCTTGGACAGGTTATTTTACTTTTTGAACTCCAGTTATCTGTAAAATAAGAATGATACTACTACTTAAAAGGTTGTTGCAAACATCAAGTGAGATAATGTGTATATGTAGCATTATATCTGCTATATGGTGTTAGATTTTTTTCCCCCCAGTTCTGGGTTCCAACTCCGGATCACATGCTAGACAAGTGCTCTACCACTGAACTATGTATCTGCCCTTTTTATTTTATTTGGAGAACAGAGTCCCCCTAAGTGTACCAGGCTGACTACACTTTTGATCCTCCTACCTTAAGCTACCCTAGTAGCTGGAAGGTATGTGCCACTGTGCTGGCTAAAAAAAATTAAAAAAAAAAATTGTTTGAAGTTTTATTTATGTTGAAAATGAACTATTCAGATGTTGCTTTTTTCCTGTTCAGTAGTTGTTTCAGATCTTATATCACTTTGAAAAATAATTTGCATTTTAGTTAGATTTGCTAAAACAGTTTTGGGGTTAAACTCGGGAGGAGAAATTGTTGAGTGTTTATATCCTTTGTGAGAAGAACTAAGAACTCTACTCTCCACTTTATTCACAAGTATGAGTTTTGCACTAAGCTCTATTTCTGGCAGTGGCTGAGAGTCCTGGTCACATGTAAGTGTTCTGATGTCGTCACTCTGTATGATATTCTAAGAACATTTTCTGGAGGGGGCAGGTATTGGAAGTTGAACCCAGAGTTACTTTGCCACTGAGCTATTTCCCCAACCCTTTTTATTTTTTTTAATTTTAAGACAGGGTCTCCCTCAGTTGCTTAATTCCTTCCTAAATTGCTGAGGCTGGCCTTGAACTTATGGTCCTCCTGCCTCAGCCTTTGGGTAGCTGGGATTAAGGTGTGTACCACAGAACCTGGCTACAAGTGAGGTTTTAATATAGAATTAAAGCAGCTCTTCTTGGAAAAAATAAGAATTTCTGTTGAGTGGAAAAGTCTAATAAAATAATTTAATCTGAGGATTTGTTTGTGATTCTGGAGTGTTTAGAATGAAGAAGGTGATAGTCCCCTTCCGTTTTGGGCTGGTTGGACCATACTTGGAACTTGGGGTTCAGTCAGAGAATGTTCAGAGATGAGTTAGAAAGACATGAGGATCAGGGAGTCATGTCCTGCAGTCCTGGTAGTACCAGGTAACCTTTTTTTTTTTTTTTTTTGGTACCAGGGATTGAACTCAGGGGCACTTGGCCACTGAACCACATCCCCAGCCCTATTTTGTATTTTATTTAGAGACAGGGTCTCACTGAGTTGCTTAGTGCCTTGCCATTGCTGAGGCTGGGTTTGAACTTGTGATCCTCCTGTCTCAGCCTCCCAAGCTGCTGGAATTGCAGGCATACACCACTATGACCTGCCTAGGTAAACTTTTGAGCATCAGGCACTATTCTCAGTACATTGTTGTGTTCTCCTTAATCCTCCTAAATATTCTGTGGGGAAATGCTACTATTAGTTTTGAATACTACTTGAAGGATCTGAAATTATTGTACTTGACAGACGTGCCTGCATCATAGAGGAGGAGGGACTGGATAAGTATTTTTTCAATAACCAATCAAGCACTGTACTACCTTCTGCTTTACTTGCAGTGTTAATTTTCATCAGCAAACTGTTTGGAAGGTGGTGTTATCCTCTTTTAACAAATGAAGAGATGGGTAGATGGCTTGCTGTCTTTATAGGTGCCAGAGACAGAATATAAATCTAGGTCTTTCTAAGTTTATGGCCAGTGCTGGTCACATTATATCTTTGGTCCATACGTTATAAAAAATGGTTTTTAATATGGTTATTTAAAAAAATTGGATTGGCCAATGATTTTTTTTCTTTTGTGAATATATTGATTGATTGTACCAGGGATTGAACTCAGCCCCCTGAGCCACATCCCCAGCTCTATTTTGTATTTTATTTAGAGACAGGGTGTCACTGAGTTTCTTAGTGCCTCAGCCTCCTGAGCCACTGGGATTACGGTGTGTACTACCATGCCCAGCTGAGATTTATTTTTAAATGTATTTATAAAACTGAATTAAATGCTTATGTTTTATAAGATGGTTTTGCATCTGAGTTAAGAATTGGTGGTATATTCATAATTAAGCTAAAATGCTTAAAACCCCAGTAAGTGGACAGAATGTGGAGCAGCCTTTTTCTGCATGGGTTGTCTGAAAATTTGTTCCATTTAATCAACCCTGTGGAATGCAGTCTGTTAGGGACTTACCGTGATAAGGTAAGAACCACACTGGTATAGTGAGGAGGTTTTTAAAGGAGAAATCTGTCTTCTTACTCCACCTTTGCCATTTAACTAGCAGGTAGCCTTGAATAAACTTCATTCTTGTTTGTAAATGAGATTGTGCAAATGAGGTACAGCTTTGGGGTAGGCTTTGGGGCAATAAAAAAGCACTTTTAAAAGTTAATAATTTGGGGCTGGGGATGTGGCTCAAGCGGTAGTGCGCTTGCCTGGCATGTGTGCGGCCCGGGTTCGATCCTCAGCCCCACATACAAACAAAGATGTTGTGTCTGCCGAAAACTAAAAAATAAATATTAAAATTCTCTCTCTCTAAAAAAAAAAAAAAGTTAATAATTCATATTTGTATGTATTTTTTAGTACTGGAGGGCCCACACACATGTGCTCTACCACTGAGCTTACACCCCCTCTTCCGCAGCTGAGTTATACTTCTTAGGGCCTCTCCTAAGGAATTAACTCTAAATATAGAAGAACATTGTACACAATGATATTCCTTGCAATATTGATTATTTAATGGTTCAAAACATTTGTGAATGACATAAATGGCCAACAAAGGGTGACTGATTATGCACTTGGTGGGATTTTCATGTAATTTAAAACTCTTCAGAAACTAGATAATAACATGGGAAATAATCATACAATTTTGAGAAATGTTAAATAATTTTTTAATGGGTTTGTATTATATTTAAAAACAAAAATGAAGAAACAAAATCAAAGGGATTTACCCTAGAAGTGCATTTGGTTTCTGGCTCTTGTACTTTGTGATTATGTGATTAAGTTAACACTGAGGTTATATAGTATGGCACCCTACTTTTTCTAAGTATTCTATCCTGATTTAACTTATTTTTATAAACAAGCCAGGTGGTACTCCATTGTGAGGCATTTTTACTGGAGGGTGAGCCACACTTGTGGTGACTTGGAGGCCACCTTCTGTATTTTGCCTGTTTATTCTAGCTTTCTTCCTCTGCTTATCTACTTCCATCAGGTCACAGTTCTGATCTGATTTTTATGTGATGTGCAAAGAATTCTACCTCTCTATAGAAAAGTTACAAGTCAAATTATTAATCTGATTGCTATAAAATAGCAATCACATTAATAATTTTTTTCAGAAGAAATGACTGCCTTCTTTTTTAAAATTCTTATTCGTTCACGATAGCAGAATGCATGTCAGTTCATTGTACACAACTGGAGCACAATTTTTTCTCCGGTTGTACACAATGTAGAGTCGTACCACATATGCAGTCATACATGTACCTAGGGTAATGATGTTCATCTCATTCCACCATCTTTCCTACTCCCATGTCCCCTCCCCTTCACTCTCTCTTCTTTGCCCGATCAAAATTGCTTCATTCTCCCCCTACGCCATGCCCCCCGCCCCCGCCAATCCATTAAGGATCTGTATCTACTTATCAGTGAGAACATTCATTTTTTTGGGGGGGGGGATTGGCTTACTTCGCTTAGTATGATATTCTCCAACTCCATCTGTTTACCTGCAAATGCCATAATTTTATTCTGTTTTAGTGTTGAGTAATATTCCATTGTGTATATGTATCACAGTTTCTTTATCCATTCTCTATTGAAGAGCATCTAGGTTGCTTCCTTTTTTAAAAAAATTTTAATCTGATAATTTCAGAGAAGAACCTAACTACTTCCTATATCTCCAGCCCTTTTATTTTGAGACAGGATCTGTGTTGCTGAGGGTCTCACTGGTAACTCTTTCTGGCACTGATTCAAGACAAAATATCTATTGTGCCTTTTACCATAGTCTTCCCTACATATTCTCATTTTGAGAAAAAAATAATTTTTTCTTTGTGTGTTTATATGCTAGAGGGCTGTTTTTGGCTTAGACTATCATTCAGGTTAATAGGAACCTGAATTGATTGTCCCCTGAGATGTGGGGTTGCCAGCAGTTGTTTGCTAGAATGATTTTATCCATATCCTTTTTAGCAGTAAAATATTGGAAAGAAAATTATATGATACATGTCTTTGGATTACTGCTATTTTTCTTACCAACAACTGCCATTGTTTTAATACTGCCCTTCTGGTCTTTAGGCTCTTGAAGAGGGATAGTTCAGATTTTGTAGCTGTTGCAAATTGGTATATAATTTAGTTACTCTGGCAGCTCCTCTGGAAAACTTGTTTCTTTTCCCTCCCCTTTCTGACATTGGGTATAGGAAACAACTTGAAAAGTATCAGTTCTATTCACAGGTCTATCCAGCCTTTATTAAAGTACCTACCAGTAGCCAGCTTCAGCAACTTAATGACACCTTATCTCAAAGTTAAAATGGTTGAGCCGGGGTGGGATGGAGGGTGTGGTGGTGCACACCTATAATCCCAGCAGTTTGGGAGACTGAAGCAGGAGGATCACAAGTTCAAAGCCAGCCTCAGTAGTGTAGCAAGGTCTTAAGCAACTTAATGAGACTCTGTCTCAAAATTTTTTAAAAGGGCTGGGGATGTGTCTCAGTGGTTAAGTGCCCCTAGGTTAAATCACTGATAACCACCCCCCCCCCCCCAAAAAAAAAGTATCTACTGTGTTTCAGGCAGTATACTAGCTGCCTTAAGGGTAAAATAGATTTGAAAATGAAAGTTGTTGCTTTTCTTTAATATTCTGAACGTTTTTTTCAATTTGAAAAGGTAGAATTGATAAAGGAAATTGAATTCTGAATTTAAGTGTAACAACTTATAATAAAAGTGTGATGAATTCATATTCTATAGTCCTACAATTTATTAATACAAAGAATATGTAAAACATAAATGGAATAATAAATGCATTTACATGTTATTTGGCCTGTATTTCTATTGGCTCGGTGTTTTACAAATTTTTGTGAAGGCGGAGATCATGACATATTTAGATTTTTTTTTTTCAGTTTTATTTGCTTTATAATTTAAAATTCTAGAGCTGGGGATATGTGTGGCTCAGTGGTAGAGAGTGCATGCTCCAGTCCCCAGCACTGCAAAAACAAAAACAGGGAACGTCTGTGTATCAGTAAACATTATAAATGTTTCATTTTTGTGTGGCAGTAATTATTATTATTATTATTATTTTTTGGTGGAGATTGAACCCAAGGCTTAGCACATGGTAGGCAAGCAAGCATTCTACCATTGAGCCACTTGAGTTTTTTTCGTTTGGCTTTCAAAGTTTTATTATAGTGGTCAAACAGTCCAAAGTCAAAACACAGTGTTTTGGAAACATTTTTCTTAGTATGGTAAAGAATGTGAGAATAATATTAACCTTATAAAATTTGAGTGGAATTTTTTTTAAATTAGGGGTTTATTTATTTATTTATTTATTTTACAGTAGAATGCATTTTGACATGAAGTGCACAAATGGAGCACATCTCATTCCTCTGGCTATACACGGTTCAATGTCACTCCACTATTATAATCATACATGTATATAGGGTAATAATGTTTGTCTCTTTCTACTGTTCTTCCCATCCCCACAGCCCCACCCCTCACCTGACTCTCCTCTACACAAACCAAAGTTCCTTCATTCTTCCCTAAATTAGGAGTTCTTAATCTGGGTTTCATAAAGTCAATGAAATGTCTGAAATTATTTGTAAAATTTAAGTGTATGAACATTTTTCTGCAGAACAGTCTATAGATATTCATAGGATAATGTGGCTTAAAAAGTGGTTTAAAAACCATTGCTGTAAAGGAATTTTAGTTACCTACATTTCTGTTGTTAGAAAATAGATAGGTATTGGGGCTGGGGCTGTGGCTCAGTGGTAGAGCACTCATCTGGCGTGCTTGGGACACCGAGTTCAATCCTCAGCACCACATAAAAATAAAATAGTAAAATAAAGATGTTGTGCCCACCTATAACTAAAAAATAAATATTAAAAAAAAATAGATAGGTGTACCTAAACCTTCCTTTGTTTTATCTTAGGCTTTTCTGAATATTTGAGTGGAAAAGATAAAGTTTTGTTTTCTTTTCTCTTTACAACCTTTTTTTTTCTGCCTTTAAAATCACCTTCAAGAATTGTTTACTGCTTCCATAGGAATTTCTTTTGGTATTTTAGCTAATTGTCTGTTTTGATAATCCTTAAGCCACCTCAAAATCTGAACTGAGAAATTCACTGTTTGGATTCTGAATTCTGAAACTGAAAAAGAACATAAGCAACAGATAGGAGATTTTGAACAGTTAGAATGGTGGTTTCAGTCATACTTTTTTTTTTTTTAAAGAACTTCTTCAGGAAGTAACGTAAAGGTTCAGGAAAGAGTCTGCCATTCATGGGATAGTAAGGATATGGGGAGTCAGTGGCTCTATTGGTGTAGCAGGGGAAAGTGAAAGTAGAGAAGATGGCATTGGTGATCAGGCATTTCCTAAGTTCTCTGCCTTGCCGATTTTTTTTTTCTTTCTTTCTTTCTTTCTTTTTTGGTACTGGGGATCAACCCAGGGTCACTTAACCACTGAGCTGCATCTTTAGCCACTCCCCCACCACCACCTTTAAATTTTGAGACAGGGTCTTGGTAAGCTACTGAGGCTAGCCTGGAACTTGTGATCCTCCTCTCTCAGCTGCCAGAGTTGCTGACTATTGTACCTGGCTCTGTTTCATAGATCTGAATGGTTCACGGCTCTTTGTGGAAATGGGTCTTAAAAGAGTTGCTAGGACTGAGTGTGTAGCTGAGTGGCAGATCTCTTGTCTAACAAGGTTTTTGTGAGGCCCTGGGTTCAGTCTCCAGCATTGCAACAGACAAAAAAACAAACTAAAAAACCAACAAAACCAGAGAGTGTTGATATACTGAATTTAAAACTTCAGAGAAAGTGGAAGTTAAGCATAAACTTTCTTAAGAAAGATTTCTGACTTGCCTTCTCTTTTTTCATGTGCTCTCCTGCTTTTTGTGCAGGTGGATGGAAGCATGCCTAGGAGAGGGTTTGCCACCCACCACAGAACTGGAGGAAGGGCTTCGGAATGGGGTCTACCTTGCCAAACTAGGAAACTTCTTCTCTCCGAAAGTGGTGTCTTTGAAAAAAATCTATGATCGAGAGCAGACCAGATACAAGGTGAGTTCTACTTTACTTGGTGCTTAGATTTTTCTATAAAGTTGAGAAAGAAGGCTAGCGAACTGTATTCTGAGAGCAGTTGAGAAGTATGTGTAAGATGTGTTTGCTCCAATAAAGTATGGCCTTTAAAATACCTGGAAGAATGGAGGAAATAGTGCAAAAGAAATATATAGTAGTAAAAGAACTTTGTCTCTCTGTATTTCTGTTAGAATTCTCTTTTTGGTGCTAGGAATTGAACCTATGTCTTCACTCATGCTGGACAAGCACTCTACCACTGAGCTATATACCCTGGCCCCAGCAGAATTCTTATGTTGCTGTGTGTCCAGAAATTTTCATAATCCTAATCCTAGATGAAATTTTTCATTCTTGGAAAGTAGAGGAAGTAATTAGGGGAATTACTTTTATTTATTTAGGTACCAGGGATTGAACCCAGGGGCACTTAAAAACTGAACCACATCTCTAGCCCTATTTTATTTATTTATTTATTTTAATTTTGAAACATGGCCTTTCTTAGGCTGGCTTTGAACTTGCAATCCTCCTGTCTCAGCCTCCCTAGCCACTGGTGGTATTACAGGTATGTGCCACTGTGCCCAGTAGGAAATTACTCTTTAAATCTAATTTTAACCAAGTGCTGAGATTTATTGGCAAATAGAAATCCATAGCAACTTCAGGCAAAAGCATTACTCTGTAATATCAGGTAATATGCAAGGTTAAATGCAAAAATGACTCAATTTCAGAAAATTAAAATTAATAAAATGGTTTGATTTCTGTGACTCAGGGCCCTGAAAAAGACTATTAAACTAAATTGGAATATTGATAAGGAGCAAATTTTGTTGTCTACAGAACTCCTAAAGGGACTTTGCTCATCAGCTCTTACTTGTAACAGCATGAGTATGAAAAAAATGGCGGAGGACAGCATAGCTAATGGTGAATGTAAGAGTGGTCAACTCTCAGAATTGGGCCATACATCATAATGAGCTCAGACTACAGATGATGTGAAGAAAGATTTTTACATTGTGTGTTGAAATTCAGGTGAAAATAGAGAAGGTATAGACCCTAAACCAAAATTAATATCTTAAACAGAAACTTTTCTTAGTCAAAAAACAAAACACATTGAGTTTTAAGTAAGCAGTTACTCTGAAGACAACTCTGGAGCTGTTCTTTAGACAAAATAGAAGGATAATAAAGGAGAGTAGAAACTTCACAGCAATGATTTTTTAAAAAATATCCTATCTTTGTAAGGATTTACTCTTGAAAGTAAATCTTGTTCAGAAACAGCAGACATAGGGACAGTGGGTGTATGTAGCTCTATGCTAAAGCACTTGACTAATGTACTCTCAGCCCTGAGTTCAAACCATACCACTTCAAAAAGAAAAAGATGTTTAGAAGAGGGTATTTTTATGTGTAATGTGAAAACCCTGATTGATGTATTATAATATTTGTCATTTTATTGGTAACTTCTATTTTTTATATGACACAATAATTGCTTTATGTACTTTATCTCATAATCTTTTCAATAAATATATAAGGTAGGTGTTATAGAGGGGGAACCACAGACTGAAAGGGTGAAGTGACTTGTTTATGTCACCAGTTGATGCCATGAATTGAATCCAGGATTGTGAAACTCCAAAGCCTGTATTCTGTGAAGCACACTGTATACAGGATGGTTTTCTGAGTGATTCCTAAGTGAGAGGAGCTGATGTATAAATTGGCTTCTTGGTATTGGAATGTGAATATAGTGACTTTAAATTTGAGGGGAGCTTGTAAACTCTCAGGAGGAAACTTCTGTCAGGAGAGTTTTTATTTAGTATTTGCCAATAGTACTTAATGGTCTTTTATTTCTTCTAGGCAACTGGCCTACACTTTAGACACACTGATAATGTAATTCAGTGGTTGAATGCCATGGATGATATTGGATTGCCTAAGGTAACTTGCCTGATATTCATAGTTCTGCCTGTTTCAGTAAAATAGTTCTCATTCTATCTATAAAATTATTCTCAGGATGTTTGTTTTGTGCTACTGGAGATTGAATCCAGGGGTGCTCTACCATTAACCTTCATACCCAGCCTTTTTTATTTTGAGATAGCCTCTTGCCTTAAACTTTCAGTTCTCCTGCCTCAGCCTCATGAGTAGGTGGGGATTATGGGAATGTGTCTCCTTACTGGTGGTTAATTTTTTGTTTAATGCTAAAGATTCTTTTTTTCTTTTCAATTTGTTCTTTTTTTTTTATTTCCTTATACCTGTTTTGTTTTACTCTAGTGAAATTCCCTATGATGATAATTACTTTTACTACATTAATTTTAAGACTTTTTATATTAAAGTGTTTTTTCTTAAATAGAATTTACATACTCTAAATTTCATCATTTTAAAGTGTACAGATAGTGGCTTTTATTTATTCACAAGTTATTACATTAAAAATATGAAGTTAGGCCAGGTGTGGTCATGCACATCTATAATCCTAGCAGCTTAGGAGGCTAAGACAGAAGGATTAAAAGTTCAAGGCCAGCCTCAGCAACTTAGCAAGGCCCTAAGCAACTTAGTGAGGCCCTGTCTCAAATTTAAAAGAAAAAAGTCTGTGGTCATAGCTCAGAGGTAAAACACCCCTGGATTATATATCCGGTACCCATCCCCCCAAAATTAAAAAAATATATGTTTATATATACACACACACATGTGGAAGTATTTTAGAGATGTCATTTTCCAGCTTCAGAGTAACCAAAATCCATAGGTTATTTTATATTTCAAATTGTCAAGGCAATATAATGACATTTCTCCCTGTGTCTGTTTTTGGTGGTGGTTGTATAGCAATATGCATATTCTGCATTTTTTCTCAGGAGTTTATTTTTGTGCTGCTATTAGTGAAATTGCTACTCACTAGATACCCATAAAGGCCATGTCGTCCTTGGAGGCATGGTTAAGTTTGTCTTTGACCTACTTTTAAGAATTTATTTCCCCTCAAACAATTAGAAAAACACAAAAGATGTATTTGTAAGGATTTTCCAGCCTGCTTATAATAGAAAAATTGATAGCAAACCACTTGTTCCTTCACTAGGGATACTATTGGTGTTAAAGTCAAATATGGGTGCCATTATATGTCCGCTTATGTAGACAAAGGAGCTGTCTTCACGTGTTAAGTAGGGGGAAGGAAACCAGTTTATGGTTATAAGAGCTTGTGTCCGGCTAACTCATTTCTGTGTGTTGGGATTAAGAGGTGGTTTTTATTTTCATTATATGTAGCTGTGGAGTCCAAATGTTTATAACTAAAGAAAGAATAAGAATAGTGATGTGTGAAGTATCAGAAAGTGGCTTACACCACTTGGAAATGAATATTTGATATTTAGTGTACTGCTGAGCTCAGTATTAGCTCATGTCTGTTGAAATGAGTTAAATCCAGAGCTGAGTCTTTGTAAAAGACCAGCTTTTATCCTCTTTTTTTCAGAGCAGAGTGCTGAAATTCTGTTCCTTGCCACTGGTATGTTTGAGAATTAGGCCCTACAAATGTCAGGAAATGCAATGTGTCAAAATGTTTACAGCTGCTTGGCCTTTCTGTGCACCTGTAACTTCCTGTTCCTGTTTTTTTATATAGTGTATCGCCAGTGGTCAATGACAATTTAACTTCTGCTGAATGGTACTAAGAGCTTTTTTAATATTTGCTACTGCTGGTAGTGTTATTACTATAAGATGCCTTCTTATTGATGTAATTTTAATTACTTTTTTGTTTGTTTGTTTACTAACAGTAGTAACAAACATAGAGTTCCCCAAAGGCTTTCAGGGACAGCATGGTAATCATGTCTGTAGCCTTGGAATATCTACCATACATGATGTAGGTCCAGAAGGCTTCTGAGTAACATGAACTAAAGATACTTCAGCCTAAAAATATATTGATACCCATAAAATAATGTATGGTGTGTAATTTACAGTACATATGTAGTGTTTTGGGATGTCTTTCTTAATCTCCTATGATAAGTATAGAAAATTAATACAATGATCTTTTGCTTCCTGTCCTTTCTTTTTTTTTAAAAAAAATTTTTTTTAGTTATTGGTGAACACAATATCTTTATTTTATTTTCATGTGGTGCTGAGGATCAAACCCAGTGCCTCATACATGCTAGGCAAGTGCTCTACCATTGAGCCACAACCTCAGCCCCTCTTCCTGTCCTTTCTGATTTTTTTATTGTAATTGATATTGTTGGCCACCTTCTCCCTGAAATCTTTTCTGATTTTGAGTTTTTAAATTGTTTTTAATTTGCCCAACTATTCTTGATTACTTGAACTCTTCCACTTTTGTTTAACTCTGTCAATGGGCATTTTTAAAGATGCAATCTTTTTAAAGCTATGTCTCCCATTTTTGTGGTTTCCGTTATTAAGATTCATTTGCTATAAGAAGAACATGGTACCTTCAGTTGGTTGCGATCATTTCTCCTTGGATAGCTTTTTATCACCTAGAATTTTTTATATCTAAAACTAAACCTTTCTTTTCCCCAAGTAAACGTGCCCTTCTCTATGATAAGTGAGACCATGTCATCATTATTACAGTCATCCAAGCTTAGAACCTTGGTGAGATCTTAGTCTAACCAGTCATTTCGAAAACCTTCTTCATTTATGTGAGATTATCTCTTTTATCCATCCACTGTTTTATATATATAAGAACTCCCCGGCCTGCCTCTCCAGCTCCAGTCTTTTCATTATTCAATATATCCTATGTCCTGTCTCCAGTCAGATCTTCCTAAAGCTGTTTTTATCCTTACCCTTAGTTCCAAAGCTAGGGGTTTTCTTTATGTCCTGCTTATCAAGATCAAAATTGTCTGGCTTTTAAGTTGCTCATAGTAATCTGATTCCATCATACTGACCCAACCTTATTTTTCTATTACTTTCTAGAAGATATTCTGTATATTCTTGAAAGCAATGGGCTATATATTTCCTTACTCACAAATATGGTTATTATTGCTTTAACTTATTCTTTTTTCTTGGTATCAGGGATTGAACCCAGCGGCACTTTACCACTGAACTATACCCCTAGTCCTTTTATTTTTTATTTTGAGGCAGGGTCTGAGTTGTTTAGGGTCTCATTAAGTTACTTTTATTTTTTATTAAGTTACTGAGGCTGGCCTCTAACATGTGATCCTCCTGCCTCAGTCTCCTGTGTAATTGGGATTATAGGCATGTACCATTACACCCAACTCTGCTTCATTTGTTCTTATAGTTTCTCTTGGTTGGAAAATCTTTTACTGTCTATTAGGATTCACTCATTAGTTTAGGACTTCATAGTCTGTTTTCCTAGAGGTCTTTATTATTCTCCAGATTCTTCTAATCAACTCATTATTCAGTCTTTTGCTTCCTATCCTCTGTTACCCTTTATTTCTCTAAATCACAGATTGGGTTGTATGGTGCCACTCTACGAGAGAATAGGTCTTCAAATTCAAAGCTATTGCCAGTCTAAACCTAATGCTGTTGCTATTCTACCTCATTGGTTAACCTGTCAAATATATAGGTTCTTCAGTGACCCTGGCTCTGAATTTGACATTAAATTAGCAGTAACATAGACCTAGTTCCCTGCCTTTCTGGGGCTTTTAGTCTGTTGGAGTAGCCATTACCGATAACCATAGGTAATTAGTTAATTGCACTAAGTGCTTTCAGGGAAAAATACCTGTCTTCTACATTCCCATATCCACCCTCTACTCTATATACTTTATTTTTCTATCTTTCTACTTCTTCAAAGTATTATAGTACATTTCATATTTAATGTTTTTTTTTTTAGTGTCTAAATATAGTAGTTTGCATACACTAAAAAGCATGTAGTGTTTGTTGTTGAAGTATTAATCTGACATAGTAACTAAAAAGATTGTGGTCCTTTAACGCCTCATACACTTGCCACTGATTTAAACTGAAATAGAACTTGGGTTTCATTTACCTGTGTCTGGGTCTGAAGTAACTAAATCACTTTTTACACGTCTAATGAAATTCAGTGGGTTGACCAAATAAGGATTCCCCAAATACTTTTCATTATGTATTGCCACATCTTACTCCTTGCAGTGCTTATGATGAAATGTTTGTTCAACCTAATGAAGTGATTTTCTGAATGCCAACAATGTTTTTTAATTGTCCATAGTTTTATTTGTTTTATCGATGATTGGTGAATGATTACATGAAATCAGTGGATGGATAACTTACTCTGCTTGTTTTATTTCTTCCTAGATTTTTTACCCAGAAACCACAGATATCTATGATCGAAAGAACATGCCAAAATGTATCTACTGTATTCATGCACTCAGGTAATTAGATTTTCTTGGTAAAATAAGCAGTTTAGGAGTGACATCTCAATTGAGTGTGTGTCTTTGTACATTGGAAGAGTGAACACATTTTTTCTTTAGCTTCAGGATTTTCAAATAGCATAGAAAGCTGCTAACCTCACACAATGGTGAGAAACAGCTGTGTTTTTCCAGGGAGTAAAGAGAATGGATTTATTTATTCCCATAATAACAGATAGTTTTGTTGTAAAAACACGGCAAAATCTTTCATTATTGATCTAGTGTCTCTGTGACCTCCGCATTTCACGCCGGTGCTGTCTTTTGTTTAGTCATCTAGGTCCTTGCCTTTATTAAGCTATTTGTTCACTCATTCAGTAATTTTTATACCAACATAAATATGATAATAGGAACTGAAACAAATTATTTTTTGCACAGCTTCATGGTAAATTGGGAACATGATTTAATTTCATATCCCTCATTCTTAGAATCAACAGGTGTATTCGATTGGAAGGAAAAGGCGATATCTCTGGAGGGAGGGGGGAATGGGAAGAGAGGGGATGCGTATCATATACTACAGTAATGTAGAATAATGTAGTATTTTAGTAGACTTATTTGATGGCCACAGGACTAAAGGAGAAGATGGGAAAAGTGAGTGAGACATGAATATAAGATTTCTTTGTTTGGATTGTACCTTTTTAGATAGCATCTTATGTGTGTGCTTAATAAATGTTGATTACATGAATGAAGGTATTGTATAATATTGATCTATAAGAAGCCTATTGTCACTCCATGGGGTGCTGCACTCTGTAATCATAGCTATTCATCAGGAGGCTGAGATAGGAGGTTTATAAGTTTGAGGTCAGCCTGGGCAACCAAGAGAGACCCTGATTCAAAATAAAATTAGATAAAAAGGGCTGGGGGTGTAGCTTAGTGGTAGAGTGCTTGCATAGTATGCACAAGACCCTGGGTTCAATCCCTGGTGCTACCAAAAAAAAAAAAAAGAAACCTATTTTTCTGAGTTTCTCTTCTTTCATTTTTATTCCTGGTACTAGAGATTGAACCTAGGGCTTCACACAAGCTAAGTACACACTGTACCACTGAGCTACAACTCCAGCCTGTTTACAGTGTGTTGATCACACATAATGCTGGTATCATTGGAACCAATGTGAAACACACAAAAGAATGAATACAGCTAAGGACTAGTGTACTCTTGTATTGAGAATATAGCAATTTCATATGTGTGTGTGTCTAAGCCAAAATCAGATTGATTCTGAGATTGTGATTGGCTTAGTGTCCTCAGTATTGATGATTTTAATTTTAATTTTATTTTTTGTCAATAACCTTATTAAAATTGTACCTATAATGGCTTTCTGAACTTGGCAAATGCAGAGGCTAAATTGGCAGAATTTCTCTCTACTAGTACTATAGCAGTAATGTAACCAGGGTCCCAGGCTTCAGTTCTCTGAAATACAGATGAGGATTAACTGTACCTTTCTCATGATGGAGTCAGAATGACAAAAGTATTGACAAAACTATTGTTTTCCATTTCTCTTGCATATGCAGTCTATGCTTAGAAAGTCTACACAGAGCAGTGTGTTCTGCTTTGAGATTTATAGTTTCTTTCCTCTCATTTGGTGTTTTTCCTGAAAGTGGGTTGGCACTTCCTACTTGATGATTAAGTAGGAAGTGTGTGTAATTTTTCAGAGCCTCTTCTTTTACCATAAGACACAACAGTGTTCCAGGCATGTTCCTCACCTCACACGTATTGGGGGTGGCATCACCTCCCTTTGGATCAACTGTGATAAAGAAGTATTATTTATGTTTTCTTTCTGCCCCGCCCTCCCTCTTTAAAAGTCATTTGTTAAGGCATTATTCCAGGCATGATCATTGTACTTCAGTCATAGTTATTTTTTTAAATTTTTTTTTCATTATAATGGAAATAAATTCTTTTTTTTTCTTTTATTGATTTTTTTAAAAATACACAACAGCAGTGGAATGCATTACAATTCTTATTACACATAGAACACAGTTTTTCATATCTCTGTATATAAAGTATGTTCACGCCAATTTATGCCTTTATACATGTACTTTTTTGTATTACAATTCTTAATACACATGTGTACCACAATTTTTCATCTCTGTTTGTATATGAAGTATGTTGACACCCAATTCAAGTCTTCATACATGTACTTTGTATAATGATGTCCATCACATTCCACCATCCTTGCTAATCCCATGCCCCCTCCCTTTCCCTCCCACCCCTCTTCCCTGTCTAGAATTCATCTAATCCTCCCATGCTCTCCCTCCCTACCCCACTATGAGTCAGCCTCCTTATATCAGAGAAAACATTCGGCATTTGTTTTTTAGGGGATTGGCTAACTTCACTTAGCATTATCTTCTCCAACGCCATTCATTTACCTGCAAATGCCATGATTTTGTTATTTTTTAATGCTGAGTAAAATTCCATTGTGTATATATGCCACATTTTTTAAAGCCATTAATCTACTGAAGGACATCTAGGTGGGTTCCACAGTTCAGCTATTGTGAATTGTGCTGCTATAAACATTGATGTGGCTGTGTCCCTGTAGTATGCTGTTTTTAAATCCTTTGGGTATAGTCCGAGGAGAGGAATAGCTGGGTCAAATGGTGGTTCCATTCCTAGGTTTCCAAGGAATCTCCATACTGCTTTCCATATTGGCTGCACTAATTTGCAGTCCCACCAGCAATGTATGAGTGTACCTTTTTCCCCACATCCTTGCCAACACTTATTGTTGTTTGTCTTCATAATAGCTGCCATTCTGACTGGAGTGAGATGAAATCTTAGAGTAGTTTTGATTTACATTTCTCTGATTGCTAGAGATGATGAGCATTTTTTCATATATTTGTTGATTGATTGCATATCCTCGTCTGAGTATCTGTTCAGGTCTTTGGCCCATTTGTTGATTGGGGTTATTTGTTTTTTTGGTGTTTAGCATTTTGAGTTCCCTAGCTTTTTTATATTCCCTAGAGATTAGTGCTCTATGTGATGTGTGAGGGATAAAAATTTGCTCCCAGGATGTAGGCTTTCTGTTCACCTCACAGATTGTTTGCTGAGAAGAAACTTTTTAGTTTGATTCCATTCCATTTATTGATTCTTGGTTTTAATTCTTGTGCTATAAGAGTCTTATTAAGGAAGTTGGGGCTGGGGATGTGGCTCAAGTGGTAGCGTGCTCGCCTGGCATGCGTGCGGCCCGGGTTCCATCCTCAGCACCACGTACAAACAAAGATGTTGTGTCCGCCAATAACTGAAAAAATAAATGTTAAAGTTCTCTCTCTCTCCCTCTCTCTCTGACTCTCTCTCTCTCTTTAAAAACAAAAAAAACAAAAAAAAAAAAAAGGAAGTTGGGGCCTAATCCCACATGATGAAGATTGGGCCTACTTTTTCTTCTATTAGACGCAGTCTCTGGTTTAATTCCTAGGTCCTTGATCCATTTTGAGTTAAATTTTGTGCATGGTTAGAGATAGGGGTTTAATTTTATTTTGTTGCATATGGATTTCCAGTTTTCCCAGCACCATTTGTTGAAGATGCTTTTTTTTCCCCACAGTCATAGTTATTTTTAAAGATAACACTCTATTCTTCATTATTCTTAATATATTTGTATACTTTCCATTTCCCCCTAAGTTTTGCTATTCTGAGAATACATTGGAGACTTGGGGGTGTGTAGCTTAGTGGTAGAGCAATTGCTTAGCATGCAGGAGGCCCTGATTTTGATCACCAGTATTGCCAAAAAAGAATTCATTTGGGGGTCAAATAGGCCCATAATCCCAAATTTAAAAAAAAAAAAAAACTTAATATTGGGGCTGGGCCTGTGGCTCAGTGGTAATGCACATGCCTGGTATGTGTGAGGCACTGGGTTCGATTCTCAGCACTGCGTATTAAAAAAATAAAGATCTATCAGCAACTAAAAAAAAATTTTTAAACAAAACAAAAAAACCTTAATATTTCTGAAAATAAAGTTTTAGTGCAAGCTCTTTTGTTGGCAAAACCTGGTAAGGATTAATTGAGGTTATTTAGAATATTTATGTATACTTGTATGTTTCTCTGCAGAAAAGCAATGTATTGATTATGGGTGCTGCCCCAGCACATCCTGGGAATGTCTTCTAATACCATGTACACTATAGAATCTTTTTAATATTTGAAACATTTCTACATTGATGCATGTCTGGCTCAAAGAATTTAGATAAAGGACTGTGTATGGATTCTGTTTGCTAATTAACTGTCATAAGAGTTTTTATTAATAATCTTTGAGATTAGTTTATTGATTTCTATTTTACTCTGTGTCAGCAAAGATAGTTGGAATCAAGATTAGCCAACACAGCTTGCTTCTTGCTATTGCTACAAAGTGTAGCTTAAATAGGGAAAAAGAAAAGTCTAAGCTTAATGACACGCTGACCAGATAACAGGTGTTTTTAGTTAGAAGCATGAAGCAGCCTGAGTGAAGGTTGGGAAGTAATGTTCACTGGTAGGGTTTTTAAGTTTTGAGTTTGAAGCTAAGTGCTTTTTGTGCTGGATTAGAGTATTTGAGTGGCTATTATGATTCTATTTATAGCTCCAGTGTTTCCATAAAATACTCCTAAACACTTCCTAATAAGTAAGGAAAGGTACAAGAAAGATGGTGCCCACACTCCTACTTTTTTCATCAGCCAGTGGTATCTTTGTACACTTTTAATTTACCATCAGATGACATTAAAAGTGACATTTTATGTCTCTTGGGCTATGAAAGTAATGTCCTTAAGTTTTTTAAAATGTGGCAACCATTTTTCTGTTTTATAATGGGAATAAAAGGGGAAGAAATTCCTGGAGAAAATACCCTTACTACTGGGCACAGTGGTGCATACCTGTACTCCCAGAGGATTGGGAGGCTGAAGCAGGAGGATCGCAAGTTCAAAGCCAGCCTCAACAATTTAGAAAGGCCCTAAGCAATTCAGAGACTCTGTCTCTAAATAAAATGTAAAAAAGGACTGGGGATGTGGCTCCTTGGGTTCAATCCCTGGTACTATAGATAGATTGATTAGATAGACAGATAGATAGAGCTAGGGATATAGCTCAGTGGTAAAGCTCCTCTGGGTTCAATCCCCAGTACAAAAAAAGATTAAATACTGTTATTAATCAGAATATAAGTCAGGCATATTAATGGAGAAAATATATAAGGGGACCTATTACATGTATAGAAAGTTATTGATTATTTTTATTTTGCTCTGGAAAACTTCTTGAGTAGTTATAAAATCTTCTGAGAGAGCAACTTTATATGGTTTCATTTTGAATGTTTTGCCCCAAAGGAAAGCACTTAATCATATACATGGCACTTCTCTGAGAAAATATTTAACTGCTGTGGATATATAAACAGAAAATTCAGTGTGTTTTCAGTTCTACATTTGGGTTTATTGTATACAATTTAAGTTTTGATCAGTTCTGTGAATGCAGTGTGCATGATGCCTATATATATTTAAATGATGCTGAAGTTTATAGATAATTTGCAAAAACTGTAGACAATTAAATTTCTAGGATTTGTTTCTGATGTATTTTTTTGTCTTCTCCCTTATTGTTAACTGTCAATGTCTGTGAACTGTCCATTTGATCTCTTCTAACTTAATCAAATCTAGTCTGCTATAGTGTTATAATACACTAACCTTACCCAAGTTTACAGACACTTTCTATATCTGTGAGATATTGATTCATGTTTATGATCTATAGGCTCTGAGTGGATATTAGTGAATGAGACTTTTATTGTTCCTTCTTTCATGGAGCTTAGAGTCTAATGAATTTCTTTTCTTTGTTTAATTTAAAGATTAAGGTACATAATATGTACTTTATTAAAACTCTTGAATTACCTGAATTAAAATTTTATATCAGTAATATGAATTCAGTGTAAGATTTACTGTCTCAGAATGACAATTTTTCATGACAGTTTTTAAAGTGTCACCTAAAAGTTATTGATTATAGGAAGATAAACAGAAACCAAGAGACCTCACTAATATTAGTTATGTTAAAATTAATACTAATACCTAATTATACATTATGTTTATGCCAGAACTTGGATTTGAATTTATGTCTGCTGATTTCCCTGACTGCCAGTTTTCTTTAAGAGCAGCAGGTAGGTACTGCTGGGAGGCCTAACTCTTGTATATTATGTCTTCTAGTTTGTACCTGTTTAAACTAGGCCTGGCTCCTCAGATTCAAGACCTATATGGAAAAGTTGACTTCACAGGTAAGAAGCTACATGCTTGGCAGGAAATGTTTGATTTATTTGAAACAGGCTGGAAAGTCAGCAGCACCAATTTTAAAGAACTAGGGCTTTAAAAATACTCTGGAAAAAATGATGAAAGAAATATAAATAACTTGCCTTTCTTAATGTGATGGACAGAACACTAAACTTGGAATTTCAGGCTGTGTTCTTTCACTTACAACCTAGGTATGATTAGTAAATCTGTTTTCTCATATGTAAATTGAGTAATTTTAATTTGTAATATATATAAAACATAATTGTATTAGCATCTAACATTAAATGTTCATGTATGGTAAAAAGAAAGTTTATAAGTCCTTCCCATTCCTATTGTGGGCAAAGCAAAGGCAAATGAATAGGAAGTGAAAAGATGCAAAGATAGCATTTTAGTAATTTTAAAGTTTAACCATCTTTGGGTGGGTGTTTTTATACATATTAGTCTTTTATTCCTGTTACAAAATACCTGAGACACTTTATAAAGAAAAGAGGCTACCAGGCACATTGGTGCACACCTGTAATTCCAGCAACTCCAGAGGCTAAGGGAGGATCCCAAATTTAAGGCCAGCCTTGGCAATTTAGTTATTCAGCGAGACTGTCTCCAAATTTAAAAAAAGGGGGGGGGGCCTGGGGATGTAGCTCAGTGATAAGAGCTGGGTTCAGACATCAGTTACCCGTACCCCCCAACCCCCCACATATAAGAAACAAGGCTTATTTAGCTCATAGTTTTGTAGGGTGAAAATATAAGATCAGGTGACCCTACTGATTTGGTTTGGCCTCTGGCAGATGGTATGGCAGAAGCATATCTGTGAATAGGGGATCACCTTGCAAGAGAGGTGCCAGAGAGCTAGGTGGGGCCAGAATTTTTTTTAACAGTGTCTTCTGAGAACTAACTCAAGGTTAGTTCCAGATCTACCTGCGTCCTGAGAGCAGTATCACCAGTGACCCTAGAGCCTCCCAGTAGATGCCACCTCTTAAAGGTTCTACCACCTCTCACATTATTGCACCTAGTACTAAGCCTTTAACACATGAACCCCTTAGACAAACTGGTAGCATTATGTGTATTTTCTGTAGTCAGGTGCTTGAAGAGGATGCTTGGGGAGAAAAAGAGCAGAGGTTAATATTGGTTAGGGGTAAAAGAGATTCAAGTTTTTTGAACTAGTGATTATTTTTTAGGCCTGGGAGTTTAAGAATTAATAAGAAAGCTTTTATCTGTGACATTTTTCCTTCCAGGGAAGTTGTTGACCAGATGTGGGGCAAAGGTCAAACCTTACATGTTGTTTTCTTTATCATTTGGCTTTCTGTCTTAGAAACAAAGTTATTGAGTAGCAGCTACTGATTTGGATTTTAAAGACTGAGATAACTGTGATTCACTTCTTGAGCTCCCTTTAAAGCTTCCATTTGTAAGTTAATTGTAGGAAATGCCATAAGTAGCAGTTTTGAAAACTTTCCCATAGGGTCTTCTCACTTTATAGTTAACGTTCAATGCCTAATTAATGTTTATTGATTACAAATTATATAGTAGGTACTATGTTACATGCTCCCATGTATTATTTCATTAAATCCTTTTAATAACCCTAAGGAGTAGATGCCATTTTCTCTCATTTTATAGCTAAGGAATCTGTTTCCTTCTCTGAGTTGTGAAAGGGTACTTAATTTGCTTGGTTGGGTCTTCATTCTTTTCTGTAGAAGAAGAAATCAACAACATGAAGATTGAACTAGAGAAGTATGGGATCCAGATGCCTGCCTTCAGCAAGATTGGGGGCATCCTGGCTAATGAGCTGTCTGTGGATGAAGCTGCATGTAAGAAAGAGATTTTCTGGGTTCCAGTGGGATTGTTACTACAACTTGTAGTGATTAATACTGTGGTGATGATCTTGGACAATAGGAATTCTGCTATCAAGTTTAAGTCTATAGATGGGATTTTAAACATTGCTATAGTCTTCCATGCTGTTGTTATTTGGAAATGAATTATCAATTTTGATTAAAAGAAAAACATTTAGAAAGTGAGTTCTACATTTCATTGCCTTTTTTTTTTTCTTTTTTAAAAAAAATTTTAAACATATTGATAGACCTTTATTTTATTTATTTATATGCGGGGCTGAGAATTGAACCCAGTACCTCACATATGCCAGGCAAGTGTGCTAATGCTGAGTCCCAGCCCCGGCCCCAGCCTCCATTTCATTGCCTTTTGAAGGGTTTCTTTTTTTCTTTATGGTATTCACTAGGTCATTAAGGGTGAACATTTTCCATACCAAATAAATGTTCCTTCTAGTGTTCCCTCATGAGTATTTCCCTGTGTGACTGTAAATTCAACATGGATCATAGGCAGAGCTGTGGCTTTGTGCATCAGAGACTAGGTTTGCAGGATCTAGGGAGTTACTCCTCTAGCTCCAAGTGTTTTTACTCTTATTTATGCAAAGGAACCTTTTGCTGGGTGTGGTCACACACACCTGTAATCCCATCAACTCGTGAGGTTGAGGCAGAAGAATTGCAAGTTCATGGCGAGCCTAAGCAATTTAGTGAGACTCTGTCTCAAAACTAAAAGAGAAAAGAAAAGAGCTGGGGACATAGCTCTGTGGCAAAGCACACTGGGGTTCAATTCCCAGTACAGGAAAAAAAAAAAAGTTTTTCTCTGTAATAGGGGATGCAATGTTGTTTTGTATCTGTATATATCCTTTAGTAATTTCAGTATTCTATGCTTTGAATTTTTTTTTTTTTTTTTTTAGTACATGCTGCTGTTATTGCTATTAATGAAGCTATTGATCGTAGAATTCCAGCTGACACGTTTGCAGCTTTGAAAAACCCCAACGCAATGCTTGTAAATCTTGAAGAGCCTCTGGCTTCTACTTACCAGGACATACTTTATCAGGCCAAGCAAGACAAAATGACAAATGCTAAAAACAGGGTAAAAATGGAATATTTTTATAATTAATTTATATTCTTCTATCATTCGGTATGACTCCACTTTAAAAAAGTTTTATTAAAGTATAATTTACATACAATAAAATCCATGCATTTTAAGTATACAATTTGAGTTTTACAAATGTATGTGGCTGTTTAACTATTTCACTGAAGAGTTCCCTGACTCCTCTTTGCAGTCAATCTCCATCTGCCCATCCCTCCTCCAGATAACTACCAACCTGTTTTTCTCACTATATCATACCATTTCTAGAATTTCATTGAAATGCAATTATACAATATGTAGTCTCTTGGTATTAGGTTCCATTTTGACCTCTTGTTTTCTTTTTGAATTTTGTGCGAATGAAGTTTTGGATTGTGGCCATTAAAAATTACTTATATCCTTTGGAAAGATGATTTCCAAATCATTTTCCCCAGCCCCTCTGGAGTGAATTTTTTTTTTTAACCATTTTATCACTGTGTAGAAGTTAGCTGAATGATTCTTACTTGAAAAAGAAAAATGAGGCTAAGAATGTCCTATAAGACTTCACTCAAGTTTATTCACCCCTTGAAATTAATGATTAAAATGTTTCAGTTCTTTGGAAAGTATTCAGATGATAAGATGAAGTCAACTCTGCTCTCAGAATATTCTTTAAATCTCTTATCATTGAGCAGGGATTTCAACCCCCAAAACAGGTGCCCAATTGATCTGCAGATTTGTAATTGCAGCCCTGCCCCTGTTTGTGCCACCAGTGAAGCTTCAAGATTGGTACCCATGTGTGCCCATTCTGCTCACGTCTGAGGCAAGATGTGGGTCATTAGTCCCACCACCTCACAGGGTTTATCCAGTGCTTCCTTCACTTGTCTAGCTCTGCAACATCCCAGTGCTTATTAACAAGTAGATCTAGTCAGGTTTTTAGTTGTAATCACGCAGCATTCTGCTCTTTTTTTTTTACAAAGGATTGAAGTCACATACACACTTGTTCTTAATTGTGTTGAATGGTGGTAGAGAGGTACAAATGTATTTCTGTGGTCTTCTTAGAGACCTGAACTAATTTAATTATACTTTTTACTCATCCTCAGACAGAAAACTCCGAGAGAGAAAGGGACGTTTATGAGGAGCTACTCACTCAAGCTGAAATTCAAGGCAATATAAATAAAGTCAATAGTAAGTATGTTCTTGAATAAGCACCTAAGGGGATATTACAGAATAATGTTTGTGTTGTTCTACTCTTGGACTTAAGACATGGTTTAGCTGGGCGCAGTGGTGCATGCCTGTAATCCCAGTGGCTCGGGAGGCTGAGGCAGGAGGATCAGGAGTTCAAAGCCAGCCTCAGCAACTTAGTGAGGCCCTAAGCAATTGAGTAAGACCCTGTCTCTAAATAAAATATTCAAAAAAGGGCTGGAGATGTGGCTCAGTGGTTAACTGCCCCTTGGTTCAATCTCCAGTACCCCCACCTACCCACATCCCCACAAAAAAAAGAAAGAAAAAAAAAAAGACATGGTTTAATTGTAGACATTAGTGGATTTGTTTAGGAATGATTATTTATTACAGTATTGTGTATTCTTGTGTCTGTTTGAACTATCATTGCCCTCAGATGACCCTTGTTCTTATACCTGCAAGGGCTTCTGGGCTTTCTTTTTTGATTATTTTATCCTGTTAAAAATATTTTAAAAACATGTTTTCTGACCAGGCATGGTGGAGCATATTTGTAATCCCAACAGAGGATTGAGAGGCCAAGGAAGGCGAATCACAAGTTGGAGGGCAAGTGACTTCTGTCATAGAGCCACACCCCCAGCTGTTTACTTTTAATATTTTGAGTTAGGATATCACTAAGTTAATGAGGCATGCCTTGAACTTGGAATCCTTCTGCCTTAACCTTCCAGGTATCTGTGATTACAGGTGTGGACTACCATGTCCAGCTCCTCATTTTTTTGAACATCTTTGTAAATTCCTTCAGTTAGAGATTATTCTGCTTCTTTTGAAATTTTTATAATTCCCAGCATAGTGTTATACTCAACAAAAGAACAAAAATTTTTATTATAATCAATTAGACCGCATTTTGATTTGTTTTGCTCAAGATAATAATATAGTAATCATTTATTTATTGGAGGTTCTAATTTGTTGTTTGAACTAATAATACTCTTGATAACTAGAGAGGAGTTTGGAAGAATTTCATCAACTCCATTTGATACAGAGATCTAAATCTTGACCAAGATTCTTTGTATTCTATTATATTATGGTTCATTTATTTAGGATAATGACCTTCTGAACAAAGTAATAGTTCCCTTCAAGTATGATTGATTTCTTGTGCTGTATCTCTCTGAATACTTAGGTTAGCAAATATAAACTGGACTGTGCTTATACTTAGTACTCTGTATGAGAAGAAAGTCCAGCATGTTTCCTGTTGCATAGAGTATATAAAATATTTTTTTGCTTTACTAAGGAGTTTTTCCTACAATATTGTTCAGGGTTTTATAACCTTTATTGCTTTCCTTGCTAATTATATGAGAATTATAAACTTGCAAGAAAATAATCATAAGTGTGTGTACTCGGTGTTCTATGCACATTGTTCTGATATGGTCACAGAAGTTCTTTCAAATAAACTCAATATAGTGGGGAAGGTAGCTATGCAAATGAATAATTTCAGGACAGCTTTATTATAACAAGGTAGCAAAGATATATGAGGTGCAGTCATAAAGAAGGGAATGGTAACTTCTCAAGGTTGGGGTAAGTTTTCAGTGCATGTGAATATTCACTGAGAATATGAGGAATATTATGTTCTTACGAAGATATAGGGACTTTTTCATCTTAATGTAATTATAGATAGAGGGTTTTTTTTGTTGTTGTTGTTAGGGTATGAGAACCAGCAACACTGCTCATTAACACTGCCCCAGAGGAAATCTGCAGGCTGAGTAGTTAGAAAGCAGAAAATATTTTATTTTTTGTTAAGTAGGATAATAAAATTAAAGTTAATAATTAAAGTTCAGTGAGAGAAAGTATTTAAATGTTCTATTCATATTTTTACCTATGAAAATGGTAAATTTATGCTTCCAAAGAAAGCATAATTGACTAGAGGCTTTTGTAGCAGATACTCAGATTCTGTAGTTCATACTTAGACAAAATCTGGTTGCTCTCTGAATTGATTTTATTTTCTGCCCCTACTATAAAAAAATAATAAAAATTTAAAAAAAACCTCAGTGAGGATGGGGATATTTGTTTTGTTAACTGCTGTTTTCACAGCATATCGCAGGACCTCGGTGAATATTGTGGAAGGAATAATGGCCATGTAGACCTTCAGCTGTGATTCAAGAAGATTATGTATACCTTGGCGCAGGGCTCAGGTAGTTGAATTACAGGCATAATCATTAGAAAGAAATAAGCAGTCTCCCAGGAACCTACAATGAGATCATAAATCCAGAGCAGTTTTTTCTTTCTTTTACCTTTTGGTTTTATTAGTTTTGCTTCTCCCCTATTGGTTGTACCTGCTCCCTACCCCCATAGTAACAGGCATATGTTTATTGAAGGAATAAGAAAAGGGAAAGGGGACACTTTCAAGGGAGATACTGGGTCCTCTCAGAGGGGAGAAGGGCTGCCATTTTCCATTTTATTTAAAACTTTATTTTCCCGTGAGTTGTTTTGTCTTTCTAAGAACTTATATTAATAGTTGATTTTTTTAAAGAAATCATTTTAAACTAATAAGTTTTGTTATGACCTAGGTATTTTGAATTTTTGTGTTTTATTGGTTTCTTTTTGCTCATTGGTGATAAAATCAGATGTTCATCACTGAGTAGTGGAGTAATAGTCCATTTTTTTCTAAAAAAGAAAAAAAGAGGGCTGGGGGTATAGCTCAGGTGGTTTAGTGCTTGCCTAGCATGCACAAGGCCCTGGGTTCAATCCCCAGCACCACAATACACACACACACACACACACACCAAAAAAAAAAAAAAACCCACAAACAAACAATAAAGTAAGTATGATTTCTGACTGGGTATAATTTCTGAAATCAGAAATTATTCTAACTTTGAACTTAATAACACCTTATTTATTTTACAATATATGAAGGGCTTTCGTGAGTATTTCATTTAATCTTAAAAATCACCCTATCAGCTCAGCATGATGTCATGAGCCTATATTCCACAGTACTTGGGAGGCTGAAGCAGGAGGATTGCTTGAACCCAGGAGTTTGAAATAGCCTGGGCAACATAGTGAGATACTGTGTCTTAAAAAAAAAAAAAAATTCACCCTTTACTATTACATTCAGATGAATGAATATCTGGGTTTCCATTGTCAGATGTTACATTAAAGAACTTGTGTGACATTGGAGTCTATGGCTAGAAATAGAAAGTGTTTATTTCGTGTTTTTTTTCCCAATGTGGTACTGGGATGGAACTCAGTGCTTCATGCATGCCAGGCAAGCACTCTACCACTGAGCCACAACCCCAGCCCTAGAAGTAGAGGTTGAGAGGGGGAAGACAGCTCCTTCCACTCTGCAGTTGATGTCTGGACACTGACTACCATGGCTTGAGAGTGTTCAGGAAATATCAGGATAATGAATGGATTCAAAATGATGCTATATAAGAAATGGTTGAAGAAACTCAGGCTCTTGGTAAGGAATGCATTGTCATAGGAAGCCAGAGGAGTTAAATACATTCTGTGTGAACTCTAGGATGGGAACTTTAAAAAGTCTTTGAAACAAAATTGTCAAAAATGTAATAAATTGTCATATTCTATACTTTTATCTGTTTAATAGTCTATAAACATGATCTGCTCAACTACTGGGCATTTTAGAAAGTCTGGATTGGTGGCTTCTATTAGTGCCAAGCTATCTACATCTGGAAGCTTTTAAGTAAGCTTGGGTGTGGCTTAGGAATCTGTATGGAATTTGGTGAACAACCTGGTTAAGACCCCCTGGACTGGATAACTTTAAGATTATCTTCTAATGCACAATGGAATTTTACTTAGCCATAAAGAAGAAAGAAATTATGGCATTTGTTGGTAAATGGATGAAACTGGGGAACATCGTGCTAAATGAAATAAACCAGATTCAGAAAATCAAGGGTCAGATGTTCTTTCCCACGTACAGAAGCTAGAGCAAAGTAAGGGGAATAAAAAAAGGGCATGGGTAGTCAGATATCATAAAGACAGAGGGAAGATCAACAGAGTAGGAGATTGACTAGAAAGGGGAGGAAATACAGAATGAATTTCACAAAATTAGATTATATCTATAAAGTGCCAATTAAATATATAAATGAGTGGAAGGTAGATCAGTAGAATAGAAGAAGGGGAGTAGGTAGAGGGAAAGTGGGGGACACTGGGGACTGAAATGGACTAAATATAAATTCCATGCATAAATTATTATGTTAAAATGAAGCTAGCTATTATGCACAACTATAATGCACCAATAAAAGCAAAAAAAAATTATCTTCTAATCCTAAAATCTGAAATATTACAGATAAAGGCCAAATAATATTCCCCTAATCTGGAACTGAGTTTGAGGCTATTATACTAATATGGTATCTCTTTTTAAAGCCTTTTGTCTTTTTCTTCCTCCTCAGCATTTTCTGCATTAGCAAATATTGACCTGGCTTTAGAGCAGGGAGATGCCCTGGCCTTATTCAAGGCTCTGCAGTCTCCTGCTCTGGGTCTTCGAGGACTCCAGCAACAGAACAGTGACTGGTACTTCAAGCAGCTCCTGAGTGATAAGCAGCAGAAGAGACAGGTGAACATACTCTGGGTGGAACCTGCAAGAGTTCCTGTACATCCATTTGATTTTTGTTTGTCTTTTGATATTGGGCATTGAACTCAGGTACATTAACCATCGAGACACATCTCCAGCCCTTTTTATTTTTTATTTTGAGACAGGGTCTTGCTAGGTTGCTGAGGCTGGCATTGAATTTGCCATCCTCCTCCCTCAGTCTCCCTAATTACTGGAATTACAGGCATGCACCACTGCACCCAGCTATTTACATCCATTTGAATTTCATTCTGTCATTTAAAGATATGGCCTTTTCTTATTCCTAATTTCTTTTCCATCATTAGTTGAAAAAAACTTTCCTTAGCTAAATTACACATTATCTTCAGCCCTCTTTTGCTTTTAGAGCTGTGAATCCTCTTTTAAAATAATTAATACCCTGAATCTAACCACTTCTTCACTTCAGTTGTCCTGCTCCTCCCTGAGAAAAAGCCTTTGAAGGAAAACAAAATCTGAATTTTTTTACATTATTACTTGGGAATTTCCACTTTAAAACAAACACACACCCCACACTAGTTTGCCTTGGCCAACACTGGGAAAATACTTAATTTTTTCAATGGGTAGATTATGTGAATTAAATTTTGTGGAGTTTTGGGTTTTTGTTTTTGTTTTTTTAAAGAACAAACATGAAGGGCTTTCTTTTTTGTCTAAATAAGGGCAAATATACATTTTACAAATTCTCTGTATGTTGGTTAGAGAAAGTAGCATTAATGTGCTCTAATGATTCTATAAACATTTTCTCTCAGAACATTTTGATGCTTTTCACAAAATAGTTTAAAAAATGTGCTGATATCTGGAAAGTCACTCTAGTCCAGATTTGTCTCTAGCCAAGCTGATACTTGGCTCCATGTAGCCCGTAGCTGTCACTTGTGTTCGCCCTGTGTCTGCTGCTAAGATATGAAAACTATCAGGTCTAGAGGCATAGGCATGAGTAATGTCTTCATAAATGTCCTTTGCTTTTCTCAGAGTGGTCATACTGATCCCCTGCAAAAAGAGGAGCTGCAATCTGGAGTAGATGCTGCAAACATTGCTGCCCAGCAATATCAGAGAAGTAAGAATCCTCTCAGCTGGGTGTCCCCTGAAATATTTAGGAAGGGAGGAAATTTGTGGCTTTATGTCAATAAGGGTATGAGGTTAGCATCTATTACTCCTCACCCTCTGCCCCAAGCCTACTAGCCATAATAACTACCAAGTACTTTGGGAGGCTGTAGGGTTCTTCCATTTTTTTTTTTTTTTGGCGGGGTGGGAAGTGTTGGCGTGGGTACCAGGGATTGATCTCAGGGGCATTTGACCACTGAGCCTCATTCCCAGCCCTATTTTGTATTTTATTTAGAGACAGGGTCTCACTAAGTTGCTTAGTGCCTCGCTTTTGCTGAGGCTGGCTTTGAACTGGCAATCCTCCTTCCTCCGCCTCCAGAGCTGCTGGGATTACAGGCGTGCACCACTGCGCCTAATGGGTTCTTCCAGTTTTAAAAGTAGAAGTAGAGTTAATGCAGGCTCACTTTGGCCAATAAGCACTTTATAGTCAGGGAAATATCTAGAGGAGGAGATACTAGATTGGTAAAATTTGAATTGTGAATGAGGAAAAGAAGAATGTTCCTTATGTGAGACAATAAGGAAGAAAGTGGGAGCAGGGGTGCAAAAGGTGAGCAATTCATTTAAGGAAATGGTGGTTAGAATAAAATTTTTGTATATGTTTTGGGTTGAATAAAGTCAGACAAAGTGTTAGAAAAGACTGTGGAATGCTTTGAATTGTAGCCTAAGATGTATTTGCTGGACTCCAGGGGAAAGAAAAGATGTTTTAGGTGGAGATAATATTGGCATATGGGATGAGTTGAGTAGAAAGAAAACACTGATGAGGAGAATGATTAGGAGGCTGCCCTTATTGAAATATGGTTCACATGTCATACATCATGCAAAAGAAGCAACATTTAAAAGATGAAAGATCCACTTCAAGCTTCATAGCCTGATATTTCATAGCTTCAGTGAAAATTGTCACCTCCTTTCCCATAGGGCTGTCTAAGCCTGCTGCATTTCTAACCTCCTATTTTCTGCATAGGATTGGCAGCAGTGGCAGCAATTAATGCTGCAATCCAGAAGGGTGTTGCTGAGAAGACTGTTTTGGAACTAATGAATCATGAAGCGCAGCTGCCCCAGGTGTATCCATTTGCTGCTGATCTTTATCAGAAGGAACTTGCTACTCTGCAGCAACAGAGTCCTGAAGTAAGTTAGTCAATCCTCTCTTGTTTGTAAGCCAAATGGGGTGAAAGTAAATTTAATACCCACATCTTAGTAAGCTTAGGTAGAATGTTTTTCCAGAAACTTACTTTTCTTATAGTTTATTTAAACTTCCGTCTCTCTTGGTATTGGAGAATACCTCCACTTACTGTGTTTTCTTTCTCCCTTTCTGTACAGCATAACCTCACCCATCCAGAGCTCTCTGTTGCTGTGGAGATGCTATCATCAGTGGCCCTAATCAACAGGGCACTGGAATCAGGAGACATTAGTACAGTGTGGAAGCAATTGAGCAGTTCAGTTACAGGCCTTACCAACATTGAGGAAGAAAACTGTCAGAGGTGGGTGCCCACAGTAAATGCATTGAGTCCATTACATACCTGATATCCCTGCATTTCATCTATCTTCTCTTCTGTTTTCTCTGCAGGCATTATGACTATAGTGTAATCATTCTTTTTTGTTGTTGTTGTTCTGCTTTGATTCTTTTTATTCTGTATTATGCTGAAGCATTTACAGTACATTACAGATACCATGATGTTCCTCTCCTAAATACATGTGCTTATCTAAATTTGTTATATAGCCAAAATAACACTGTACTATCAGCAATATTAATACTTCTTTTAATATCTTCTAAATCTTAGTTGTTGTTTTTTTTTTTTTTTTTCATTCTTGTTCAGTTGTTCCAAAACTGTCTTTTATAACTGGTTTATTCAAACCGGGATCTAGACCAGGACCATGTGTGGCATCTGGCTATGTCTCTTAGGTTTCTTTTAATCTAGAATAGGTCCTCTTTTTCATGACACTGACTTGTTAATGAGATGGGGCTAGTTGTTCTATAAAATTTCTCATCTTATGTATAGTTCTAGGAGCTTTCTCATGTTGCTTATTCTTATAAATTGGAAATTGGATCTAAAGGCTTAACATGATTTAGTTCACCATTTTTGTGATGTGAATATGATATGATATCAAAATTGACATATAAGATCTATTTTTTCTTCTATTTGAGATTCTTAGATTTTATCCTTGGGTCAGGGAGACAGTTTAAACACCATTGCATATTTTTTCCTTTAACAACAGGATATCATTTCTTTTTTAAAAAACTTTTTTTTTTTTGAGAGAGAGAAAGAGAGAATTTTTTAAATATTTATTTATTTTTAGTTTTCGGTGGACACAACATCTTTATTTGTATGTGGTGCTGAGGATCGAACCCAGGCTGCACGCATGCCAGGCGAGCATGCTACTGCTTGAGCCACATCCCCAGCCCCAGGATATCATTTCTTTTTGAACCTTTTACAACATCAAAGTGCTCCTTTCCCATTAACTGTTCACAGAATATTTTTTAACCCAATAGAGAATTTTTGCTTAAATCAGCACTTTAAAAGTTGCTGAATAATGATTTGTTCATCTGTCATTGCTTCTACATGCTCATGTGTCTGGTTGAGGAGGTGCTGGGAATTTAGCTCAGGGCCTCATGTGTGCTAGGCAGATGCTCTAGCATTGAGCTACACACCCAGTTTTTTTTTTTTTTTGGTCATTAAAGGAATTGCTTCAGTTGTTGCCCTTGATTCTATATATAACAAGCTATTGAATAAGTGACTTCCTTACATTTTCACATTTTGTTTAAGGGAACTCCTCAATCCCAAAACTTGCCTATAGATTATATCAAACAGTTGGGGTACCCTAGAGTCCTTTGTTCTTTGAGTACTTTGTTCCTTAGTCTTCTCATTTCTATTATCATCCTGAAGGTCTTTTGTTCTTGATTGGGGTTGGGGGCAGGTATCTCGATGAGTTGATGAAACTGAAAGCTCAGGCACATGCAGAGAATAATGAATTCATCACATGGAATGATATCCAAGCTTGTGTGGACCATGTGAACCTGGTGGTACAAGAGGAACATGAACGTGAGTAATCATCCTGCTCCTCAAGTAATGTCACTATTAAAGATGATGCAATTTCCACGAACTGGTTCTAGATATCGTTGCTAAAAATAACTTTTTTTGGGGGGGGGGTACCAGGGATTGAACTTGAACTTGGGGGCACTCAACCACTGAGCCACATCCCCAGCCTTATTTTATATTTTATTTAGGGACAGAGTCCCACTGAGTTGCTTAGTGCCTCGCTTTTGCTGAGGCTGGCTTTGAACTTGTAATCCTCCTGCCTCAGCCTCCCAAGCTCCTGGGATAACAGGCATGTGCTCCACACCTTGCTAGAATAACTTGTGTGTGTGTGTATGTATGGTGCTGGAGATTGAACCTAGGGCCTTGTGCTTGCAAGGCAAGCACTCTACCAACTGAGCCCCTAGAATAACTTTTGAGAGAAAAATATTTATAAAACTCAAAAAGCTAAGGTTGGGGGGCTGGGGTTGTGGCTCAGTGGTATAGCACTTGTCTAGCATGTACGAAGCACTGGGTTCAATTCTCAGCACCACATATAAATAAGTAAATAAAATAAAGGTCCATGAACAACTAATAAAAATATTTTTTAAAAAAAGCTAACATTGGATACTGTTTTCAAAACACTAGGCAATTGCTATAGTTAGGTATGAATCTAATAAATAAGTTTGAGGGACTGGGGATGTAGCTGTAGTGGTAGGACACTTATTTAACATGCATGGGGCCCTGGGTTCAATCCCTAGTACTACTGCCAAAGAAACGAAACAAAACAATAAGAAATTTGGGGCTGGGGTTGTGGCTCAGCGGTAGAGTACTCACCTAGCACGTGCAAGGCCCTGGGTTCGATCCTCAGCACCATATAAAAATAAATAAATAAAATAAAGGTATTGTGTCCAACTACAACTAAAAACAATAAATATTTTTTAAAAAATAAATTTTTCAGGAGGTGAATTGAATGTGATATATTACTGTTAAATGCTATTTTTTGGTGGTTTTTTTGTGTGTGTGTGTGTGGTGTGTATATATATATATATACACATATGTGTGTTGCTTTGCTCAGGTCGAGGGCACTATCCTTCACAAGAATCCTCTTGCTTTAGATATCTGTCTTAAGTTCCAGGCGGGGTTCTTAGGTCACTGCACTTGTGAACAACTGGCTATAAATTTGGGGGTTCCTTCTGTCCCCTCAGGCTCAATAGTTTGCTATTGAGAACTGGAAAAAGTGCTAGACTTATGATAATAGTTTTATTACAAAGATATAAATTAGGGCAATCAAATGAAGAGACCCATAGGGCAATATTTGGGAGGGTCTCAAATACAAGGCTCTGTGCCTTCAGTTCGTATCTTCCTCCTGATATTGATGTATATCACCCACCTGAGAAGCTCACCTGAGCAGTTTTTATTTGGGCTTCATTATTTACACATGGTTGACTGAATTAATTGTCCATGTGATTAAACTCAGTACCCATTCTGCTTTCTCTTCCTGGCAATCAGGAGGCCAGGCTGGTATCACATGACTCTAAGCCCCAGTCTTAACAATAATGTGATTGATCTTTCCAGCATGGCTAGTTCCCATCCTCAAATTACCTAGAGGCCCACTAGCAGTTGTTGGTTAGCATAAAGGCAGTTTTGGTGTAAGGATCCACTATAAAGAACACAGATACACCTGTCACCCAGGTTATTCTAAGGATTTTAGAGGCTCCCTCCCAGGAACTAGGGACAAAGACCAGCCAAATTTTGCATGTATAAGAGTCCTTATCAAAATACACAGTTGCCTAAATACTTCTCATTTTACTTTCCTTTAAGAAATAACAGCTCATTCAGAGGAAAAGAGATTTGCCTTGGAATGGTGGTGGTGATGGTGGTGGTGGTGGTGGGGGGCTAGGTTTAAATCTTCCATCTGCCTCTTGTTTAATATATTATCTTAAGAGAAAAGATTCTTAAACTTTCTCTTTTCTTCTATAAAAATATTTAATTAGGGGCTGGGGTTGTGGCTCAGTGGTCGAGTGCTCACCTAGCACTAAGAACCCTTAAACTCTGACTTTTTATGAGTCAGGAGTAGTTGATTACATTTTTTTAAATGCAAATATTTCACAATACTGAATTTTTTAAAAATACCTTTATTTATTTATTTATTTATGTGGGTGGGAGGGCTGAGGATCGAACCCAGGGCCTTCATGTGCTAGGTGAGCACTCTACTGCTGAGTTACAACCCCAGCCCTATTACATATTTGATTGTACCTGAAAGCTATAAAGCCAGTTTCATGAAAATTCCCTGTCAATTTTAAGTTAGAAGAATTAAAAAAACAAAACAACAAAAAAAAAACTTTGGCTTTCAATAGGAATGAATATGAGGGACTCTAGATTAAATAAGAACTAAATTATTTTTTTTTAAACATTTTCTTTTATTTGTAGATGGACACAATACTTTTATTTATTTATATGTGGTGCTGAGGATCAAACCCAATGCCCCACGTGTGCTAGGCAAGTGCTTGACCACTGAGCTACCATCCCAGCCCACACTAAATTATTTTTAAAAAGTATTTCTTACTGGGTAACAAATGGTGGTCAGATTCATGGTTACTCTGGTGGACATATGATTAGCATGTTTCAAGATTTATTTTTAGAAAGAGGTCTCAGCCAAATTTGCCAAATTTTATTCTATTGTGTGCATGTGCTAATATGTAACAACAAATCCACCATTATATACTATTATAATGCACCGATAAAAATGGGGAAAAATGGAAAATGAGTCTCACTATATTGCATATGCTGATCTTGAGCTTGTGGATTCAAGAGGTCCTTCCCCCTCAGACACCTGAGTAACTGCTACTACAAGTGTTCACCACCATGCTTGGATAGGATTGATTTGTTTATACATTTTGTAATTTTAAAAAATAACCTTTTTCTTTGTATATCTAGGGATTTTGGCCATTGGTTTAATTAATGAAGCCCTGGATGAAGGTGATGCCCAAAAAACTCTGCAGACCCTGCAAATTCCTGCAGCTAAACTTGAAGGAGTTCTTGCAGAAGTAGCCCAGCATTACCAAGATACACTGATTAGAGCAAAGAGAGAAAAGGCCCAGGTGAGCAGTGTTGGATTTATTCTTTTTGTTTAGAGCAATTCATCCTTTGTAAAGATGGGATGTCTCTTTGATGTATTTATTGACAATTTTCTGGTCCCCCATAGATTAAGAGCACTGGAGAGAGTGAGCTATGAGAATTAGAGACTCCACTTTCCTGAAGTTCATGCTATTTTACATATTTGGGGTTTTGTTTTTGTTGTTAGTTGTAGACATTTCTCTTAGGGTAAATTCTTTATTGAAATATAAGATCCAGAAAAATGCACAAACTATATAAGTATTCAAGTTACATAAATTTTTAAAACTTAACATGCCTGTGTAATTGGTATACAGAGTATAGGAAACATTACCAGCACCCCTCAAATCTCCTTAATGTCCTCTGCTGCCCTGTCCATTCTGCCATTTGGTGGTAACCACTATCCTGATTTTTAACACCATAGCTCATTTTGGCCCATTTTTAAACTATATTTAAATTGAACCATACACTATGTATTCTTTTGGTATTGAGCTTCTGTTGCCCAACATGTTAGTGATGTTCATCTGTGTGGTCACATGTAATAATAGTTTATTCATTCTCATTGTTTTGCACTATCCTATTGTACAATGATGTATTCTATTATTGGTGAAATTTTTTTTGTTTGTTTTTTTTCTCCCATTACTGGGGATTAAACCTATGGATGCTCTACCACTGAGCTCTCTCTCCAGCCATTTTATTTAATTATTTTTTATGATTTTATTTTTTGATACTAGAAAAGGAACCCAGGGGTGCTTTACCATTGACTGCATCCTTAATCCTTTTTATTTTGAAACAGAGTCTTGCTTAATTGTCCAGGCTGGCCTTGAACTTGTGATCCTCCTCTGCCTCAGCCTTCTGAATTGCTGGGATTACAGGCATGTGTGAACATGCCTGACACTTTTTTTAGACAGGGTGTCCCTAAGTTGTGGAGGCTGGCCTCAAACTTTCATCATCCTAAAAAGGAACCAAATCATGCTATATATGTTCCTTTGTGACTGGCTGCTCTCCCCCACCACCTGTAATGGGAATTGAACTCGGGACTACTCTTTTCAATCAGGCCCTTTTTTCAATTATGAAACAGGGTCTTACTAAGTTGCCCAGGCTGGCCTTGAACTTGCCATCCTCTTTCCTCAATCTCCCAAAAAACTAGGTTTACGGGCATGCACTACTGTGTCTTGTGTGACTAGCTTCTTAGATGTAGCTTGATTTATTCAACCGTAATATGTATCAGTACTTCATTTTTTTTTTATTACTGAATAATATTCTGTTGCAGACATTTTATTTTTTTCATTGATAAGTCAATGGCTGTATAGGTTATTTCTACTTTATTTCTATTAGGAATAATGCTGCTATAAAAGTGCTTTTAAAATTAATTGTATAAACCCATCTTTTAAAAAGTTTATTGGTTGTGGTTCCTAGCTAGTTTGTTGGGGAAACTGAAAATAATTTATACTTCTTTTTATGCTGTTGTTGTCTAGGAAGTTGCCTTGTATGTAGTAGGCCTCATGTATTAGTTGCATGATTAAAACATAATTACATCTATTTTTCTAATTGTGATTTTTTAAGTTCTTTCTAAGTAATAACAGCTAAATAGGAAGAACCATGGCTTCCTTTTCTGTCTTAGAAAATCCCTCAAGTGATATTCTTAGAGGGACTTGAAAAGCTAAAAGGAAATTTTAATTCAAGGAGTCAGATTCTTTCTGGGAAGTCAGAGATAAAAAAAAAAAAAAAATAGCTGAAGGCTCTAGTGTATGGGAGGAGTTGCTTATACACTGACACCATGCAGGCACTATAAATTTGGATTGGAGTGAAAGAGTTGTGGGTAATATTATAGTGTTAACTGATGATCTCCTTTGATTCCCTTGCTATGAAAGTAGTTGACAATTTACATGTCCTAAACACGTGAGTGTAGTGGTTGTAGGTTTTCTTTAAGAGGCACATTATTATGCAGAATGTCACCTGATCCCATGCAGAGCATTGAATCAACTCCTATTTCACAGGCAAGAAATGGAGACTAAGGGATCATCTGATTTCATGTATTTGAGTAAGAAGGAGTTGGCTTTGGAGAAGCTAGAATCTGAGGTCTCAGTCTTTCATTTATTCATTGAACTTGCCAATCATCAGAAAAGTAATTTAAAAATACATATTTCTAAATTTTAATTCTACTGATTTAGAATATCAGCTGTGGGGCTTGGCTGCAATGATTCTGTATAGTTTGGAGGTAATAGTGTTTGCTTTCAGGAATGTCCAAAGGAGCCTTATATCGGACTGTCAGAAGAGTGGAATTTGGGAGAATATACTAGGTTGAGCTCCATATCTAAAGAGGAAAGTAGATAGTACAGAATGTGCATAGTCCTCACTCATGTTGTAAGGCTGTTTGCTCTTTTTTTAATGGTACTGAGGGTTGAACCCAGGGGTTCTCTACCACCAAACTATGTCCTCAGCCCTTTTTATTTTTTATTTTTGGGTCTCCTTAAGTTGTCAAGACTGGCTTCAAACTTAACAATCTTCTTGCCTCAGCCCCTCAAAGTAGCCTGGGATTACAAGTCTGTTTCACTTTGCCTGGCTCTGTTTACTCCTTTTGTTTGCATCATGGGAGTTAAACTTTAAGAGGATGTGAGTGGAGTTTGAAGCATTTCCTTTTGCTGTGGAATAACTTTTCAGAGTTCATCAAAGTGGAGGAAGGGTAGAGTTGAAGAAAAATTTGCTTAACTTTGTCAGGTCCCAGCTTCATCAGCTGCACTGTAGGTGGAATTGTCTTTTTGAAGCTTCAGGATTTTTTTTTAATATTTATTTTTTAGTTATAGGTGGACACAAAATCTTTATTATTATTATTATTATTTTTATGTGGTGCTGAGGATCAAACCCAGGGCCTCATGCATGCTAGGCGAGCACTCTACCTCTGAGCCACAACTCTAGCCCTGAAGCTTCAGTTTTTCTTCCAAGTTTCTATGAGTCATTTTGGGAATGGTTTTTTTTTGTTGTTGTTGTTGTTGTTGTTTTTAAATTTATTTATTTATTTTTAATTTTTTATTGTTGGTTGTTCAAATCATTACATAGTTCTTGACATATCATATTTCACACTTTGATTCAAGTGGGTTATGAACTCCCATTTTTACCCCATATACAGATTGCAGAATCACATCAGTTACACATCCATTGATTTACATATTGCCATACTAGTGTCTGTTGTGTTCTGCTGCCTTTCCTATCCTCTACTATCCCCCTTCTCCTCCCCTCCCCTCCCCTCTTCTCTCTCTACCCCCTCTACTGTCATTCATTTCTCCCCCTTGTATTATTTTTCCCTTTCCCCTCACTTCCTCTTGTATGTACTTTTGTATAACCCTGAGGGTCTCCTTCCATTTCCATGCAATTTCCCTTCTCTCTCCCTTTCCCTCCCACCTCTCATCCCTGTTAAATGTTAATCTTCTTCTCCTGCTCTTCGTCCCTACTCTGTTCTTAGTTACTCTCCTTATATCAAAGAAGACATTTGGCATTTGTTTTTTAGGGATTGGCTAGCTTCACTTAGCATAATCTGCTCTAATGCCATCCATTTCCCTGCAAATTCTAATAAATATCACTGCATTCCAAATTTTGTAAGCAAAATAAATACCTTCATTTGTTTTCTTGTAGTATCTTTGTGTATACTCTTGGTATTGAGTAATACTGGTCTTATAGAGTGATTTGGAAATCATCCTATAAGGAATTATTTCCTTATAGAAAGAGTTTGGAAGTATTTCTAAAGGTTTGGTTAATTGTTCTTTAAACATTTGATAGAATCCACCAGGAAAGCCATATGACCCTGGGGTTGTAGGAGTTTTTTTTGGTGGTGATGGGTGGGGTTTGATTATGAATTCTGCTTCTATGCTTGACATCAGTCAGTTTACATTATCTGGAAGTATTCTTTCTGCCCCTTTTTCTTCTTGTCTTCAGGGAATCTCATCGTGCTCACCTCAGCATAATGGTGGCCAGATCTCAGACTTTGTCCATTTTTCTTTATTATTTTTCTTGCTGATTCTCAGATCATCTCGATTCACCTATTTCAAGTTTTCTTCTTCTTCTTCTTATTATTATTATTTGTATATGAACACAATACCTTTGTTTTATTTGTTTATTTTTTTTAATGTGGTGTGGGGATTGAATCCAGTGTCTCACACATGCCAGGCAAGCGTGCTACCACTGAGCTACAACCCCAGTCCAAGTTTGCTAATTTTTTCTTTCACTTGATCAAATCTATTTTGAACCTCTCTAGTGAATTTTTCTTTCAGCTATTGTACTTTTCAATTCCAGAATTTCAGTTTTAGTGTAGTTTGATTTCTCTTGGTGAGACATACTTTTCTTTAATTCTCTAGACATGATTTCCTTTAGTTCTCTAACATACTTAAAATAGCTGAATTAAGCCTTTGTAAGTCTAATTTTGGGCTTCCTTAAGGATGCTTTCCCTTTGTTTATGTTTTTGGAAACTAGACAATTTATTAATCAAATGTGGCAACCCTGGAAATCAAATTTCACTCCTTCTTGAGGGTTTGTTCAGTGACTTTTCTGACTTTTCTGAATTCTGTAAGGCATATTCCTATCATGGGTCCCCTGATGTCAGCTGGGTTAGCTAGTGGTGAACTAATGTTAAATCATTTCCTTCAATCCCAAAGCCAATAAGGCTCCCAGCTGTTGCAGAGGGGCTCTGTGCACATGTTGGAGCACAACTTCAACAATTAAACCAGTTTGTAATTCTGTCTTAACCTTCACTTCATATTGCCCAGATGCTCAAGGTCCGCCCAAGGTGAGACTTGTAGCTTTATTTATCATATCTTCTCTGAGTATGTGCAAATCTCACAAATTCACTGTGACCTTCTAGATTCCCATCCCAGGAATATGTCACATTTTTAAAGTTCTCCCTGGATATCTTATTATCAGGCTTTTCCTTCTAAGCTTTTTGGTTAGTCTATGTTTGCCCAAACTCTTATCCATTGCTGCAGGTCTCCATGATGTTGAATTTACCTCTTACTGCCCCAGGAGGAAAGTCTGTACAGTTAGTTAGGTCAAATAAGGACAGACAGGCAAGTGTGATCCTCCAGGGATCCACCAAACAGGCCAATTAATGACAGTTCTCTGGGGGAGCTTTGAAGTCAGGGTGGGGACAGGTGGGAATATGACAGTTAAAAGCTTACCACTAAAAGCTGAATATTCTTACCAAGATTTACTATTTTGAGTTAGCCCTCCCAATAGCTGCAAGCCTTTGATTAATCACCGTCGTTTTTTAAAAAATTTGATTCTATTTTCCTCTCCTTGTATTTGTTCCTTTTATACCTCTTTCTCTAAACTTCCACTATGCAGCAACTAACAGATTAATATCTAACCAGCAGGAACCAAAAGGGTTATGCTCTATTCTGATAGTTTATGTTGTGTAGTTGATAAATGTTAAGTAGAGTCACATATGTGTTAATGTGTATGTGTTATGTCCAGGTCTGTGGCTATGTACATGTGTATATGTAATATTTTGACTATCACACACATAAACCATGTCACATAATAAAAGAGAGGGTTTAAAGAAAGTTTTAAGGGGTAAGAAGTACCCCATAGAGTTGTGTTTTTGTGCTTTCCATATATATATATACACACAGACATACATACATACATACATACATATATACATATATACATAAAATAGCCATTCTTTTACCCTTCTCTTTTCCTTTCCCCATGTTTTCTGGCTCTCTTACCACTTTTTCTTCCCAATAGTATTGGGGATCGAACCCAGGGGCACTCTACCACTGAACTATGTGTCCAACCTCCCCTTTAAAAAAAAATTGACATAGGATTTTGCCAAGTTGTTCAGGTTGGCCTTGAACTTAACCATCCTCCTGCCTCAGCCTCTCAAATAGCTTGAGATTACAGGTGTGTGCCACCATGCTTGGCTCCTTTACCTCTTTAACCTCCAGTTATTGCTCACTCCTTTTTAAAAATTCTTATTTCTGGTCCTTATCCATCCATCTACCCCCACCCCCAAAGGTACAAACTTTTTTTTTTTTTTAAATGCTTTTATTTATTTACTTTTATGTGGTGCTGAGGATCGAACCCAGTGCCTCACAAGTGCTAGGCAAGTGCTCTACCATTGAGTCACAACCCCACACCCTGGTCCTTATCTCTTTACCTCTTTTGAAATGTAATCATGTTCCTAAGTGCCTATCAGAGTTGTTAGGGGGCTGTATTTTATTTTGAATAGCATTTTCACATTAAATCTTTTTTTTGTCTCAGTATTCTCTGTGATACCTAGCTCAGGGTTTTAATACCATCCTCAGTGATTTGAGTTAATCTTGGATTATCTCTTAGAACAAACTTCACTGATCGTGAGTTTTATGATCTTATTTGATCTTATTCAATGTACTTGGAGCAATAAGAACCTGCTCTTCCTTTACACTGGGATGAGGTGAAATATGCTGTCTGTCTTCTCTTCAGTCTGCTGAAAGGTATTTCTCTAACATGTTTCCTGAACGTACTTGAGATACTAATCCATTCTCTTTTTCTTGCTTTTGACAGTGTCACTCTATTGCTTCTTTCTTAGAGGAATATGTATGGAAGGTTTACCTTAATCACTTTACTTTAGTTTGCATGGGGCAGGAAAGACAGAATTCTTCCAAAGCTCTGCCTTCCTCTCCCTGCAAGGGAGGGAAAGAGCTTTGCTTATAGCACATTTTATTCAAGGATAATCACTATGGGATCAGGCAAAAAGTGAACCAAAAGTGTCTTGATTCTGTGGAAATGCCTCTGTGTGTGTGTGTGTGTGTGTGTGTTTGTGTGTTTGTTTTGAATGCAAGTGTTTTTAGGCTGCTTCCCTTGGAGACTGGAGGTTTAGCCTGTTGCTTATGACTTCTCAATTTGCAGTTTCACAAGCCTGTTCCTGACTCATCGTAGTTTCACATTGGATCTATTGTTTCACATTTCCAGCACTTACTTTTAAGACTCTAGGGGATTGTGTGTGGTCATTTTCTATTTTCAGTAACAGAAGGTGGCTAGTGGGTAGGAGAGTCTAGTAGCTATTCGGTGATTTTTTTTTTTTTCTTTCTCTTTATCAGTTTACTCTTTTTCCTTTCTCAAGACTATGAACTTTTTAAAATTGGGACTGGTCTGCCACCCACATAATTTGGTTAAATGATCTTCTCTGTAACTTTGGGATTTTTGTTTTTGTTTTTTGTGGTGCTCGAACCTAGGGCTTTGTGCATACTAAACAAGTGCTCTACCACTGAGCCACATTTCTAGCCCCATGATCTTTCTTTCTAAAACTCCGTATTTGAGAAATATGAATGCTCTCAATTTCACATTTGGTGGGGTGTGGGTTACCCTTTCAGCAACAGTCTTTATAGCTTTCAGGGATATGGCTGCTCTGCTCTGCTGAGTGAAATGTTGTGTTACTCTCTACAATAAGACAGGAAGAAAGCCAGTCTCCCCTAACATTTTGTGGCTTCAGCTTTTGGGCAGTACAATTTTCCACTTTGCCCCAAAGCCCAGACACTGCCTCATCTAGCCACACAGTCAAGATTATTGACTAAGTTCTTTATTCTGCCTCACTGGTGCCTTGGCAAACTATATTCACATCAAGTAATTTCACTGGTTGTTTGAACTACTGTTTATCCCAATTGCTATTAGCACAATCCTCAGGAGCATGGTAATTTTGTTAGGCCTGCCAAGATCACCATAAATGTGCATCTCACAACCTGGCCATTTAAAAATCTGAGGTGTCTTGCCCATTCTGAAGAAGGCTGCCACAGTCATCTGATGAATTGATGCTCTGTATAAAGATTTTAGAGATATCTTATAAAACAAAGCACTCTCACTCTTTTGGAACAGGTAGCTTATGTAACTATAAGTCCAACCATTGAAATCTAAGTAGGTGTCAGAGGTGGTTTCCAATTCTGACTCTCAGACTTAGAATAGGTAGACAATAGAATATCTATTGTGCTAACTAATAGTAACAGAAGTACTACCTACTACTTTACTACCTACTACTTTTCTAAATCGTACTTTGTTAGCCAGATTTGTGAAAATTGGCAGGTATTAGAGCAAGATATTTCTGGTAATCCAGTGCCTTTCATGATCACCAGTATCCTATTTAAAAAAGTATACCCATAACACATTGTCTGTGAGCTGAGGACTAGGCAAAGCACTTGCCTAGCATGCACAAGGCCTTGGGTTTGATACACAGCACCATATACATACGAAAAAAGAAAGAAAGGTCTAAAGCTATATTTAGAAAGACGGAAATAAGTCATTTCTATGATATCACCTCTGTTCCCAGTAGTCAACTCAAAGTACATTGTGGGGTAATGAGCTTTTGTTGAGCATATTAAGGAAACTAATCATCATTTATTGGTGTGTTTCTCTGAAAATGTGTTTTTAATTTCCCAAGAACTGATTTAACATGAAAATGTTAGAATATAATCTGGTGATAAGTTTAGATTGCCTGTAGTAATTCATTTCTTTAAATGTGGTAATTTAAAAAGTTCTGTTTAAATTAAGACTTGACAGGCATTGGTAATCACAGAGAATATTAACTTCCTCTGAATATTTTAAACAAAGGAGACTTTCTAAAGAAAGTGCTACATATTCATATACTTGCTTTAGTCTTTGTCAAAGTCCCTGGGTCCTTTCCCAGTTTTTCTGCTAATTTTGCACCTTCTAGCTGCTCTTGACTTCTTCAACCACTTGAGTTCATTATTTATTTATTTGTAGTTTTAGATGGACAGCATGTTATTTTTTTATTTTTATGTGGTGCTAAGGATGGAACCCAGTGCCTCACAAGTGCTTTGCCACTGAGCTTCAGCCCCGTGCATTTTTATTTGTCCTCCATTACATCTGAGCCATTACCCCTTAAAACCTTTATCAGTTTTTTGATGCCTGTCTTCTTCCATCTGACTAATATATTTGGAACTTCTTCCTCCATATCTAATTGAGTCTCAGAAGCCCCCCTCATCACTTGTACATTGGTTTCATGATTCTCATTTTGCTTTTAATAATATGTAGGAAACCCAGGATGAGTCAGCTGTGTTATGGTTGGATGAAATTCAAGGTGGAATTTGGCAGTCCAACAAAGACACCCAAGAAGCACAGAAGTGTATGTATCAGCTATTTTATTTCTGTTTTTTTGTGGAGGGTATGGGTGGTGAGGTATTCCATATCTCCATGTTCAGCTTGACCAAGATAGATATGGGGGCAATAGTTGGCCAGTAGGTATTATTAGGTGAACTAGTGTTTGAACTCAAACAGTTTCAGGTTATTAACAATTCTTTTCTGGGATAGTTGCCTTAGGAATCTTTGCCATTAATGAGGCAGTAGAAAGTGGTGATGTTGGCAAAACACTGAGTGCCCTTCGTTCCCCTGATGTTGGCTTGTATGGAGTCATTCCTGAGTGTGGTGAAACTTACCAGAGTGACCTTGCCGAAGTCAAGAAGAAAAAACTGTCAGCAGGTGCGTTATGGAAAAGTGCATATGTGCCTAAAGCTAAGAACTTCAGTATGTGAAGAGACAGATATAGAAGAAGGGAACAATCTTATGGAAAGATGTTTTAATGTAGAAGTACAGTATTTAGGCTCATTTTATTATGTATTTGTTTATTTTTGCAGCAGTGTGGATTGAACCCAGTGAGCTACATCTCCACCCCTTTATATTTACTTTGAGATAGGATCTCGCTAAGTTGCCCAGGCTAGCCTTGAACTTGAAATTCTCCTGCCTTAGTCTCCTGAATCACTGGGATAACAGGTGTGCATCACTACACCTGATTACTCTTACTTTAGAGCAAATATTATCCCAATTTTTGAAAATACTCTTTTTTTTCCTTGCAAATGAGCTGTTAGTTATTTTTATGAGAATGTGGAAAGGATTTTTGACCATTTATCTATTATAGGATTTCAATACCTCTGGTTATCTTTAACTTACAGGCAGTTAAAAATAGTGTATCTGAAAACAAAAATAAGACAATTTTATGGCCCTTTGTTTCTTAACTGGATATGTTGAATGGTTGCAAATTTTTTTTGTACTGCAGATTGAACCCAGGACTGCTTTACCACAGAGCTGCATCCCCAGCCTTTTTATTTTTTAATTTTGAGACAGAGTCTTGCTAAGTTGCTGAGGCTGGCCTTGAACTTTTGATCCTCCTGCCTCAGGCTTTCAAGTTGTTGAGATTGTAGCATGTGCCACCACACTTGGCATTTGCAAATCTTTTATCAGAACAGTTTTCCAGCACACAAACCTTAGACATAGACATTGGAAAGGACAGCCAGTCATGGTTAGTTTCATAATTTGACTTCATAGGTATTTTCTTTTTATAATACAGATCTGAATAAACTAAATTAGATATTATATAACCATTATTTAATGTAGTCTTAGAATGAACCTTTACTTGCAAAGATCCAAGGAGCTAGTTTTGGGAATAGTTTTCATTCAGATTGTTAAAACCTGACTAGAATAACCCTATAGTATTAGACATATAAATGTGTGTGTGTGTGTGTGTGTGTGTGGCTATGGGTTTCTTTTATCTTTCCTTTATTATTATTATTTTTTTAAAATTTTTAGTTGTAGATGGACACAATAATTTGTTAATTAATTTTTTTTTAATATGTGCTTCTAATCGAACCCAGTGCCTCATTCGTGCTATGCAAGCTCTGTATTACTGAGCCACAACCCCACTCCTTATCTTTCCTTTATTTTCTGCCAGGAGATAATAATAGCAAGTGGGTGAAGCATTGGGTGAAAGGCGGATATTATTATTACCACAATCTGGAGACCCGGAAAGGAGGGTGGGATGAACCCTCAGACTTTGTGCAAAATTCTGTGCAGCTTTCTCGGGAAGAGATCCAGGTAAGTCACATTTCTTCATTTGAGAAGGGTCTGAGAGAAAGTGTTTAGAACTAATATTAGTTGAGGGGAGAAGGACATGTGGTCAGAAGTCTTAGACTAAATTTCAGCTATATAATGTTTTGGAGTAATTTTTATATATATATACCTTTATTTTTATATTTATTTATTTATATTTTTGTATGTGGTGCTGAGGATCAAACCCATTGGCTCACACATGCTAGGCAAGCACTCTACCACTGAGCTATACAACCCTAGGCCCAGAGTAATGTTTTTTAGTGGCTTGGGGGACGACTAAAGGTAAAACATCTGAATAGTAGAATTTAGTGAGATAAATTGTGTGCTTATTAAAGGAAATTTGATTGATCCAGAGATTATCTGCCTTTCATTTGTTCACAGTATTGTGAAAACAGCTGACACAGAACTGAGTCCAACAGTGTAAGGCAGGGAAAAGTAGGGGCTCTAATAATACAGTGATGGAAATGTTAAGGAAAAGTTAATTCTGTGCTGTAAAAAGATATTATAGGCAATATTTTAGCAGGTCAGAAAAAGAGGAAAGGCCCTTTTGGGCAGAAAAGACATGTGGGGAAAGGCACTGAGAAAGAACATAGACTATTTAAGGATTAACGCATTAGTGTTGTTGACTGGCATACTGATGGTACTGCATTAAAGGAGGCAGAGGGGGACAGTCTAATAGGCACTATGCTGAGAAATCCAGGCTCCATCTTCTACCAGAGTAGTGTGTAACCCTTGCTGGGTCATGTGCCTTTGAGAATCTTACCTCCAGAGAAACACTCATGTCTAGTGTTTTGCAGGTATGTCAGGACCTAAGAATTTAAAGATGGGGTGATATTACCTGGCTTTATGAACATGACCTTAGTGATCCGACTATCAAGTTAGCAGTCCAGACAGAATGTAAGAAGGGGAAGAAAAGCTACAGGGCATACTGCCAGCTCCCTGTCTTCAGGAGCTTTCCCAAAGGTCTCACCTAACCATGCCTATTCAAAGCAGGGGTGGTTTAAATGCTCATGGTGTTGTGGGGGTGTGGGGGATGCTAGAGGGGAGAAGACTCTAACACCACAGAAAAGGGAGAATGTGGGTATTAAATGGGTAACCAGAAGCTCTTCCTCCCCATTCTCACTGCTGCTGCCCTCATTAAGCCCAGGTCCTCTCACTTCCATTATGACGGCAGCTTTCTGATTCACTCACTTTCTTAAAGTTTCTCCTCACTCCATTCTGTCAGCTTTTCTTCTAATAGTATTATTTTTTTTTAAATAAATCTGATCGTTAATTTCTTTGCTTCAAGGTTTTCTGGTTCTCCAGTTCCTACAGCAACAGTCCAAAACCTAGATTGCTTTTTAAGATCATTTGCAGTCTGTGTAGGGATGCCACACTTTGGCATCCTGGGGGCCACCTGTGCAGAGTACACAGCCCTGTAGTGGTACCAATCACTATATTCCTGTCAACAGTGACTCCTTCTCGGCTAGTATAGTGGAGATAGTTGGGTGGATAAAAGATAACTTGTAAAAGAAGACCAAGCTGGCCCTGAAAAAACACACCTGAGGTTTATTTCTATTGCTCAGGTGAAAATCTAATAGAGATTTAGGAAGCAGTGAGGGTTAGATTTGTGCTTTGAATGAAACTTTGGTAAAATTAGTGTCCATTCTCAATTTTGGATATCTTTGAATGTGAACCACTGTTTTTTCAGAGTTCCATCTCTGGGGTGACTGCTGCATATAACCGAGAACAGCTTTGGTTGGCCAATGAAGGCTTGATCACCAAGCTGCAAGCTTGCTGCCGTGGCTACTTAGTTCGACAGGAATTCCGGTCCAGAATGAATTTCCTGAAGAAACAAATTCCTGCCATCACCTGCATTCAGGTATTTCAGAGTGTATTATACACACAGCAAGAAGGCTTCTAGATCAGGGGCAATAAACTGTCAGCTCCTAAAATCAAAGGTGTGAGTGTGTTTCTTAACTTCTGACCTTTTTTTCTCCTCTTAACAAATACATTTTCTTTGCTACCATTGTAATCAGTGTGCTTAATGTTTAATGTGTGCTTAGTATTTAATGATGGTACAGTGGCAGTTCTTGTGCAGCCTCTTCTTCTCTCTAACACTATGCCTTTGTGTAAAATTTGAATCTTGAGAGAAAAAACTGGTTTTGCTTCAATAACATGGTAGCACAGTGTCGTCACAGGAAGAATCCTGAGTTAGGATTCTTAGGAATTATGGTGCCACTCATACCAGATGCTGGTGAATCTTAAGTTTGCTTCTTCATCTGTAGAATGGGAATACTAATTTTTAGCTTCCTTAATAGATTTATTGTTAAGGAACCAGTCAGCGAGTCTTTATGCTGCACTTTAAAAGATGTCCAGGAAGTGGAATGTAGCCACCGTTCTCCTGGAGGAGGTGTGGCCAGGCCCTCCTTCTAGTGTCACTGCTGGAAGCAGTCCTTTCTAAAGCTTCATCATGAACTTGTACTTGGATGATATGTCAGGATGAGATTTTTTTTTAACTTCCACTGATCCTTGGGAAATAACATGTCACCTATAATATTTGATGACTGCAGTCGCAGTGGAGAGGATACAAGCAGAAGAAGGCATATCAAGATCGTTTAGCTTACCTGCGCTCCCATAAAGATGAAGTTGTGAAGGTATGGTAGCCTGAGTGAGGTTCCTCCAGGTGGGGTGCAAACATGGCATGTTTAAAGAAGGACTCTTCTAAGTTCCAGGATCCCTTTTCCACAGATTCAGTCCCTGGCAAGGATGCATCAAGCTAGAAAGCGCTATAGAGATCGCCTACAGTATTTCCGAGACCATGTAAGTACTCTTGGGTAACATGGACCAGTTATATTGCTTCTACTACATATTTGTTAGAAGAATGAGCAAAGGCATTTCTTTTTCTTTGCTTCTCAGATAAATGACATTATCAAAATCCAGGCTTTTATTCGGGCAAACAAAGCTCGTGATGACTACAAGACTCTCAGTGAGTAACTTGGGAGGAGTTGAGGCAGTGCTTGGGAGCCGTCAGGTTCTGGGTGTTCACCACAGATCTCTTTGGTTGTCCTGAAGGCAAGGCTTGGTGGGAAGGTACTACTTGGGATTTAAGCCCCTTTTCTAATGTGGCTAAATTTCTTGTTGCTTGCTGCGTTAGCCATTGTTGTAACATAGCAATAGTATGATAGAGGAGACTGCACTTGATATATCTAAGACGTCTCAAAAATTTTCAAGATAATGCAGATACTTCCTGGACCTTAGAACTTTTTTTGATAACTCTTGTTCTTTGTGTGATATATGTTTTTCCTTCTGTCAGTCAATGCTGAGGATCCTCCTATGATTGTGGTTCGAAAATTTGTCCACCTGCTGGACCAAAGTGACCAGGATTTTCAGGAGGAGCTTGATCTTATGAAGATGCGGGAAGAAGTCATCACCCTCATTCGTTCCAACCAGCAACTAGAGAATGACCTCAATCTCATGGATATCAAAATTGGACTGCTAGTGAAAAATAAAATTACATTGCAGGTATGACCCAATGCCCGTGGGACCCTACAGCACTTTGTGTCCTGCTTTGTCACCTCTGCTTTACCTTTTCTGATCCTCAGGGGGCATAGAGGCTTATAACTTTTTTTCAGCTAATGACATTTTTTTTAAAAGTTTCATATGAAGTAAAATAATGGAATTTTAGAAAGTAAAAAATCCTCCCCTAATTCCACTACTCCGTAATCATTTTTTATCCTACTTTTTGTTTTGTTTTTGTTTGCTTTTGTGCTGCTGGAGATCAACCCAAGGCTTCACACATACTAGGCAAGCACCCTACCACTCAGCTACATGCCCAGGCCTCCTAGATATATATATATATATATATATTTTTTTTTTTTAGTTGTAGGTGGACACAATATATTTTATTTTTATGTGGTGCTGAGGATCGAACCCAGTGCCTCATACGTCCTCCTACATTTTAATGTTAGAGGATAAGACTCTTTTTCCATGTGATAAATATTGTAAGTAATCTAAGGGCAGTATAATACTTCATTAGAAGATACATTTTGAAGGGCTGGGGATGTGGCTCAAACGGTAGCGCGTTCGCCTGGCATGCGCGGGGTGTTGGGTTCGATCCTCAGTACCACATAAAAATAAAAACAAAGATGTTGTGTCCACCGAAAATTAAAAAATAAATATTAAAAAATTCTCTCTTAAAAAAAAAAAAAGATACACTTGATTTGCCTCATTTTCCCCTACTGTTTTGACATTTAGGTTGTTTCCCGAGTTTTTATTATAAATAAAATAGCGGTTAATATCTCAAATGATGTTTTTATTATATTTGAATTTTTCTTTTTGAGATGGGATCACACTATGCTGCCCAGGCTGTCCTTGAACTCTTAGACTCAAATAATCCTCCTTCCTCATCCTCCCAAGTAGCCGGGACTATCACTGTGTACAAGATTTGTTTTTCTTTTTTGTGTGTGGGTTTTTTGTTTTGTTTTGTTTTGTTTTTGCTTGCTTGTTTGTTTTCTGTACTAGGATTCCCCTTAGGGCCTTGTACATAGGCAAGTGTTCTACCATTGAGCTGCATCCCAGCCCTCCCGACTTTTTCTTTCTTTGAGATAGGATCTTGCTAATTTGTCTTGGTTGGCCATGAACTTGTGACCATTCTGCTTCAACCTTCTGAGTACCTGGGATTATAGGCATATACTAACCATGACTGGCTTAAGATGCTTTGTTGTTGGTGGTGGTGGTTTTGTTTTATTTTATTTTATTTTTGGGGGGAGGTACTGGGGATTGAACCAGGGTGCTCTATATTTTTAAGATAAATTCCTAGAAGGTGGTTTCCTGATTCCATGGACTGTTCTTTTTTTGTTTTTTGTTTTTTTGTTATCCCTGAGCCTATATGAAAAACCACCCATATAGCTCATATTCCTTATAGGAAGGCAGAAGTCAGAATGGAGTTGATTGGAATACTAGGCTAAAATAGGATATTTTAGTGGTTCAAAAATATTTAGTGGGAATCTGCCAGCATAGAAGACCTTCATGTAAGTGTGCAAGTACTAAAAGACCTTTTCACATGCCCAGAGTTTCCTTTTAGAAAACTTTTCAATCAGTGTGTTGGTTTCTGTTTATAGGATGTGGTTTCCCACAGTAAAAAACTTACCAAAAAAAATAAGGAACAGTTGTCTGATATGATGATGATAAATAAACAGAAGGGAGGTCTCAAGGCTTTGAGCAAGGAGAAGAGAGAGAAGTTAGAAGCTTATCAGCACCTGTTTTATTTACTGCAGGTGAGTGGCTCCTCAAATTGGTATTGCAACATTTAGTTCATTTACTTTCCCACAAGGAAATCTTACCCATACATCTCTTGAAAGTATTTCTGATTTCTACCGAGGGTGTGTGCAGGGCTGTCTTATTTTTCTTTACTTATCTAACCCTTCAAATTAAAAAAAAAAAAATTTGTCAGTCTTCATGTTATCTAGGAATTACTTATCCCTTGGTTTTATTTCAGACCAACCCCACCTATCTGGCCAAGCTGATTTTTCAGATGCCCCAGAACAAGTCCACAAAGTTCATGGACTCTGTAATCTTCACACTCTACAACTATGCATCCAATCAGCGAGAGGAGTACCTGCTACTGCGACTGTTTAAGACAGCTCTCCAGGAGGAGATCAAGTACGCAGGGATTGCTGCAGAGTGGCGCCCCTTCCAACCATCACAGATGCTCATAGTTTCAGAATCAGTCCTGCCCAGGCCTTTTCTTTATCTCAGTTAATTTGTGAGAAGTACTTTCTAAAGAAGCATCCACTTTTTAAAAATTATATATAAAGTATATAATATAAAGTTTTGCTTCTGGGAGAATAAGATATTTGCTAAGTTAATTTTAGAAATATTTTATTGTCAGATACAATTCCAAATAAAGCTGATCCAAACATAATGGCCCCATATGTCTGTCTAAGAGGCCCTCATCATGACTCCATGAGTCAGTATATAGCTGCAGGAAGGTCCCATGAGTGTTGGGAAAATTTTCAACTTGCTCTGTTCCCAAGGATATGGGAATGTATAAATAGGAATGCTCTTTAAGATGATAAATTCTGAGATTAAATTGAATTGTATCTGATGTTTTATAGGTCAAAGGTAGATCAGATTCAAGAGATTGTGACAGGAAATCCTACAGTTATTAAGATGGTTGTAAGTTTCAACCGTGGTGCCCGGGGCCAGAATGCACTGAGACAGATCTTGGCCCCTGTCGTGAAAGAGATTATGGATGACAAATCTCTCAACATCAAAACTGACCCTGTGGACATCTACAAATCTTGGGTTAACCAGATGGAGTCCCAGACAGGAGAGGCAAGGTATGATAGCTGTACCACTTTTTCTTTCCTGTTTTTATTACTTTCTCTGCCTTTTAAAAAATGTAGTCACCTTTGATTTACAAAATAATAATGGTTCAAATAGCTTTTCCTTAGAAAACCTGTTCTTTAAATTGCTAAACTGGTAACAAATTTGCTTGTTTAACAAATGTTTATTGAGTATTTACTATGTCCCAGGCACTGTGTTAGATACACATATAGTAAAACATATAATAATGAGAGAAACAAACATGCTTTTTGCCCTCTCTTTATAGTTTATTAGATAAGAGAGACAACAAATAGATACATAAAAATAATGATAAATCAAGGGAAGTTTTGGGAGGTTTAATGTAGGGTACTATAGTAGAAAATACAAGAGAAAGCAGTGTAGATAGGGTGGTTAGGGAGACTCTGACTGAAGAGGTGGAATTTCATTTGGCTGAGGCCTTGGTACAGAGTGTTCATGCCTCAGTGCCCTACAGTGGAGGGTCTAGGACCTGAAAGGATCCTGATATAACTAGAGATTCAGTTGAATGAACAGGAAGGCTGCAGATGGGTGAGACCATCCTATTTGATTAAAGTAAAATTTTAAAAATGGTATAGGGTGAATGGCCAGCTGCCCTGGTACACTGAGACTAACTAAATTAATTTATTATAGGAGATTTCTGTGCCAGGCCTATAGTTTAACCACCAATGTTAACTTACCTAAAGCACAGGTTTGTCAGTCAAATATGGGTAATACTGGTAAAACAAAGTTAAAGAAAGCCGAAATGTTTCAGGTTTTATTGAGCTTGAGTGAGGAATGGAGATATGAGCAGCTTGATGTCTGGTGTTTTTCTTCTTATAGAGTAGGGTTAGCTCATGCATAAAGCTCCCGGGAGTCCACACCATTACAATTCAAAGTGTGGTTTGCAGGCCAGTTATGGGAGATCTTGTGTGTAACAGTTTAGTTCAGCTGACGTTTCTCAATGAGGAAAACTGTACATTGATTTTCATTCTGGCTCAATCTCCTCATCTTGTCTTCCACTGGTTAAAGACTGGCACTGATCCACAATTTGAATAACACTGTTCTACATCATTCTACTTTGTATCTGGACGCCATGCAAAGGAGGAAGTGTACCCTCCGTGAAGAACAGAACATGCTGACTCCTAGAAAGAACTTATCCCTGCTGGGAATCATTTGGCATCTGATTTTTGTTCTCAGTACTTTTAGTCTTTCACCAGGATTCAGATCATTGCTTGGTGTGATGAAATACTTGTGTGGGAAGTTTTCTCTTCCTTCCTTCTCCCTCTCATTCTCTTTTATGTCTCCCTCTCGACCCTTTTCTTTCTCCTTCCTTCTCTCCCTCACCACCTCTCTGTCCCTCTTATCCTTTCCTTTCTGGTATGGAAGGAACTCAGCCTTATGCATACTAGGTACACATGGTAGCCCTGAGCTACACCCCTAGCCTTGTCTGGGAAGTTTTGCTGGCAGCCTAGAGCTTCTCTGGTTAACAGCCCATGGACAATGGCTCAAGGGTACTAAGTTATTCCCCTTGATGGTCCATGAGTCAGTGCTATTTAGATCAGAATTCCAGTGGCCATTTTTTTTCTCTTATGGCTATCAGTAAGAAACTCTTGTTTCCTTTTACTTTTCAGAAAATGGAAATTGATTTTAATATTTTTTTGATACCAGTAACTGTGAGGTGTGGTGGGAACCATCCTATGTGTGGACATCACAAAGGCTAGAGCCTTCCTCTTCTCTTGCAGCTACCACACAAGCAGGCCATGACCTTGTCACCTCTTGGGAAGAATGGTCACCTCTGAAACCTTAAAAGGTTTAATCTTTTCTCTGACTACAACCATTGATTTTAGTACTTTTGTTCCCTTTGCTCATTGCTTTGTTTTCCTTGTTTATATTTTTTTAATTAAAGAAATATTTTGGGGGGCTGGGGTTGTGGCTCATTGGCAGAGCACTTGATATATATATATATATATATATATATATTTTTTTTTTTTTTTTNTCCACAGCCTTCCAGCCCTGTGACACTTGACCCAACCGTGCTGCCATCCAGTTTCCTTAGCTGTAAAATAGATCTCACAGGACAAACCGTAAGAGGTTTTTGATAAGACTAGATAAAATAGCACAATTTTTTTAAAAAATTTTTTTTCTGTACTAGGGATGGAACCCAGGGCCTTGTGTATAGTTAGGAAAGTACTTTACCACTGAGCTACATTCTAGCCCCACTATAATAAGGCTATTATAGATTTTTACTAATATTAAATAGTAAGATACATAGTACAACTTTTTATAAATTCCAAATTGCTTATTGTTTCTCACTGAATGTTACTATTGAACTGAATTCATGTATTATAGTCTACCTGTGGAGTATTTGACACTATGACAGAGTCATAACCCTATCTACTTGTATTAGTTTCCTAGGGTTGCTATAACAAATCACCACAGATTTCTTAAACAATAGAAATTTGCCTGGTTTGTTGGGTGTAATCCCAGCAACTCAGGAGGCTGAGGCAGGAGTGTCAGAAGTCCCAGGCCAGCCTCAGCAACTTAACCAGAACCTGTCTCAAAATTAAAAAAATAAAAAGGACTAGGGATGTATCTCCATGGTAAAGTTCAATCCTCTATATGGGAAGGAAGTGGGGGATTTATTCTCTCACTGTTCTGGAGGCAAGAAATCTGATGTCAATATTGCTGTGCTGAAATCAAGGAACTGGCGGGGCTGTGTTCCCTCTGGAGGCTCTGGTTAGAAATCTGTTCCTTGCTTCTTCCAGCTCTTGGTGGCTGTTAGTATCCCATTACTTGTGGCCATATTGCTGGTCTCTGCCTCTCTAGTCACATTGCCTCCTCCTCTTCTGGGTATATGAAATCTGCCTCTGCCTTTCTCTCATAAGGCCCTTGGGCTTAGGGCTCATCTGGATAATCCAATATAATTGTTACTATTTTTTGACTTTATGAAAGTACCAAAACCATGATCTCTGCATTTCATTTTGTGTTTCAACTTCCTCTGTCCTCCCTCCCATTCTGGTTAAGCCGTTCTAGCACATCTACTGTTCCCATGCCAGTTCTGACTCATTCAGTGCCCTCTCCTTAAGTAATCTCATTAGTGCCTCTGGCTCCGATTCCTGTATGTAACTGTCTACTCCCTTCAGCATCCAAAAGGCCTCAGATTCTATTAAATGTAGTTTATCTACTTTATATCCATCAGATTTTTTTCTCTTGGTCCCCACTGCTGCACCCTTGGTCATGCTCAGGATTTCTTCATCAGGCTGTGACATTGATCTCCTGCCTCTTTCATCTGTGTCTGTCCGTATTTAATTCATTACTTACCAGAGCAGTCTTCCTCAAAATGCATATCTCCTAACTTTTGATAGTTTCCACTGGCTTCTGATTACTAACAAGTCCAGATTTTGTTAGTGTATATGCATGTCCCTCCTCCCTTTCTTTGCATTTGATCTTCATTCCTGGAAGACCCTTCTCTCTTTTTCCTGAGTTCAGTTGTCTCTTCCTTTTGGAAGCCACCTTTGCTTTCTGCAGTCTGAGTGGTAGTCTGTAGTCCTGCAGCACTTCTGGTCAACTTCTGTTTGTTTATACTGATCCCTGTCTGTGTCTCCCACGGGACTGGAAGATTATCAAGAGAAGATATATCTTGTCTTTAATCCTAAGTGTTTATCATAGTGCTGGCACAAAATTCATGACACCTAATTCACAATTTGAAAAACTGAGTTCAAATTCTAGCCTTGGGCTGGGTTGTGGCTCAACGGTAGACCGCTTGCCTTGTATGTGCGAGACTCTGGGTTCGATCCTCAGCTCCACATAAAAATAAATAAGTGAAATAAAGGTATTGTGCTCAACTACAACTAAAAAATAAATATTAAAAAAAAAATTCTAGCCTTACCACTTAACAGCTCTGTGAGCATAAGTGTAAGTTACCTAACCTTTCTAGATCTTTGTGTATAAAAGTCATGGTTCCTGGCTGTCAGTCTAACATAGTTGGGGGGAATTTCTGCTTTTCCAGCAAACTGCCCTATGATGTGACCCCTGAGCAGGCTCTGGCTCATGAAGAAGTGAAGACACGGCTAGACAACTCTATTAGGAACATGAGGGCTGTGACAGACAAGTTCCTCTCAGCCATCATCAGCTCTGTCGACAAAATCCCGTGAGTGCTTGAGTGCTATCAGTTTTTATGACCCCAAATATAGCCCAATGTTAGTGTCTTGCTGTTCCTTTGACCCTTCTCACTGTTTATCCATCCCACAGTTATGGGATGCGCTTCATTGCCAAAGTGCTGAAGGACTCCTTGCATGAGAAGTTCCCTGATGCTGGTGAGGACGAGCTGCTGAAGGTAAGAGTCTGAAAACCGACAGAATCCTGCCCTTCTAATAACCCTTTGAAGAAAAAGTTACAAAATTAGTCCTGACAGACCATTAGTGGGTGCCTAAGCATAGTTTCTGGCATAATTCACCATTGATTGTGAACTCTTGAAAGCAATTGTAAATAGTAAATCATGGCTCTCTTGGTATGAAACAGTTCCTATTCAATTTGAATGGCACTCAGTGTACCTTAAACACAAGTAGAGAAAGATGGATTTTTTTTCCTGTCTCATTAAATTTCTGAGTTCTATCTTCTCGCTGAAGAATTGCTCCCTCTGCTGGTGGCCAGGTGAAAAATAGCAAGCACAATTGTTTCTGCTAAAGCTATTGCTGAAAAAACTTTCTTACTCAGCTACACTCTTTTCTTCTTCTTTTTTTTTAATCTGAACGCTTTTTTCTTCTCTCTCCTAGTTCTGTGCTTTTCCACAGTGAGGCCTCGATTCTAGACTTTCTGTTCAGGTGAATTAATTTTATTTTTTCTGAATGAAACCTCTAGGGGAAATGCTGTGACTGTCCTCGAATTCTTCTGCAATAGAGATGTATGTTGAGTGATTTCATTTCAGAGGCATAAAGTTTGCCTTTGAAGTCTGCAGCATGAGGATGATGGGGGTTGGACAGCTTGCACTATGCTAAGTAGATTGTGTTTAAGTACTTATCTTAACTATGTTTATTAGCTTCTTATAATGAAAAGCCCACCTGTGTGAAAGTAAAAAGTGCATGTGAATGACAGCAACCTTATTTGCTACCATGATATATGAACAAAAGATGCCCTTAAGTCTATCATTTTTATTTCCGAATCTCTTCTTTCATCAGTTACTGGTAGTGGTTCTCCCTTTTTTCCCCACACCCAACAAAATAATTTTTATTCTAATTCTAGGCCCTGAGAGAAAGTTTATCTATGCATGGTGCATGTGCGTGTGTGTGTATGTGTTTTATTTTTTTTCCTCACAGGATTGCATTTTCTTGTTTTCTTTGCTAGCAAAGTCATTAGTGGTGTATTTGGTGATATGGTTTTTAATAGCCAGCATTATTTTTTATCTGTTTCCAGATTATTGGTAACTTGCTTTACTACCGATACATGAATCCAGCTATTGTTGCTCCTGATGCCTTTGACATCATTGACCTGTCGGCAGGAGGCCAACTTACCACTGACCAACGCCGAAATCTGGGCTCCATTGCAAAGATGCTCCAACATGCAGCTTCCAATAAGATGTTCCTGGGAGATAATGCCCACTTAAGCATCATTAATGAGTATCTTTCCCAGTCCTACCAGAAATTTAGGTAAGAGAAAGGCACAAAATATCTGAAAGATTCTGTGAGCATATTTTAATCTCTGAGGGAAAAGAAAAGGTTAAATACCACCTCTAGCTTTCCCTGGACTGAGCTGCCATATCGCAAGATACATGTTTGATATACTCAGGGCTCCAAAGGATGGTGCATTCGTTATGAAGAAGATTTTCTTATGACATAGACAGTACTTATAAAAACAGTAGTTATAGGTTAGGCCCATGTTTCTTTGTAATCAAAGAAGAATTGAGTGCTCTTAATTTTGATTAATTAACAGTTTTGGATTCACTGCTTCAGAGTATTATCCTACAGGTAAATGGCATGGGTGTCTGAGAACTGTCTTAAATTGTAGTTGAGTGGTTTTTGTGGGCAGAACTAAAACTAGATATAGAACAGAATTATTTGAACCAGTATCCCAAAGCATCAAATATGCAGTAGTTTCTCTAGAATTAATTCTCTTCACTAGCTTCTGTCTGAACTCATTGCTTGAAAGGTTTGTGGACTATCTTCTTGCAAGCTTCTCATGTGTGTGTCACTTGTTGGGGGGCTGCCTCCTGTGTTTATTTTCAGACGATTTTTCCAAACTGCTTGTGATGTCCCAGAGCTGCAGGATAAATTTAATGTGGATGAGTATTCTGATTTAGTAACCCTCACCAAACCAGTTATCTACATTTCCATTGGTGAAATCATCAACACCCACACTGTAAGTATTTTTCTTTAATTACTTAATTTCATTACTCTGTCATTAATTAATTATCTTCCTTGGCTGCTGTTTACTATGTCTGGTGGTCAAGTGTCTCAGCATCCTGTGATGTTAATGACACCAAATCTTGTTGTCTTTCTTCCTTTGCCTCTCCCCTACTCCCCGACAATTCTGGGTATCGAAACTATAGCCTCTTGCATGCCTAGTTTCTGGAAATTATTCCCAGGTCACCTACATTAGAATTATCAAGTTGCCTGACCCCACCACAGGTGGACTGAGTGAGTCAGAATCCCTGGGCTCCAAAATGTACATTGTGAGCACTTATCTAGTGGCTTGAAAAAATTGTATTTTTTAAAACATTATCTAGAATACCAATTTCTTCCTCTCTGTAGCCTTGGAGTGACTCCCCCATCCTTGGAAGCTCCTGTTTCCATAGAGTTTTCAAATAATTTCTTTCCCCTTTGGGGACATGCAGAAAAAGAAATGAGGATGTATGTGAAATATAAGTGAAATTTCAGGGACTGTCATTTCTGAGAATATAACCTATGATAATACCATCTTGAGGGCTTGATAATGAAATATTCATTTGGTGTGCTTTTCACTGAATTAAAAGATATTGTGCCAGGCATGGTGGCACACACCTGTAATCCCAGCAGCTCAGGAGGCTGAGGCTGGAGGACTACTAGTTCAAAACCAGCTAAGTGCCCCTAGGTTCAATCCCTGGTACCAAAAAAACGATATTATACACTGGCTGCATTTGATCTCCCATGGTGGGGGTTAGGGTGCCCACAAGATATTCTACCCTGGAAGCATTTACAGTCTGAATGTGAGTTATTTGAACTGGCAGTAGGCTATATTGGTGAATTTAGATATTGAAGTCTATGGATTTCATTGGGGCCGTGAGGTTTAAAGAGTATCAGTGTTTCTTCTCCATACATCATAACATACGTCAGTCAATGGAGCCTATTGTGCTACTTAATATATTTTGTTTTTATTTGATTTAATTGGCTGAGGGTTAGCTTGTCAGTGTTTTGAACATACGAGCTTTGTTGTCTGGCCTCCTTTGTATAGATCACTGGTAGGCATCATGGGTGGGGATGGGGGCTAGACAGCTGGGTATGAAAATGGCATTGAAAATAGGATCTTTTCAGCTCCTGTTAGACCACCAGGATGCCATTGCTCCAGAGCACAATGATCCAATCCATGAACTGCTGGACGACCTTGGAGAGGTGCCCACCATTGAGTCCCTGATAGGTAATGTTCTGACTTAACTGCCCAGAAGATGAGAGGTGAACACGACAGAAAAGTGTTGTGTTGTCATCACCTCCTCTGATTTTACACTTTACCAAATTCTGGATATGTATTGGGAAACAAAAACAAATGTGGCCCCTTTCTGTGAGAAGTTGAAGTCCAATGGAAGAGATCATTTTAAGTATAAATAATCATACAATTAGAAAGTCCTGTAAGGAAGAGATTTTGAGAGAGAATTGTGATATTACAGTGTTAAAATTATTTGTCAGCTATTTATGAAATTATTTCATTATGGATCCTTTGCCTTTTTAGTTTTGGCATAATATTTTCTTTTATTTCTGAGTAAAAAATATTCTTGCCACACTGTGTTGTCTTATTCAAGTATCATCTTAGATTTGCATATTTTATTTGTATACTATCGCCCAAATATCTCCTCCTTTTATTATATTAACTCTCTTTTCTCCCCCACCCCCAAACCTTCAGGGGAAAGCGCTGGCAATTTAAATGACCCAAATAAGGAGGCACTGGCTAAGACAGAAGTGTCTCTCACATTGACTAATAAGTTTGATGTGCCTGGAGATGAGAATGCAGAAATGGATGCTCGGACCATCTTATTGAAGTGAGTATTGAAAGTAGGAAGAATGAAGTGAATATAATTCAAAGATCCTTGGACTTTTGGTGAGAGAGCAAACTGGATTGTACCTGAAATGATCCTCCTGGCCTTCATAACCATCATAATTCTGGTTATCTCTTATGTTATGCATGGCATTTTAATACCTTATTTGTATAAGTATTTGTCTATCTTACTTTGCTAATGTTCTAAAATAAAATTTAAATCTCAGAAATCATAACCCTGGTACCTACTGTGTTGTAATTGTGTAAATAAGCCCAGGGCCTCAAGTACCTTGTATCACCAGCTGTCTGCTGGCATCTCTGTGAAATGATATTTGTATTGCTATTGCTTCGGTTCACTTAAAAGGAAGCAAAATACACAGTATAATGTTTAAATGCTTTCTCATCTCATTTTAGCACAAAACGTTTAATTGTGGATGTCATCCGATTCCAGCCAGGAGAGACCTTAACTGAAATCCTAGAAATACCAGCCACCAGTGAACAGGTAAAATTTTAGGTTTAACTTAACATCTTCCTAAGGTAGATAAGCTTTTCCAGGGTTAAAGGAGGTGGACACAGATAAGAGACTGTGATCTAGGGTGACTCTGGATTTAACCAGAGGATGGTGGTAATTAGGACTAGTTTGAGAAAGTTGTTAGTTCCAGAACATCCAGAAAATGTTCTTAGGACATAAAGCTCTCTGACATGTACATGCAGAGAGTGAGTCATTTTAACCTGGGGCAGAAGCAATGAGTTCATTTAGTAATTTATTGAATATTTTATAGTTGGAATTCTATCAACCTTGGTATATAGAAGAAAAGTACAGAATGTGGCTCCTAAATTTAATGATTTTAAGATTCTGGGACTGGGGATGTGGCTCAAGCGGTAGCGCGCTCGCCTGGCATGCATGCGGCCCGGGTTCGATCCTCAGCACCACATACAAAAAAAAGATGTTGTGTCTGCCGATAACTAAAAAAAAAAGAAAGAAAGAAAGATTCTGTTGGGGAAATGTGACCTATATACTGGAAACAGTGATAAAATCATTTAAAATTAACTCTATACAGAGTATAAAAATGATATAAGTTTGAGGAAAGAGGTGAATGAGGAGGAGGGCATCAGGAAGGCTCCATGAAAAAGTGGAACTTGCAGAATGAGCAGGATCTGGATGTGCATTTAAGTCAAGAGAAGGCATTCTGTGCAGGAGAGCCCACATGAACAAAGGTGCAAAGGAGAGGAAGAGCGTGACGTGATCAGACTACATATCTAGGATGAAGATGTGAGCGGAAGGAAGTAGTGAGGAAAAAAAAAAAAATCGCACAAGACCAAATTATTTAGAACCCAAAAGCTAGACAGGAATTTAGCCCTGCAGAGACTAAAGCATGTTTGTAAACCCTGAGGTCATTTAATATTGATTAATTGGGCAAAGTTGTCAGGGAAGATGGTGGTTGAATTATCTAAATGTGTGATAAAGTCTCAGAGTGAGGGGTGGAATGGGGAGGTAGGCTTTGGGAAGGGTTGGTGGGTCCACTTCATGTTTAAAACTTGTTTCTCATTTGTCAGATGAGAAAGTTGGTCAAGTCATTTTTTTTTTTCATGTTTTAATCATGGGAATTTTCTTCATTAAGTTGATAACTTACTTAGAAGCCCACTATAAAAGGGAGATTGGTAGAGGAAAAGGACCAGGGGGGAACAGGAAGAGTTGAGTGAGGGGGAGGTAGTGGGGAGTGATATTATCAAATTACATAGATAAATCATGTGCATGTACAAATATGTAACAACAAACCCCATTATTATATACAACTACAATCCACCCGTGAAAATGTGGGAAGAGGTAGGGAAAGCCCCCTATAAACCAAACATGGTGGGAACATCTGAAACCCAAGCTACTCAGGAGACTGAGGCAGAAAAATCACAAGTTCGACGCCATCCTGGGCAAAGTTGATAAAAACCTATCTCAAAATAAAATTTTTGAAAAGTCCTGGGGATGTGGCTCAGTAGTAGAGGACCTTTTAAAGGTTCAATCCTTAGTACTGGGGTGGGGTGGGTAGGGCAAGTAAAACTAGAGCTACTTTGAGAGTTCCAAGAACAGGGCACCTGGAACTTGGCCCTCCAGGACTCATGGTACTTCTGGGAAATCCTCAAGGCTACACAGAGAACTGTTTGAAAACCACTGTTTTAAATGAATTCTCAGCTTTTAGACACTACAATGTATTACTACTTAGGTGTGTATGAGGGACAAGAAAAGGTATGCCCAATAACTGTAGCATCTTTAATCTGGAAGGAAATTTGAAGTAGGAAAGCAGGAACCATCCTCTATTGAAAATCTATTATTTGTTAGTACTTCTATTAATCTTTTGTTTTTCATTTATTCCTCACATCATCCCTATGAGGTGAGTCTTTTCATCCCTGTTTTACAAATTAAGAAACCAAGACCCTTACAGGTTAAGATCACCAGCCTGTTGCAAAAAAACAGACTTGGATCCAGTCTGTCTGACTCCAGAGGCTGCATTCTTTTGCATTATGGGATGCACAGTTGTCTTGACATTAGAAGAAAGAGGGATAGTGGGAAAGGGGAAAGGGAATCACTGTATTTGGGAGGAATTACAAATTTGAACTACAAGCCACTGCAAATGTAACTTCCCATTATAAGCAGTTCAAAACATACTGGCTGGGCATGGTGGCACACACCTGTAGTCCAAGTGACTCAGGAGTCTGAGGCAGGCAGATCAAAGCCCTAAGCAACTTAGACCCTGTCTCAAAAAAAAAAAAAAAAGAACTGGGGATGTAACTGGGGTAAAATGCCTCTGGGTTAAATCCCCAGTGTCAACAAAACAAAAAGCGCCACCAGAGCCTTTTATGCAAAGATTTGGATTCTATCACCATAAAGGTGATCATTAAAGTATTGAAAATATATAAAGAGAAATGGTCATGGGTCACTTGGAAGTATCAAACCCATGCAGAAAAAATGCAGAGCAGATGAGCAAAGTGACAACCAAGAAAAGTTATTGGATTTGGGGTGGGAGAATGGTAATTGGTGATGAGAGCTGTAGATACTGAAGTTGTTGAAGAAGAAAATGCTAAAAGACTGGAATAGCAAGTGTAGATCATTTGTTGGGCAGAGATGTAACTGACAAATGAATGATAACAAGGAAAGATGGCAGAATTGAAGGAAGGTTGTTTTGTTGTTGTTGTTATTGTTTTTTGTAGTTATAGATGGACAGAATGTCTTTATTTTACTTGTTTATTTTTATGCTAAGGATTAAACCTAGTGCCTCATGAGTGCTTGGCAAGTGCTCTGCCATTGAGCTACAGCCTCAGCCCTCCAAAGAAGGTTTTTCCCTTCTTAAGATATTGTCATTTGCAGTATGTTTGAAAGCAGAGGGATGGTTTGATTCAGCCTAGACAAGGTGGCCAAAGGATTAGCAAGGTTTTACTGGTCACTGATGTTGTTATTGTAGTTATGACATTTGTGGAGCCAGGTTTTGAAAAATTTAAAAGCACATGGTATCTATGATTACCTTCCTCTGCTTCATGAAGTTTCTCGTTTGTCATTTGGTAGAGGGGCATAACTTGTTCCCCTCTGTTTCTAGAATGAAATTTGAGAACTGTATAAATTCAGATATAAATAAGCTATGTAAATCCCATTTTAGAATCAGTGTGGCAACCTTGCCAAGAAATTGTTTTTCTCATCTGTAGGAAGCAGACCATCAGAGGGCCATGCAGAGACGGGCTATTCGTGATGCTAAAACTCCTGATAAGATGAAAAAGTCAAAGACTGTGAAGGAAGACAACAACCTCACTCTCCAGGAGAAGAAAGAGAAGATCCAGACAGGCTTAAAGAAGCTAACGGAACTTGGGACTGTGAACCCAAAGAACAAATACCAGGAACTGATTAACGACATTGCCAGGGTACTGAATTTGGGGGACAGTAATGGCCTTGCCTTGTTTAAAGTTATTTCAGGGGCTCATAAAGGGATAGTAGTTGCTCAGAGAAAAGCTTCAGTTCACGAATTATCATCTTCCCCTCTGAGAAACTGTTTCTGACTCTGACTTGAGGACCTTGCTTGTCCTGCTATAGATTATTCCATAGCCTAAATTAACAGGGAGAGGATCTTATATTAGAGTTTCCTGGGTCTAAACTTGTCCTTGGCCTTAAAGAATTCTTCAGATCTTTTTCATAGTTACTGTGAAGTATAAAGTTGGTCATCAGATCCTTGATTTGTATGATTCATTTCAAGTGAGGGGCTCTAACGTAAGCTGAGAATTTTAGGCATTCTCTGTTATTGCACTAAGGATACCAGGCACACCTAAGAACTCGGTGATTGGTGTTCTTCTTTTCTCTCTCTCTTGACAATATATATTAATTTGTGAACCCAGATTGCTGCTTGTCAGGAATGTGTGTTCATGCTCAAGACAGAGTTAAGCATTGCTGGGGTCTAGTGCTAAATAAACCACGATGATTCAAGAAGCACATGGTATCATTATTTTCCTAATCTTAATACTTATGTTTCAGGACATTCGGAATCAGCGGAGATACCGGCAAAGGAGAAAGGCCGAACTGGTGAAATTGCAACAAACATATGCTGCTCTGAATTCTAAAGCCACCTTTTATGGGGAGCAGGTGGATTACTATAAAAGCTATATCAAAACCTGCTTGGATAACTTAGCCAGCAAGGGCAAGTGAGTATTAAAAAAAAAAATCAATCCAAGGAAAGAATAGGATTGAGTGGGGAAAGAGTACGGGCTATTGAAGTGACATTGAAAAGTTTTACCTAACACAGCCTGGATCTGTTTATCACATTAGTTCTCTATTTGGCTTCTCGTTATTTGCTTAATTGGCTACCTCCATTCACTAGTGTATGATGGAAATAATGCAGAGGATGGGGGTAATTTCAAGGATGCTTACACCAGAGCATTCCTAGTTCCAAAATACCTCCTTGAGCTTATAGAAATTAGAGAATCATGAAGATTGGTCATCTAGTGGTCGCAAAATCTAAGTGTGCTTTCAAGTCTCTTGAGGAATATTAGACAAATTTGGATTCCCTAGCCCCTGAGGACAAGATCAGAATCTGAGGAAAATCTGGTACAGCTTTCCTAGAGCTAGTCACAAACCATCAGCATACTCATTACAGGGAGAGACTGAACACCCAGAGAGGTGAGGTGATGAGTGCAGGTTCTACTTGTGAGGTTGGTTTACTTTTCACCCTTAACTCTAACCTCAAGAATTTTCAGCCAGGCACAGCAGTGCATGTCGAAAATCCCAGTGGTTTGGGAGGCTGAGGCAGGAGGATCACGAGTTCAAAGCCAGCCTCAGCAACTTAGCAAGGCCCTAAGCAACTAAGCAAGACCCTGACTCAAAAAATAAAAAGGGCTAGGGATGTCACTCAGTGGTTAAATGCTCCTGGATTCAATCCCTGGTACAAAAAAAAAAAAAAGAATTTTCAAACTTCAGAAAGGTTGATTGAATAGAACAATAAGCACCCATGTATCCTTCACCTAGATTCACTAGTTTTTCATGTTTTGCTGCGTCTGCTTCTCTGTGACTTCTTCACTCTTACATAGGTATACTTTTCGTTGTTTCTCTGGAATGAGGCAGGGCTGATATTTAAGGGATGGGAACCAGACTCACCTAACCTAGCTTGCAGAGCTGACTTCTGTGTCTTTTTGACATGTGTCTGTCATTCCTTGTACATTTCCTGCCTGTCTGGCACATGGTGTTTCAAGTTCAACTTGTAGCTTTGCCTCCCTGGACCTGGAATGAATTATTTGTGCATCATCACCAATTCTAGTTAACGGTGTTTAGAAACCAAAAATATCTAACAATGAGATGTGCTCATTGCCCAAGTGGCCACTGCTTTTAGACCTTCTAAGCAGACATAGCCAGGTCCTCATTTCTTTTTTTAATGACTACATACATACTAATCCATTGTGTAGACAGATAAAACACTTTATTTAATTAATTCTCTGGATAAACTTGTATGTTTGTCATTTTGCAAATGTGAGCTTTATTTCTGAAAATTGATTCCTAGAAGAGGAATTGCCAAGTCAGAATTTCTCTGCAACCATAATTTTGATATTTCTATATACCTTTCATGGTAATTGTTCCCATTTGCACTCCTTACCAGCATTTCTGAAAACCTTCCCCTTGGGAGCCCCAAATCTATAGATCTCATTTGTCTCTCCTTCCCTTGCTTACTTATCAACTTCATATCTTGATTATCAAGATATTATCACAACTTGATTATCTTAATAGTCTTCTAATACCTGTTTGTTTTTCCTTACTCCCATTTCTGTGATTGCTATGCTGGCTTAAATGCTTAAAAATTATTTGTGTGAAAAAATTTTCCCCATATATCCTAGGGTTTTGGAATTACTCCTTAACCCAGGGACTTGTTATGGTTGCCTCAGGCTTGCTTACTTGCTAGTTAGATGTCTAGGTTCCAAGAAGGACATAGAAGCATTAAGACATTGTTGGATCCATCGCAGTATTCTCAAGTATAACTTAAACTAAAGCAGAAGCAGTATAATAATATTTCCCTTCCCGAGACCACCCTGACAAATCCCAACACTGTTCACCATTCTACAAGTGCTGTGTTACTTAGGCTTATGTAATGAGTTTTCTGGCCTCATTTCTGAATGACCAGTGACTAGGACCCATAGAAAATAGTTACTTATAAAAAAGTGACATATGGGCTGGATTTGTGGCTCAGTGGTAGAGTGCTCACCTCGCATGTGCGGGATCCTAGGTTCGATCCTCAGCACCACATAAAAATAAATAAATAAAAATAGAGGTATTGGGCTGGGGCTGTAGCTCAGTTGGTAGAGTGCTTGCTTTGCATGTACAAGGCCCTGGGTTCAATCCCTAGCACCACTAAATAAATAAATAAATAAATAAAGGTATTATGTCCAACCGCAACTAAAAAATAATATTTTTTAAAAATGACTTCCCCCCCCAAAAAAAAACAGAGTCTCCAAAAAGCCTAGGGAAATGAAGGGAAAGAAAAGCAAAAAGATCTCTCTGAAATATACAGCAGCAAGACTTCATGAAAAAGGAGTTCTTCTGGAGATTGAGGACCTACAAGTGAATCAGTGAGTATTTATCTTTTTTTCCCCCTTTTACTTTGTTGGTTTTTAAATTTTTGCATTCATCACTTCTTCTTGCCTTTATTTCTCTTTCCTGGTGGCTGCTTTGTATTTTTTATGTATTAATACACATATACATATACAAATAAATATACATATGAAGAAATATATACACCCAATTTTTTTATGTGCAAAGGATTTGGCCTCATACAAAATTAATTTGTCATAAAAGAAAATGTATTTCTCTTCTTTGTGGAACATTTGTCTCAGAGCACAATCACACTTGTTTCTGTGTGTGCCTCATCTTAATTTTTCCTTTTTAAAGCAGGAATCCATTTCTTCTGTGTAAACCAAAAATAAGATAACAATAATAAGAAGCATTTACTTGTTGACACCAGCCTGTTATTCCAGTTGCGCAGGAGGCTGAGGCAGGAGGATCTCAAGTTTAAGGTCAATCTCAGCATCTTAGTAACTTAGTGAGACCCTGTTTCAAAATTAAAAGGATTGGGGATGTAGAACAGTGGTAGAATGTTTGCCTAGCATGAATGAAGCCCTGGATTCAGTCCCCAGTACCAAAAAAACAAACAAACAAGAGTAAAAGCACTTTATTCTACTTGTAGAATTTTCATTTTCTTTTCTGGGAAGCACCAGCTTGCTTTGTGGATCTGACCCTATGTCTTCCTGAAGGTCCAGAATCATTCACAAACGCAAATATTTATTGAGAGCATCTGCTTAGTTAGCCCCATTGACTTCAGACTGCTGAGCTATTTCTTCTTGTATCTATTCAAAAGGAAACTTTTGGGCTGGGGCTATAGCTCAGTGGCAGAGCACTTGTCTAGCATGTAAGAGGCACTGGGTTCAATCATTAGCTGCATAAAAATAAATAAATAAAATAAAAGGTGTGCTGTCCATATACAACTACAAAAAAAAATTGAAACTTTTATATTTTTTTTATTCTAAAATATATATTCAGGGGGCCTGGGTTGTGGCTCAGTGGTAGAGCGCTTGCCCAGCATGTACGAGGCACTGGGTTCGATCCTCAGCACCACATAAATGTAAAATAAAGATATTGTGTCCACCTGAAACTAAAAAAATAAATAAATATAAATATATATACACACATATATATATGTGTGTGTGTGTGTGTGTATATATATATTCATTATTGAACTTTGAAAATATGATAAAGCAAAAAGGAAAAGAAAAAGCATTTTTATTCCCATAAGTGAGAGATAACCACTGAAAATCATTTTAGTATATTTTCTTCTGTTCCCCTGTTCACATGAAGAATATCTATTTTGCCCCACTTAATCTACCTACACACACACACACACACACATATATATATGTATGTTGTAGATGGACACATTCTCTATTTTATTTTTATGTGGTACTGAGGAATGAACCCAGTGCCTCACTCATACTAGGTGAGCCACATTCCCCTACTTATTTTCTTAATGTAAATTAGTATGATATTGTTTATTATCAAGTAATCTTTTTTTATTTTTGTTTTGTTTTTAGAGAGAGAATTTTTTAATATTTATTTAGTTTTTTTTAGTTTTTGGCGGACACAACTTCTTTGTTTGTATGTGGTGCTGAAATCGAACCCGGGCCGCGCACATGCCAGGCGAGCGCGCTACCGTTTGAACCACATCCCCACCCCCAAGAGAGAGAATTTTTTAATATTTATTTTTTAGTTTTCGGCGGACACAACATTTTGTTTGTATGTGGTGCTGAGGATCGAACCCGGGCCGCACGCATGCCAGTAATTTAGCCTATTGTAAACTGCTTAAATTGGTTATATTGGGTGGGGGGAGTAGGAGACAAGGTCTTGCTATGCTGCCCAGGCTGGTCTTAGGTTCCAGGACTCAAGCAGTCCTCCCCTCTAACTGGGACTAGAGGCCCATGCCACCACTCTAGTACTTGTTTTAAATAGTAGATGTCTAGAAATGGAATTTCTGGTTAAATAAGTTTAAAAAATTATTTTATTATAAAAAATGCTATCAACCATTTTTAAGGGTACAGTTTATCTGTGTTCAATGTATTCACATTGTTGTGCAACAGACCTCTGAAGTTTTTCATCTTGCAAAATTCTACCCATTAAATGGCATCTCCCTGTTTCCCCCTCCTGCCAGTCTCTGGCAACCACCGTTTTAGTTTCTGTTGTGTGAATTTGACCATGTTACCTCATAAATGAAATCAGACACTATTTATCTTCATTTCTGGCTTATTTCACATACCATAATGTCTCAAGGTTCATCCATGTGACAGGATTTCCTTCCTTTTTAAGGCTGACTAATATTCTATTGTATGTATTACCACATTTTGTTTATCCATTCATCCGTTGATGGATGCATGTGTCGTTTCCACCTCTTGGCTAGTGTGAATAGTGTTGGAACAAATGTGGATATGAGATCCTACTTTTAATTCTTTGGATATGTACCCTAAAATGAGATTGCTATATCAGACGGCAGTTCTAGTTTAAATTTTTTGAGGAGCTGTCATACCGTTTTCCAGTTATATTCTTATCAAGGTGGGAGAAGGAGATAAAAAGAAGACCCCTTTGGGGGAAAATTGTCTCTGTTCAGCTGAGCTTGGGAAAGAGCCGAAAGAAGCCAAGTGTTTCAGTGAGTCTAATTTAGCCTGTGCACTCTGATTTCATTTATGAGGTTGAAGGAAAAATATAAGCTCTTAACACATGTTGCCAAAATATTTCCCATTAGTGTCTGAAGTATATATGAGTACCTCTCTCACTATTTCCTTGCCACCACTGAATAATGAATAAGATAATTTTTTATGTTTTTTAAATTTTAATAGTTAAAAATATCTCCTTAAAATTGTGGGTATTTAGACTGAGTAATACAATAATAGCAGTTTTACTTTGGTCATTCTCAGTGCATTTAAATATATAGCACCTACCCTTTCCAGAAAACCTCCTCTTCCTCTTGTTCCTATTACTGACTCCCTTTGCTTTACTTACTCAATTCTCCCAATCCTCAAATGTGCATGCATCCTGCACCCAAACACAGATGCTCTCCCTCCAGCCACTTTCCTCCTGGTTCTCCGTTTATAACCAAGTTTCAGCAGTGGCCATATGGAAGACCAGGAATTCTCTGATGTCATCCTTTCACAGGTCTCTTGTGGTATTCCCCAGTGGCTCCTCTTTGAGTAGAATGCAAATGCTGTGGAGAGAGGTCACCATTCTTCCCTCCAGGTCCCAAAACAAAGGGTACCGAGCAATGGCAGTCCATGCGCCTTCACCTGCAGCAGGACTTTGAACCTGTACTTCTGCCCCTTTTCACCCATGAAGACTGAATTCATCCCTTTTCCCAGTTCGCAGAATATTGTTCTATGAGAACATAAAAAGTGCACCCATATGTTATGTTTCAACAGGTTTAAAAATGTTATCTTTGAAATCAATCCAACAGAAGAAGTTGGAGACTTTGAAGTGAAAGCCAAATTCATGGGAGTTCAAATGGAGACATTTATGCTACACTATCAGGTGGGTATGCACAGGTAGAACCAAAAGCTTCTCTGTGAGGTAAGTTATATTCTTATCAAGGTGGGAGAAGGAGATAAAAAGAAGACCCCTTTGGAGGAAAACTGTCTATGTTCAGTTGAGCTTGGGAAAGAGCCAAAAGAAGCCAAGTGTCTCAATGTGTCTAATTTGGCCTGTGTACTCTGCAGAGCTTTCCAAGATGTGTAAATCTTCAGGAAGTGTTTAAAGGAATCTTCCATCTAAGTGTTGCCAATAAATTGAGCTGATACCTTGGACTTGAATGAAAGGCTTAGGTGTAAGGGTTGACAGTATAGTTTGAATTTTTTTTCTTCTTTGATTTGATATTAGTACTTAAAGTTTAGTTTTTGTCTTTTTTTGGTACTGGGGATTGAACCCAGGGTTCTTTACCACTGAACTACATCCCCAGTCCTTTTTATTTTTGATTTTGAGACAGGGTCTCACTAAGTTGTTGAGGCTGAACTGGAACTTGTGATCCTCCTGGCTCAGCCTCTGAGTCCCTGGGATTACTGGCGTGCACCACTGCACCCTGCTAGGTAGGGTTAGATGTTTTCTGATGAGGTGTGTGTAAATTGTGTCTTTGTAAATTGAGTCCCATTTTAAATTCAAAAAGAACTCAGCAGGGAATCCCTGTTGAGTTCTTTTTGAATTTAAAAATCTAATATTTTCACATTTAAAAAATATTAGGGGGGCTGGGGATATGGCTCAAGTGGTAGCGTGCTCGCCTAGCCTGTGTGAGGCACTGGGTTTGATTCTCGGTACCATATAAAAATAAAGATATTAAAAAATATATTAGGGCGTTTGAGAGGATTTCTAGCAATGTGTAACACTTTATAAATTTTGTTTTGTTTTGTTTTGTTTTCCTTCTGTGCTGAAGATCAAACCCAGAGCCTCATGCATACTGGTCAGGCTCTCTGCCACCAAGCTGCACCCCAGGCTCTATAGGCTGTTACTGTCCCATTTCTCATAGTGCTACACTCTGTCAACTGGGCGGGTGCCTTGCTGTAAACATGCACATGAACATGTTGCTCCCTTTACTTGGGCGCCCTTCCTCCCCTTCCCATCCCTTTTATTCCTCCATCTAATAATGAATACTTGTCCCCAGCCATACTGCAATAGTTGGTCACCCCTTTGCCTTAGTAGCCCTGAGAGACATCCTTTGTTTATAGTACATGTTGACGCATTTCCCTCCCAACCCCCAAAACTGTGCCACTCCTTAAGAACAGGTAGTATATCTTAGTCATCTTTGTTTCTTTCTCAGAAGCCAGTAGCCTCTCAAAGTATATTGGCCAAACAAATGTGAAATGATTTTGTAATACAAATAGCTAACTGTTTCCACACAAAAAGGATCCACTTTTTCCCTCATTTTCACCAAATGCATATAGGCCTACCAGTCTGCCTAAGGTAGTTTATTCATTCCTGCTCAAGTTCCAGACTTGATGTGGGGTGCCAGGTGTTATGTTAGGCATAGGCGACACAATGGTCCCCACTCTCTGGAACTGCTAAGATTTATCCAAAAGATGAATTTTGAACTTTTGGGTTCCTTTGAGCCCTTTGACCCTTGCTTTTGCATTTCCACTCCTCTACAGTGTACAGGTGGGAGGACTACACCAATAGTAGTGAAAGCAGCAGCTTTGAAATCAGGTCTGGAGTCAACATGACCAATTCTGTTCTACTGAGCACATCATTCAGCATCTCTGAGCCTTAGGAGATCATCTTCAAACCTGGTGTGATCTCATTTCATAGGTTTTTTGTGAGGACTTAAAAACATACTATATAATGTGCCTAAACAATGCCAGCACAGAGTAGGCTCCTTAATAAATGTTTTATCTCTTGCCTTCAAGACAGAAAAAATTTCTCACGTGAAACGGAAATTAATTAAGAATCTAATGGGCAGGGGGCATAGCTCAGTGGTAGAGCAGACGTTAGCATGCAAGAGACCTTGGGTTCAATCCCTAGTTAAAAAAAAAAAAAAGAATCTGATAGATATTATGAAGCCATTACTAGCCTTGTCTCACTTTTTTTTTTTTTTTTTTTTTTTT